>NC_056666.1:104200290-104516362 GCF_018350195.1 Panthera tigris | reverse complement strand
TCGGAGCCTGGAGCCTGCTTCAGATTCTGTGTCTCCCTCTGTCTCTGCCCCTCCCTCACTCGTATTCTGACTGCCTCTCAAAAATAAATAAATAAATAAATATATATATATATATATATATATATATATATATATATATATTAAAAGACATTGGGGTGCCTGGGCGGCTCAGACAGTTAAGCATCCAACTCCTGATTTCGGCTCAGGTCATGATGTCATGGTTTGTGAGTTCGAGCCCTGCATCAGGCTCTGTGCTGACAGTGCAGAGCCTGCTGGGATTTTCTCTCTTCCTCTCTCTCTGCCCTTCCCTCACTCGTGCTCTTTCTCTCTCTCTCTTTTAAAATAATTAAACATTAAAAAAAAGGACATCACTAGCCCATCAACTGAACACCCAACATGTGCAATAGTAACTAAATTCATTCAGCTTTGATCTTTTGCCAAATTAAATTTTATGAAAAAACCTAGCTATACACATATTTTCTGATTTTGTTATTATGCAAGTATATTTGTCAGAATAGAAGGAAAGAACTGTTTGCGTGATTTAAAAAGTAGATGGTATGTAGGTTTCCATTTATGCTCTTGCCTTGTGCTCTGAGAATGTTAGGGGTAGGCCGAAGAGCTAACGTGTACTTAAACAGAGCAATAGAACACTGACCCTAATTTTTCTTTATTTTAGTTGTTGTTTGTTTGTGTCAGGGGAGGTAAAAGTGGGATTCTACTTTCTGGACTAGTGTTTATGTGAGCCTCTGAATATTGATGTTAGAGGTATATTCAACTGCTTTCTAAACAATATCACAGGAATACTCATTTGTTTTGCTTGATTTTTCTGTAGAATACAGTATTTTGTAGGAAAAGATGATTTCTCTTCATGGGTAGGTTTCCTACCCTTGAAGCAAAGAAACGCTGTGACTTGTCAGGATGTGATGCAGGTGGAGGGGTTATGTGTGTGTCATAATCTGTGTATCCTCATTTCTTGGCAGCTTTGTTGTCCAGTAGAGAAAAAACTGAAGGAACAGCTGAAATCTGTTTCTTATCATCATATTTTCCAGAGAATGGAGCAAGTCCTCTTGTCATCTGTTGGCTCAGTATCCATTCATGCCGTTTGTTCTGTAAGATTTCCCTTGAGATAAAAACGTTGAAAGACAGCTTCATTCCTTTCGAGCTCCAGTCTTTTGCATAACACCTGCCCCATAAACGCGCATCACTCCAGTAGGATTGTAAGTTGTCCAATTCTCAAGTGATCTGGTTTAAAATTTAAATTTGTAAGATAAAAATGCCTTATTTCATCCTGTCACCATATCACCCAACTATTATACCCTTCCTGTTATCTACCTTTCCCTGCATATTCTGTATAAATCTGGCATTATAAACTACAAAAATGGGCATATGCAAAACATACATTTTCAGAAGATGGTGTTCATATATCATACAGGGCACTTTTGAACAATCCTGCACCAAGGCAAGTCATTATAGGAGAGGCCAAAGACAGGGAGAGAAGGACTTCGGTGGAGCAGATGGTATGACTGGGTGCAGGGATACGTCCCTTTTTCTAAGAGGAAGCGTTAGCTCCAATATTCTGGCCACATTCCCAGTTGGTCAAGGGTATGCTGCCTCCCTAAATTAGGCAGCTTCAATTACATTCACTGTTCTAACGCACTTCCTGTCAGGAACGGTTGTGTGGACGTGCCAGTTAAAACAGCTGTTGCATCTGATGTGTGAGAAGCTGTGATCAGGAGAGCAAAGAGGTTTTCCTAGACATTGCCTATGTAGAAGTCAGAGTTACCAAACAAGCAAACAAACACACACACAAAGAAATCACATTATTTGAAGTTGTCCCAACGGCCCCTCATTTATTTTAATATATTCCTACAGCCTACCAAACTTGTTCATTAATTTTCAAAAGACTGGAGCACCTGGCTGCCTCAGTCAGTGGAGCATGTGACTTGATCTCAGGGTTGTAAATTTGAGCCCATGTTGGGTATAGAGATTACTTTAACCTTTAAAAAAATTTTGTTTTTAATGTTTATTATTTTTGAGAGACAGAGAGACAGAGAGCAAGCAGGGAAGGGGCAGAGAGAGAGGGAGACACAGAATCAGAAGCAGGCTTCAGGCTCTGAACTGTCAGCACAGAGCCCGATGCGGGGCTCGAACTCACAGACCACAAGATCATGACCTGAGCTGTAGTCGGCCGCCCAACAGACTGAGTCACCCAGGCGCCCCTTGAGATTACTTAAACTCTTGAAAAGGAAAGGAAAGGGAAAGGAAAGGAAAGGAAAGGAAAGGAAAGGAAAGGAAAGGAAAGGAAAGGAAAGGAAAGGAAAGAAAAGGAAAGGGAAAAGAAAAGAAAAAAGAAAAAAAAAAGAAAAAAAGAAAAAAAAAAAGAAAAGAAAACCTAGTTATACTTAATTGTACTAAAGACTGATTGCTTAAGTCAGTTGTGTTGTGTAAATAAAAACAGCACCTCCACAGTCATCCAGTGGACTCTTTGTCAGTATGATGCTTTTACTGAATACATGGCTCCTGCTCTTGGGAACACACAAAAACTTGCTCCCAAATAGGCATTTTGATTATGAAACAGTCTTTACTTTTTTCCTTTACATAACAGGATGAGGAGTGCCTGGGTGGCTCAGTCAGTTAAGCGTCCAACTCTTCATTTCAGCTCAGGTCATGATACCAGGGTAATGAGATGAAGCCTGGGCATCAGGCTCTGTGCTGACAGAGTGGAGTCTGCTTGGGATTCTCTCTCTTTCTCCCCGACTCTCTCTCTCTCTCTCAAAATAAATAAAATAAAATAAAATATAAAATAAAATAAAATAAAATAAAAAATAAAAAAATCTAAAAGTGGAAAAAATAAATAACAAGATGATCTATTTATTTGTCCCATTTCTAGGCAGAGAAGAAACAAGAATTTTCTTCTCCCCACTGTTAAGCTAAGCATATTGTTTGACCTTCTCTTTTACTTCCACATTGAGCACAAATATTTTTTAAAAATTGAAACAGCCTGGAAATGTCCAAAGAGACTGAAAAAAAAAAAAAAAGAATTTTACTCCTCTTGTTATGGTTAAAGGCAAATTCTTGAAATAGTGCTGGCACCCAGTTGCTGCATAGTAAGTATTTGCTGGGCTGAATTATTGCACCTTTTTCCCCTGCATTTATCTCTGCAAGAGACCATTTAAAATAAAATACCAGTTTGAACACTGATTTTTTTATTAAGAAATTTGGTTTATGATAAAGCCCAGCTTAATAGCATATTATGTTGAATTGTTAACTCTATTAGAAAGTGATGAGTACCAACACCAGAGAAAAACATGCTACAGTTACTTATTATACACAGTGTTCCTATTTTTATATATTTTTTCAGTTCCTAAAATGGAACCATAAACCAGAGGGTAACACATTTTTTTTTTCTCTACTACCAGATGCATGTAATGGAAGTATTGCTCACAAAGAGGACATTTGTTATTTCATATGTGATCCTCAAGAAACAGATGGAGAGTAATTATGTGGTTCTTGTCCTGCTGACTCTTTTAAAGCAAATAAATGTTACTCTTTATTTTCTAAGTTTTGATTCTTAAACAATGATCACTTAGAATGAGTAAGGTGCACCTGCAGAAAGGTATGATTATCATCAATATAAAATGATGTTGAGAGATTAAACCCATTTGGCTCTGTTCCACAAATCTTGGTGGAAATAGTTAGACCACGGCCTAGTGTATAGTGAAGTATCTGAGATATCCAAAAGTTTTTGTATAAAGTTGAATTCTTTAGATGATTCAGTCTCCCATGTGTTTAGGGAAGTTTTGTTGAGTTCTCTATATTTATGAGATGCTGGGAGTATAAAGAGAAGGAAGATGTAGCAGAGATCCTATCATTCAGGAGGAACACATAAAAGAGGTGGCTCTCATTACCCCTCAGGTATTTTGCCACGGATGGCACAGCTTCAGCCAAGCTTCTAAGAACAAAGGCACGATAGGTGACTATGGCACAGAAGTTACGGTGAGTCTCTTCCGGAGGGTTAACAAAGTTAATAGAAATTCATGACTTTTGCCCTTTGACATTTAACCTCTTGGTCCTCTTACTCTTTAGTCATATTTTGGCCTTCTCTCCCCTTCTCCTACGCAGACTTCTTTCTTATTCTAATAGTTTATTACACTGGGCATAAATCTTTCTTCCCCCTCATCTCTCTCTCACACTGTTTTAGTGGATTTGAATCTTAGTCCCCCAAATAAGGTGAATAGGGAACATCACATTGTTTAATTAATTTAAGCAAGATACCTAACTGGAGTTTTATCTTCCTGTGTTGTTTGGAGATGCAGACTCAGTCGTTTTGTGAGCAACCGCTCCCTTTCCTGAGGCTTTCCTGAGAATCCCGTGGTTTATGTGGTTGACTAAAATGGAAAAGGACTCCTTTGTGCTCAGCCTATCACAGTTGCTGCAGATAATTCTCATTACCTAACCCCAAATGAGTACATGAAAGGCAGCAACCTTTCTGTCATGCTTGGGACTCCAAGAGTGTCATTGGTTCCAAAATCTCAGAGCCAAGTGTTCAGTTTTCTAGGGTCTGCCAAGCATTTTTTTTTTTTTTTTTAAGATCTTGTCACTTCCTTCAGGCACTGCAAGCGAGTGGGTTGAACAAGACTGAGAATCCCTACTAATCCCATGAACTTTTAATCTCATATTTTAATCTATGAGTTAGACCATAAGGAGTAGTCGTCTTCAGAAAGGTGAACTATGCTCCTCTTAGGGCAAGGGAGCCCAAAGGCCCTGGATAACTTCTTAGATCTAGGGAGGGGATAGGAAATTATAAAAAAACAACATGTAAGACAATATTTCATAATGATTTTGTTTCTCTCTAAGAACGTACCCCTCTGCTTCTTCTGGTTTCTTTTTCTTTCTTTTAACACAAGAATTGAATGCTTGCTAGGGGCCAGCCTCACAGAAATGCTGAGAGGTCAATATTATTAATCCCATGTGAGAGTTGAAGAAACTGAAGGGGAGAAAAGATAAATGCAATACCAGAGCTACAGTTTGTGCTGCTTGCCAGTTTCAAGGGGAGTGTTGTGTAAATGGAGGGAAATGTCCACTGAGGGACTAGAACTCCTGCAGTGTCACCCAAGGGTCTACAAAGTGGGCGATCTTTACAAAGTTGCTCAGCCTCTTAGATCCCTTGTTTCTTACCCAGAAATTGAGCTACTTGATACTTGGATATTAAATGAAATGATGGACAATCAACCAGATGGCAACACAGTGCAGATATAAGATACTTAGAGCATTCTACGACATTATGGGTCCAAAAGGTCCACATCCAAGGTGATCAGTGGTTGTGGTGATTAGTTAGCCCGTGAGATGTTGAGATATCCAGGAAATCAGTAAAGGAGAATCTTTATATAGAATGGGAATCTGATGCTAAGTGGGGAAGAGACTAGGTTGACACAGAAGGAAGTAATAGGCTCCCTTGGAAGATCAAAATTGAGGGTAATTCTTAGCAAAGTGAGCAGAGCATTAAAAATCATATTCAGGGGCTCCTGGGTGGCTCAGTCGGTTAAACATCCGACTTTAGCTCAGGTCATGATCTCACGGTTTGTGAGTTCAAGCCCCATGTCGGGCTCTGTGCTGACAGCGCGGAGCCTGGAGCCTGCTTTGGATTCTGCGTTGCCCTCTCTCTCTACCCCTCTCCTGCTTGTGTTCTGTCTCTTTCTCAAAAATAAATGAACATTAAAAATTTTTTAAAAAAATATTTAGTGATCCCCAGCTACTAAAGACGCAAGAGACAGTCTCTAAGCATGGCTGAATGTCAATTAATAAATAAACAGAGACCAAGTGAAGAGGCATCTATGAAGAACCTATGTTCATTAAATTCAAATTTGGACATCTAAGCATCTTGACAGAGCAAGTTATAGACTACAAATGAGAATAGAATGGAAGTGTATGCTATGGCTAAAGACAAAACAAAACACAAACAAAAACTTAAGGCCCAAAATTAAGGAAATAACTTGAAAACCTATAACATTTTCTTTTTTTTTTAATTTTGTATCATTTCTTGTGCTCGCTTCGGCAGCACATATATTAAATTTTTTATCATTTCTAGCATGCTCCAGGCACAGTGCCAGTACACTTGAAGGTAAGTGTTAGATGGTCATTAATGTGCCTCTAGTTCTTTTGCATTCAGTCCAATTGAGAAATTATAGACAGAAGTCAAAAACAGACTAAACTATTAGTTTAGTTAGAGGTTTTATTGTTTTTTTAGTAGTAATAAGAATTGTTCATTTTCATTGAGCATTTACTAAGTGCTTTACAGGAATTAATTAAATTAATCTGCTATTAATGCTTTGAGGTATGCTCTTCTTTTTTTATTTAAAAAGATTTTTTTAATGTTACTTTTTGAGAGAGAGAGAGAGACAAAGTGCAAGTGGAGGAAGGACAGAGAGAGAGGGAGACACAGAATCGAAAGTAGGCTCCAGGCTCTGAGCTGTCAGCACAGAGCCCGACTCAGGGCTCAAACTCACAGACTGAGAGATCATGACCTGAGCAGGAGTCAGACGCTTAACCGACTGAACCACCCAGGGGTCCCAAGGTATGCTCTTTTAATATCCTCATTTCATGGATGAGGAAACAGAGAGAGAGAGAAAGAGAGAGAGATGAACAGAGAAAGGTAATGAAACCTAATGGAAGAGAGACATGTAGTAAGTGGCAGGCCAGTATTTGAAACTAAGTCCAGCGTCAGAATGTGGCAACCAGTTCACTCTGCAGCTAGACTGGAAAATTTAACTTAGCCCGGAACCCAGAGAGGACTCCTAATATAACAGCCCCAGTGTGGATCTCTAGATCCAAACTTGATAAGCTTGAGCTTACAGAACATTATATGGGGAATTTTTGCCTGCCACAAACTCTGTCAAGCACAGAGAGACCAAAAGGCCAAAAACCAGAGAAACTACTAGATTTTCCCCCAACTCTTCGATATGTGCCATTTTATTATTATTATTTTAGACAGAGAGAGAGAGCACATGTGGGAGATGGGCAGAGGGAGAGAGAGAAATCTTAAGCAGGCTCCACGCTCAGCATGGAGCCCAAAGCAGGGCTCGATCCCACAGATCATGACTTGAACCGAAATTAAGAGTCGGATGGTCAACCAACTGAGCCGCCCGGGGGCTCCTGATGAGTGCCATTTGGAAACAAGATTTTTAAAAATAGGTTTTGTCCCTACACACTGTCTTTGCCTTTTTTCTAGTGGGATGCAGATAACTCCAAGCTAGGAGACGGCAGAACCACAGATGAAATGATTTCAGTCTCTGAATGATGGGTGGAGAAAAGCCATTCACCAACCAGGAAATACATGACTTGGACTGTACCCGAGAGACAAATCTTTACTATAACTGAGCCATAATACGTATTCAGGGCTCTTTGTTGTTGTGTTTAGTCTTATTCGAACTTAAATAGAGGTGTAGAGAGAGAAAAGTCATATGCATACCCCAAGCTTTAACACATTATCTTGGCCCCGTAGAGAAACATAGAGTAATACATGTGACACTCTCTTCATTTTACCAGTTGTATAAATTGCTACTCATCCTGTGGGGACAGCCAGTGAGGAGGGTGAAAAGAAAAAGAGCAGAAAAGCTTTAATTCAATGTCTCTAAAGTTTCTATTTTGAGGTAGAAAAGTGAGGAGAATATGAAAATTGTTTTCCCCATTCTGCAGGTATTATTGTCCTTGTTTGAGAGATGAGAAAATCGGGGTGCAAAGAGGTTAAGTAATTTGTCTACATTTGCTTCTATTTATACTTTTATTTGTAAGACATAATTTGATTACATGACAGCTAAACAAAAGGTCTGAAAAGTAAAATGTGTCAAATGTGAACATAATTATAGAGATGTGAACATACATTCATTTACTTAAGACCAAAATTAGGGGAGAACCTTTTGAAACAAAATGCCTTTGACAATAAAAGGATAAACCCCCAAAACAATAGATTTGCCAGTCATACTTCCCGATTCTAAACATGAATCCCTGTGAAGTGTTTAACTGTGAACTGCTTTTCTCACAAAAAGAACATCGAGAGAACACAATAAGAAACTAAGGCTTGACCTCTTGGTTTTGAAAAAAAAAAAAAAAAAAGTCACGTAACAGTGCAGTCCAGGTGTTTTACAAGTTTGGAATCCCTCCCTTAAGTGGGGTCTTCACTGCCAGGCAGTTATTAACTCAGATCATGTTGATACCCTAGAATTTCACATAATGCTTATTCCCAACCATTTGTATCTTCCTTAAGGTCTAGATGTCTCCAGAATCTCTACATAACAAGACCTTACGTTTAGCTCCACAGAGATTGAATGTTGGGATATAAAAATAAGTACTATGGGGGCTGGAAGTGGGTCTGTAAGAGGGACTCTCGCTGGATGTACCCTCTGAATGTCACAAAGGCTCTGAGACTGTCTCCTGTGGGGTTCTGAGAGACTGACTCGCCATTTCTGAAACGCACAGAGGTGAGATGACGGCAGAATGGCAAGTATTAAAGTACAAAATTCACATGACCTGCACATTCTCTCCTCGTGCCCACCTATACATGAGAATCTACAGTATTATCAGAAACAGCCATGAATTTATCGTGTGAAAGTGCAGGTGCAAAAATGGGGACACTTGACATCCCCAGGATGACCATTCTTCTTGTAGTCACATCACTTCTAATCTGATGGTTTCTTGAAGGCAAGACGTAGAGATGGGGGTTTGGAATAAATGCTGAACCTTCTCCAGCTTTCCTCCCTGGCACTTTACTTCTCACTCTATATCCTTTCTCCAGGCTGTCTCACCCACACACAGTGACATCACTGAGATGAAGCAGATGAGTCACAAATCTCTAGTTCCCGGTCTCAACCTCTTCTCTGAGTTCCAATCCATATAACTAACTTGCTACTTGACATTTCCACTTGAACATCTCAAAGGCATCTTAAAATAAGCCTATCTCCCAAACCAACTCATGAGCTCCCCTGTCCTACTGTTCTGTCCTAGTGAATGGCACAGCATTCATCTGGCTGGATAAAACAGAATCCCTAGAGTCAATCTTGATAGTGCCTTCTCCCTTACCACCCTCAAAACAAATACATTTCCAAATCCTATTGATTCTGGCTTCTAAAAAATATCTCACTACACTTCAACCCATCAGCATCAACAAATTGGGTTCAAATTACCCGCATCTCTCACTTGGCCAACTATAATAGCCTCCAACGGATCTCCATGTTTCCATTCTCCAGCTTATGCTACATATTGTAACTATGGTTTATTTAAAACATTTACCCCTACCCTTGGCCCTTACTAGCAGTGACCTCCCACTGCTATTAGGATAAATAAGTACAAATCTCTTTAATGCCTCTTCAGGTTCTGCATGGTCTCTGTGGCCCTCTCAATTTCATCTTCCTCCACATCCCTCTGCCCCCACAACTCCAACCACACTGGTGTTTCAGTCTCTCAGGATTGCTGCACATCCCCTACCCGTGGCAGTTTAGCATCTGATGTTCCTTCTGTCTAGCACTCTTTAATACCCGTCCCTTCATGGAGTTGGCTGCTGTGCATCTTTTCAATCCTGGTTCAAATGGCATGTCCTGAATGAACCCCACACTGGCCTCATTGACTCGGACAAATAGCCTTGGTCTATTTTATAGCCTCATTTGCCTCCAGCATAGCGTTTATCACTGCTGCTATTTTATATTTATAAGCTCTGTGATAGAAAGAATGGTGTCTGTTTTTACTTGTGATTTTGTACCCTGATGCTTTGCACAGTTTTGCATAAAATGGATAGTCAATAGTATTGGACAAAGAAGTGAATAAAAAATGAAGAGTGGAGTATATACTGGCGGCACCAGGGTGAGACTGTCTGATGCGTCTCTCACACAAACACTGGGCACGCATTAAAAACAGAACACTTGCAGTCAGATATCATTGCTCCTTGTCTCAGGAGGCCCTGACAGTATCTGCATGGGCCTGGAGCCACACTGTCTGGATTAGAACTCATACCATACCAATTGGTTGTGTGCCCAGGAAAGTTATTTAATTGTCTTAAGCCTCAGTCTTCTCATCCATGATATAGGAATAATTGGTACTTAAATAGATATGTATCGACTACACAGTACCCTGGCTGGATACACTAAGTTCTCAGTATGTGGTAGCTATTAAGGTGTTAAAATTATAGGTTTCTGTCTTTTTCTGTTCTTACGAGTCTGATCAATGGCTTCATAGCCTGCCCGTCTTTTGGAGTTATGTTAGTATTTAAAATCACTAACCCTAAGTCATTTCAAAGAAGGCTTGTGGGACCAAAACCAGGAGTGCTTGATGCTGTGACCAAATATCATAGATCTTTTAGGATGTGATAGCGCTCTGTTTTCCTGAGGGAATATAAGACTTAGCCACTCGTATCCATGATTGGTGATGTGGGAAAGTAAATAAATGTCTCCCAAGTTAAAAAAAAAAAAAAAAAGTAAATAAAGTCACTATCCTGTCTTCTGAGAGATGCAGGCTAGTATCTGGTATAATGTGAAAAGATAAAGAGACCCCTCCCTCCCCCGAAAAAGGCAAACCCATGTTTCTTACCTACAGGCGTACAGACCTGTGATCTATGTAACTTACAATCTGATCATCTTTACTACCTCTCCTCTGAAGGGACAGTCCTCCTGCAGAGGGCCATCCAGACTTTCCAAATCTTCTCCAACTGAATGACCTCAGTTCTTATCCATAGAAAACCATTTCTTTTTTTTTTTTATTATTTCTTTTTTTTTCTTCTTCTTCTTCTTCTTTTTTTTATGTTTTATTTATTTTTGAGAGAGAGAGACAGAGTGCTAGCAGGGAGAGGGACAGAGAGAGAGGGAGACACAGAATACAAAGCAGGCTCCAGGCTCTGAGCTGTCAACACAGAGCCCAATGTGGGGCTCAAACTCACAAACCATGAGATCATGACCCGAGTCGAAGTTTTATACTTAACCCACTGAACCACCCAGGCGCCCCCATCGAATACCATTTCTAAAATTCTCATAACCCCATTCACATCCTAGTTCAATCCCATCTCCTCTTGTGGATGATGTATTCAGAATTGAGTACAATGCATGAAATATGATCTAATGAAGTGTCTGGCTCACCATTTGGGTAGTAATAAATAACGTGTGAGTATGTTTATTGGTATACCTCCACAAATGCAGCCTACTTTAAACTGAGAATTTGTAATGGTGTAATGGGCTGAATAGTGTCCCCACCAAAATTCACGTCCTTCCCAGAACCTCAGAATGTGACCTTATTTGGAAATAGGGTCATTGCCTTATGAGAAGAGACAGACGTGGAGAGGAGAATGCCATGTGAAGACAGAGGCACAGAAGAAAGATGGCCATGTGACAATGGGAAAAGACATTGGAATTATGCAGCTGTAAGTCAAGGAATGCCAAGCATCACCAGCAACCACCAGACGCTAGGAGAGAGGTATGATATGGGGTCTCCCTCTGCACCCCCAAGAAGGAACCAATCTTGCCAACACCTTGAATTTGAACTGGCTTCTGGAACTGTGAGAAAATAAGTTTCTGTTGTTTTAAGCCTAAAAAAAAAGTCAGTATGCCCTGCAAATATCCCTCATTCCCTCTTTCCCACCACTCCATGTCTCTCTCACAAAGCAGGAGACTGCTTTTCGGGGACTTGGCATATCTATTCTTTAATCTACCCTGTGTTGGTCTCAAAATTCCCCAGAATTCAACTTCTTGGTACCACCTTGCCATAGCCCTCAGATCTAACCACGCTGACAAACATTGCTGGATCTGTATTGGATTCTCGCCACAGGTATTTGCATTAATACTGCACTTGTCTTGATGACAAATCCAAAGGCTTTTAAAAAAAATGAAACATTTAAAAAAAATGTTTAAAACAATGTTTATGCTCCTCTTGTATTATTCCAAAAACATGTATTTAAGGAAAACTGAAAGTATGGAGAGATTTGATAAGCTTCTACCTTTTCTTCCTTTAGGGTTATCATATTTAGATGGCAAATTTAAAATCTGGCACATTTTTTGCATGTGGCCAAGAGTACAAAACTCAGCTTACCGTGTTTTCTCCTCTGTGTGAATCACTATCTCCGTTGCTGTTGTTATGAGCTCTCTGCTTGCCAACTCTGATAGCCTCTGCCCTACTCTTTGCACAGGATGAGGCTTGTAAATATTGCAGTCCTCATTTTCATTTCAAATACAAGCCTATTTCTCTGAGGAAATGTTTCTACAACACACGCCAGTCTCACCAACCTGATGCTTTTCAGAGCGCTGCCCTTCAGACTGCGTGAGAACAGAGCTGAGGCTATGATTCTGAGTTAGATTTTCTACCATCACTAAGTCACATCTGGCTTGGTTAGGGGCAGCAATGACTTCCTGCAGGCTTGCTGTGTGCCAGGCGTGGGTCATGGTAATAGAATTCTCCTTTACTCAGTCAGGGCCTGGGATGAGTGGTCTGAACAGGACTAATTCTGAATAAAGCAATTCTGACTACATGCATATCTTGAAGAATCTTCTACATCTACAGTAATATTGCAGCCAGAAAGCTAACATACATTCATTAAATAAATATATGCATTATATTTTATAATATAATTTTATAATATATAAAATTGGATGCCAAAATCTAAAACCCACAACAAAAACCAGTGGCTTTGCCGTCTCAGTAAGGGACTGTCAGAAGGAAGAATTATTGCTATTAAAAAATTATGGGAAAAGCAGAGACATTAATTTTGCATGTCTTATATTACTGTGTTTATAATCTGTTATGTTTTAGATAAAGGTCTAGAAAAGATTCCTCATACTTTGTGTGCAGCTTATTTTTGGTATACTCCTCCAGGAGAAGATAATAAGGAAAAATCAAATAAATATGTTTGTGTGTAAGGAAAAAATAATTTGGTTGCCAAAGGGAAAAGTTATCAGGTTGAAAGCTACTCTCTAGAGAGAGTTTTTTTGTAAAATTTTTGCTTTTTTTCTCCTTTAAAACGTCTTTGATCTTCCATTTTGTCATGTGTGGAGAAACTCAATGTCATGAAAAGTATCAAAATATGTAATCATTAAATGCCATGAGTCCTGAAACAAAACATATGTAAAATATCAGGAATTCAAGTCCTTAAAAAATACCTAATGTATCCCAAATCAAAGCAGTCTGTTATATCATTAAAATTAAGACAAAAATAGCAAAACACTCTTTCTGTGTTCCTTTAGAGCAGGAGGATTTGATCTGCTATCTCTAGGGAGTCTATGGTTGGATGACAGACTTCAGGGGTTCCTTGGGGCTCGTGAATTTAATGACAACGTTTTAAATGTGGGCTTATTCATCTTCTTCCCAGACAAGGGTCCATTATTTGAACAGATTCTCGGGGGGTCTCAAAATTAAGACCCATTGCAAAGGAAGCAAAGTTTTTAAAATAAAAATTTAGGGGTGCCTGGGCGGCTCAGTTGGTTAAGGTTTTGACTTCGGCTCAGGTCATGATTTCACGGTTCCTGAGTTCAAGCCCTGCATTGGGCTCTCTGCTGTCAGCATGGAGCCTGCTTTGGATCCTCCTCTGTCCCCCCTTCTCTCCCTGCCCCTCTCCCACTCACACTTTCTCTCTCAAAAATAAAAATAAACATTTAAAAAATAATAAAAATATAAATCTGATCTTAATTACTAAATGATAGTTAAATACTGGAAATTTTAAATATTTATTTTCTTTAGAATATGAAAAAAATCCGGGGTTTTATTTTTTGGCTTGTTTTCTTTCAACAAGGAACAGAAGAAGAAAAACAAGAGTATTGCTTCTTAGAAAAGGGTAGTATAGCTACAATTTAGATAAAGGAATAAAAGGCAGAGAGTCAAAGAATCCTTAAACCTTCAGTAAATTTTCATAAAGCATATGACATATTTCTTTCAATCCCTCCTGGATTAATCACAGTGCCCACTTTTCCTAAATTCTAAACTTCTTGGGCACTTGGGTGACTCAGTCAGTTGAGCGTTGGACTTCAGCTGAAGTCATGATCTCACAATCTATGAGTTTGAGCCATGAGTTGGGCTCTGTACTGACAGCTAGGAGCTTGGAGCCTGTTTTGGGTTCTGTGTCTCCCTCTCTCTCTCTGCCCCTCCCCCACTCACGCCTCTGTCTCTCTGTCTCTTTCTCAAAAGTAAATAAACATTAAAAAAACCCAAAAACCATTGGGGCGCCTGGATGGCTCAGTTAGCTAAGCGTCCACTTTTGGCTCAGGTCATGATCTCACGGTTTGTGAGCTGGAGCCCCACATCGGGCTCTAAGCTGACAGCTCAGAGCCTGGAGCCTGCTTCAGATTCTATCTGTCTGTCTGTCTCTCTCTCTCTCCTTCAAAAATAAATAAACAGTAAAAAATTTTTAAAAAAGTAAAATAAAAATAAAAAACATTAAAAAAATTTCTAAACTTCTTGACAATTATCTTCTATCCTCTTTCTATTCTCTCTCTTCCTTACTGAGGATGTCCACCACTATCTGTCTTCTAATGGTCCTCATATTTCTTCCTCACAGATCTCTCTTCAGAGAGGCAAGAACTGTGCGCATCTCTACTTCACAATTCATCTGGTTTGGTGTCTAGTCTGAAAGTCATATTCTTCTGCAAGTGGATGTCCAGTTTCCCCCACACCATTTGTCAGAGACACTGTCCTTTCCCCACATGCATTCTTGCCTCACTTGTTGAAAATCAAGTATATATACGTGGGTTTATTTCTGGGCTCTGTATTCTGTTCCATTGATCCATATATCTGTTTTTATGCCAGTACCTTACTATTTTTGATTACTATAACCTATCTTGAGATCAGGAAGATTCATGCTTCCAGCTCTGTTCTTTCTCAGGACTGCTTTGGCTATTCATGGTGTTAGTTCCACGTGAATTTTAGGATTTTTATTTTCTGTACATCATAGTGCATATAGTTAACAATACTGTATTGGACAGTTAAAAATTTATTGAATGTCGACCTCATAATCGGTGTTCTTACCACAATTAAAAAATAAAATAAAATAAAATAAAATAAAATAAAATAAAATAAAATAAAATAAAATATCAAAGCAGTATGTCCTAAACTAAATATACACTACTCTTCCCTCTAAATCTGGATTTCTTCCAGTGGTTCCAGTCTCATTAAAGGCCTCATCCAATTGCACAAACTGAAATTTGGGGACCCACTCGACACTTCCCCATATCCTCATCTGTATTTTTTTTTTTTTTTTACAAATTCTCACCAATTTTAAACATTTTTCAAAATGGTAGCTCTTTCTCTATTTCTAGTCTCTCCATCCTGGTTCAGGCTACACTCATCACTTGCCTGAGTAAGAAATATTCCATCTTCCTAGCTCTATTTCTTGTTGCTTCTTTACAAACTGTCCTCTCTGTGGCAACCAGAGTTATTATTAAGAAACACAAGTCTTGTCATCACTCATCTGCTTAAAACCATGAAATAGCCCCTAATAGTTCTTAAGGTGATAAGCAAAATGTTTAACATGGATGCAAAATTCTGAGTAAGGTGGCCATTGACTTGTGCCCCATGTATTGTTTTATCATCCGCCTTGTTTTCCGTAATCCAGTTTCACTGGTTTCTAGATTTTGCAAAACTGTCAAGTTCTATGGCTGCTTGAGGTCTTTGTGCCTTCTGGGATTTATCTGAGATTTTTGTACAACCACACTACATGCTTTCCTTATCCCCACTTCCTCTCTGAGTTATCACTCCCTTCCTTCAAACCTCAGCATACACATCATCTTATGAGGAAGCTCCCCCACTCTCACCAGGTGAGTTAGCTCCCCTACTTCCTTGCTCAATGGTCCTTTCTATTTTTTTCTTTTATTACAGGTAAGACAGCTTGTAATTTTATATTTGTGTGATTATTTGAGAACTGTCCCCAACCACCTTCCCCTCCTTTGCTATAAGCTCCAATATTGTCTTTTTTTCACATCAGTGTCATTAAACCACTCTTTTGTTCCAAGTAAATGTTGAATAATGAATGAATGGTAGTTTTGATCTCTATAAGGAAAGTATACATTATGAGGTTAAGTCCTGAAACACATAAAGAGAGAGAGTGTGAAGGAAGACCACTGGTTACCTTCTTTCATTTCTTCTTGGCCATTTTCACATATCATCAAAGAGAACGTTTAGCTCCATCGAGCTGAAGATCTATTTGTTTTACCATTAAAATCAGATACAAATGTTCTTTTAGGATAATTTGTTTGGGGATATTGTGTCAGAGTTCCAGCAGAAAACAGGATTCATTTCAAATGAAGGAACTTATTGAAAATCTTCTTATAGAAATATGGGACCATGAAAGGAACATACAAGGGATGATGAGGATCCAGAGACCACTATCAGTGGGAAACTATCACTACCCTTACTACCAAAGGGGAAAAGGGAAGTAATAGTGATACCAAGGCTCAGTGAGAGCTGGAGTTTTTAGACCAGGGACCTCCCAGTGGAAGTTATGGTGAAGGAGAAATGTGGAATTGGCCCTATGTAAATATAGTTGACCCTTGAACAATTTGGGGTTAGGGCTGCTGAATCTCACATAGTCAAAAATCCATGTATAACTTTTGACTTCCCCCAAACTTAACTTCTAATACCCTGCTGTTGACTGAAACCTCACTGATAACATAAACAGCCAATTAACACAAAGTTTGTATGTTATATGTATTATGTACTATATTCTTATAATAAGCTAGAGAAAAAATATTGAGAAAAACATAAGGAAGAACAAATTTATTTATAGTACGGTATTTATCCAAAAAAAAAAAAAATCTGCATACAAGTGGACCCTTGCAATTCAAACCTATGTTGTTCAGCCATATAGTGTCAAAGTAGGGAGGGTGTAAAGGAGAAATACTCCATGCCCACTCCCTTTTTGCCCTTGTCTCCCATTGGTTGATCCCATTTAGAAGCCAGATGTAAGCAAGCCTGGGATTTGTCACAGGTGTCAGCCTCTTGTGCCAATAGTGAATGACAGACAAGAGTGGATCTGTGGCAGAGTGTGGACACAGGCACATATTTTCTATTTATGCCATGGAGGGGGGAGAAAGCATCTCCATTAGAGATGGGGACTTTTACTTTACTATGAAAACGGGATGTTTAAAAGTCTAAAAGTCTAGAGAAATCTTGTTGACAGCATCCGTGCACTAATCAAATATGGGTCACAAAGATGGGTTAGCTACACAGAAATGTTGTAATAAAAACTCAAATTAAAAAAAAAAGTGAAGTCTTCACCAAAAACACAAGCTTTATCTTAGCTGTAAGAAATACGAGAACAAATTTAATCAGCAATGAAGAGCTAAAAGATAGATAACAAAGACACAAAGATAGTCATGGAATCACTCCCAACTGGTACTCCCAACTTGTTATCTGTAAGCCTCAGTTTCTGTGGTAGACAGAATAATGGCCCCTCTAAACATGTCCAAGTCCCAGTCCTCAGAACCTATAGATACATTAGGTTGCATGGCCCAGGAGAACTGATTTTTCAAATGGAATTAAATTTGCTAATCAGTACACCTCAGAATAGAAGAGACTGTCCTGGATTATCAGCTTGGGTCCAATGCAATCACAAGCTTCCTTAGATATGGAAGAGGGAGGCAGAGGAGGTCAGAGTGACAGCTGTGTGAGAAGGACTTGAAAGCTGCTCTTACTGGCTTTGAAAATGGAGAAAAAGAGTGATAAGATGAGGAATGTGAGCAGCTTCTGGAAACTGGAAAAGGAAAGGAAACGGATTCTCTCCTAGAGCCCTTAGAAGGAAACATAGGCCTTAGACACCTCGGTTTAGCCCGGTGAAACCCAGGTCAGACTTAAGACCTACAGAATTGTAAGATCAGAAATTTCTGCTGTCATAAGCCACCAAGTAGGTGGCAATTTTTTTTTTTTTCAGTACCAACAGAAAACGAATATTGTCTTTTCATGGGTGAAATTTGGGCTAATAATACTGCTATTGAGATAAAATTTAAAATATGACTGAGCTCCACCCCCCTCCCCAATTTTTTTTTTAATTTTTTTTTAAATGTTTATTTATTTTTGAGACAGAGAGAGACAGAGCATGAACGGGGGAGGGTCAGAGAGAGGGAGACACAGAATCTGAAACAGGCTCCAGGCTCTGAGCTGTCAGCACAGAGCCCGACACGGGGCTCGAACTCACGGACCGCAAGATCATGACCTGAGCCGAAGTCGGCCGCTTAACCGACTGAGCCACCCAGGCGCCCCCCCCTCCCCAATTTTTAAGGGTAAGAATGGAGGCTGATGAAATGGTAGACTTCTTTGTAAAGACACTTCCCTCTTTTTTAAAAAGTATTTTGTTTTTAAGTAATCTCTATGTCCAATGTGGGGTTCAAACTCCCAACCCCGAGATCAAGAGTCACATGCTCCGAAGCCTGAGCCAGCCAGGGTCCCCCAAAACACTTCCTCATTTCTAGTGCAGAAGATTTCTCTAAAAGCCTAGCTGGCTGAATTACAGAGATGTCAGTTAAAACATTTCTTCCCTACTTGTAGGGCTCAACTGCTTTAAATCAATCAGTCAGCCATACATGACCCAATTTTTAAAATTAATTAACTATTGCTAGCAATGAGGATATATACTGCATATGTGTATAAAATTAATTATAAAATATAAAGTAATTCTCTAATGTGTTCTAATGAGTTAAGGTAGAGTAGCCTGTAGTAACAAATAGATTTTGAAATCTTGTGTTTTGGTCCAAGACTGCTACTTGAGTGGTCAGAGTAATTCTCCTCTGGGCTCAGTCCTTCTCTGGTCTGGTCTCCCTTCCCCAGTTCCTTGTCACTGTCTGCATTCAACCAGTGGAAGTTGAAAGAGTTTGGAGCAGTACATGGGGGGAAGGTTTGTGGGTAGGGTCCGGAAGATGCAGATATCCTTTGCCATGGCTTAGAACTCAATCACTTAACTACACTTTGCAGAAAGGATAGCCAGAAATGTTGTCTAGCTGCATGTGAGTCCACAAAGAGAGACCAGAAGTGGTGTATAGCCAGAGATCTTCACCTGATGCATCATGTAACAAAAGCTAAAAACCTGGCACTGTCTCTATGCAAAAATCACGTCTCATTGGTTCAACTCTGAGACTTCAACAATATTACTTTAGGTTTTAGTATTCAAGCTATGGTCTAACAATCAATTACCAATGGGAACTAGTTACTTTCCAGCTTCACTCTAAGACTTAACTCACAGTTGTTTGAGGATTAAAAGTAGTTACATGCATGTCACTGATCATAAAGCTTGGCACGTAGTAAGCATTCTGCTAAAGTTAGATCTAACGTATTATTAAACTTACTGCAACAGTTAAAATTATCATCATTTAATTTCTGATTGAAAAGGGAACTATTAGTAAATTGAAATGAAAAGAGATATTTAAAAAAGAACAAGTAATAATGACAAAAAGAAACTGCCCCAGTAACACCAGATTAGTAACAAGGCTAGAAATGAGAAGCCAATGCAGGCTGAACAGAAAGCTGTTCCTCCCAAGATTTTCTAAGTGGGTCTTATGGGAAAAGTCTCTTTTCCTCTCTGCTCATGGCACCTGAAGGATGTGACCCCAAAGTTGCTTTCATGTCCTTTCTCTAGGGGGAAAGCCTGAAATTAAAAGGCCAAAATCCAGAAAAAAGCAAAAAGAGAGACATGCTATTGGAGGGGCTTCATTTCTTCTCCCCAGTGACCCTGGAGCTACCCTGTTTGTTTTAATTATTTTTATTTTGGGGAATTCTTCAATATTCTTTCAATAAATCAACCTGTACACCTTAATTAGCTCAAGCTGAGTTTTGTTTCTTACAACTAAAATGTCCAAACAAATATAAGAGAGATGCCATTATTTTTTTTTGGAGATCTTGGTAAAAAGTTTAAGAGAAATACGAAAAAGCTTTGCTACACAAGAATGAAGAACTACTTTGCTGAAAGAGGGGAAGAATGGGAGATACATAACTGCATAAGCATATCAATAGAGAATTACTTAGAAAGGAACCAGAAAATGGGAAATTGCCTCTGGATAATTCTAAACTTCTGGGCTGCTTATCAGTGTTCAGATAGCTCTTGATTCCTCCTGCTAATGATGTGGAGGCATTTCAGAGAAACTTACTTTAGCCATTGGTTTCACTTTTCACTTTATAAGGATTCCTAATAAGCAACGTTCATTTTCCCCTCACCTCCCGGTAGATCTGTAAAAGCATTAATGAATTACTAAAGTGACAAAGGACACAACGCAGAAGAAAAATATAAAAAGAATGGATAATTCTCAATTTGGCAAATCCATTTCAGGTAACCAAGAAATGACTGATAGTGGACAGAGGGAATTATTTAGTCTGGAGAGGTATAGTCTGGAGACAAAAAAAAAAAAAAAAAAAAAAAGAAAGAAAAGAAAAGGAGAAGTTGAGGCTAACATTTTGGGCATAATCAGATATAAGGAGGAAAAAGTTTTCCTTGATCTTCTTAGGGTCCCTGACTGCATCTAAAAATGAAACTGACAAACACAGACTAACAAGAGAATGGCATATAAATTTACATAAGTTTTACATGACACAGGAACATTCATAAGAAATGAAGACTTGAAGAAGTGGGGCACCTGGGTGGCTCAGTCGGTTGAGCCTCCGACTTCAGCTCAGGTCATGCTCTTGCAGTTTGTGAGTTCAAGCCCCTTGCCCAGTCTCTGTGCTAACAAACAGCTCAGAGCCTGGAGGCTGCTTCAGATTCTGTATCTCTCTCTCTCTCTCTTCCCCTCCCCTGCTCACGCTCTGTCTCTCAAAAATAAATAAATGTTAAAAAAAAAAAAAAAGACCTGAAAAAGCAGTTAGACCCGAGTATTTTTGTGCTAGATTTAATGAAGAGTACAGAGTCATGAAGAAATATAGATTGAAGAGTAAGAGGTAGGTATAATAAACTGGGGAAACTTCACAGGGCCTGTTCAGATTCTTCTCGGAGTCCCTCTGTCTTCAGAGATAAAGATGTTTCTTTTCTCAGGAGATAGGGAGAACACCTCTCACATGAGGATTTTATGACCTATTTCACTCTGACCTTCCTGCTTCTTTTGTTTCTTCAAATACTTTCAGCTTAAAATTTTCAATATGCCAGGGTGCCATGTTTTGGGGTAGCATGTCCTGAACCCCACCTCAGGTAGTGGAACATGCAATTAAAGCAACAATGAAGAACTTTCTAGAACCTTCCAGAATTATGTCCATGGTCTGTATAAGTGAAAAGGGTACTTCATTTTTATTTTATTTTTTAAGTTTATCTATCTATTTTGAGAGAGAGAGAGAGAGAGAGAGAGAGAGAGAGAGAGCATGAGTTGCGGGGTGGGAGTGGGGGAGGGTGGAGAGGCAGACAGAGAGGGGGAGAGAATCCCAAGCAGGCTCGACGCTGTCAGCACAGAGCCCACCATAGGACTCAGTGTCACAAACCATGAGTGGAAATCAAGAATCAAATGCTGAACGGACTGAGCCACCCAGGTGCCCCTTTGGTACCTCATTTTAAAATGTTACTTAGTTATAAAGACTACCAACGTAATTTGTTGCCAACATAAGGTTTTTGAAGCCAACTTCAGAATAAAACTTCCCCTTCCATCACTGCTTACAAATATGTCATGATTGAGGAAGTTGCTGCCATAGGCTGGTCTTCTATTTGAAATGTAGGTCTGCATGCCAGATGACAGAATTACACAGCTGAGCACAGTTACCTGTACAAGTGTTCAGGGCTGGATTAAATGCCAGGTCAGAAAACTCACATCAAATCTGTTCACCTACCTTTTCTTCTATGAAGATATACAGTTGTGTAAACTACAGTGAATTCTCCACCATGCTGTTAAATATACCAGAAATATATTCTAATATTTACTTTAGGTTTGGGCTGTTTCAAGGAAAGGGAACAATCGTATGTATAGCAAGTTATTACATTCTGAAATAAACAGATTGTGTTATTAAATTCCAAATTAAAATGACTCTGGCTGAAACAGGACTTTAATATTTTTTTTTTTTTAACTGAGTGAGATTAGGAAAAAAATGTGGACGTGTTACATATTTTTGTCTTCTAAATTTCGGACACTTGTATTTACCTTTGACGCAGACCACCCATTTATTTTTTGGAGAAAAAAAAAAAAAACCACACACCACAATGGGCTTTTTAGTGATGAAACTGTAAAACTAGATCCCGCACATTACCCTAAAGAAAGACAGGGAAATTACTTGAATGCAGATGTTTCAGGTCTGAGAAGTCATTTGTTCTGTTTGGAAATGTAAATTGAGTACCTTTTAGCAGAATGTGGCCTCTGTGGATTTGGTTGTCTCTGGGAGAAATGTTAATTTTTAAAAACTTCCCAGTGTTATAGATTATTGCTCAGTCCCAAAGAGTTGCGGGTGTTCTCCTTCAGGCAACTGTTTACAGGAAATCTGTAACTGAGATCACAGGGAGTGCTAGAAACACCAGCGGGCACAGAGCTCACTCTGGAGGACACTCTGACAGAGAAATTTGATGCCTCATTTGTGGTTTATCCAAGATTGAATCACTTGACTGCAGGGACAGTGGACTATTTTGTCCTGCTGAGTCATAGGACCACACCCTTGAGGGTGGAGTGTCCTTAATAATTCCGTAATTAATGTTTCCAGTGTCCTTCACACAAAGGTTAGACTGGGGACAGGAAATGAGGCAAAGCTTAGTGTGAAATTATGTCTGAGAAAAGCATTTCTCTCTGGGGCCTATTGGCAGTTTGGTCCAGATTCCTGAAGTGTGGAAGGAAGTCTTTTGCTTCAAAGTTCAGAACAAAATGTTGGAGTCCAAAGAATCTTGATCTGCTACTTGGAACAAGTTGCTGAACAGTGTTGTTCAAAGTTCAGTCTGCATCAGAGCTGGTCCAAGAAGGGTATGTTATCAGTTAGTGATGAGAAAGTACAGAAATGTAGAATCAGAAACTTAGAGCAGATTGCTAGAGCAATTTTATGTCTATTCAATCTAATAATAATTGGCATTTGTATTTTTATAGCTTTTTTCATGTCATACTTTTAGTTAGTTATTTATATGATATTTTATAAAAGTTTGGGTCAGTAAAGGATTGTAAATAAAAATAAAATGGTCTTTTACCACAGACAGGTTAAGGGAACTTGCATTAAACTCTTTATTGAATTTTCTTATCTAGGAAATATCACACATTTATTGTAAACAGTAAATGAGATGATGTTTGAAATGTGCTTAGCTTCACACCTGGCCCCTAGTAGCCATTCGGTAGACAGGAGCCAATTTTAACATATATATAATTTGCCGCTATTTAAGTCAGGACTTAAAGAATGAGGAGGAACTTATCAAGTGAAGGAGTTTAAAGGTGAAGATTAGTGAGCAGGACCAGGAAATAGAAAGTAGGAATTTATGAAAGGCTAGGTCAACCTGGCTGAAAGTTCAATGTGCAGGTCAAAGCCCTCAAACTAAAATATATGTATGGCCACCGCATGTCCTGGGGTTTGATGAATAGTCTCGATCAATAGGCAGGCCTATTCTCCTTAAAAATTATTTTCAAGGTCCTCAAAATTCAAATATTTATGACTCTTATATTTGTCCTAATTGTAGTTCTAGAAATATGGCCGCTCAAAATATTGGTGTTGTTTGACAATCTCATATTGGTGAGATTCCAAATTATGGAACACAGACATTGGAGTTTATGTTTATAGGATGGTCAATGTATCCAAATGCAAAACTAGATTTGTTAAAAGATTATAAAGGAAATATTTTATGCATTTAAGAAGATTAAATTTTTATAAGCACTCTGGTACTTTTCACATAATCAATACTCTTAATTACAAACACTCCTAAATTATAGTCCCTGTATAACCTCTGCTTGGCAGAACTTTGTTATTCATTACATTAAGTGAGAATGTGCCCTTGAAAGTAATAAATCTATGTCTTTACAGATATCCCTTAATTACTTTTCATTAATTGAACCATTCAGAGTTATCGAGGTGAAAATGCAGATGTTCTCATGTTTTAGGAAGTGGCTCAATAACATTCTACTTCTCATTATTTATGTGTCACAACACACCTATGTTGTAGGAAATATGCTACAATTTGCAGCATTCATAATGCTGTCGAATGAGAAGCACAAACATTAATGAGTTAATAGCAGAAACTGCAATAAGACTTTGAGTCTTCATTCTTTGTTGTTTTCCTTTTTCCTGCTGAGACAGCTTGCCTAAAATTTTTGAAGGCAGGTTTTTGTTGTTATTTGCATTTCCCCCCTCCCCTTCTAATTCAGATTTTTAGCTCTTTGGAAACACATTCTCATTTTATTTTTAACTAAAAACAAATGAGTCTCTCATTCTTGTTAATGTGTTATGGTTTCCGGCTTTAATGTTAGAAAGTGATCTTCCTTAAGAAAAATTCTAACAGCAGCGCGAAGTATCTAATAGCAATTATTGGAAGTATGGTCTCCCTTCCGTGACTGTCACAGTTACGTCGTTTGATGTTGCGGAATTGGCATTGTTTTCCTGACAAAATGCATACTGCAGATGGTGGACGGCCAAATCTTGTTGAAATGGGCAATTGTAAGATAGACCGAGTCCTGAAAAGCCCTCAGCCAGTGAAGTGAACTGGTTATATTATTTTACTGGGGGGAAAAGAAAAAGATTGTGATTTGGATCCTGAATGACTTGAATGATAAATCAGAAGCTTCCTCTCATCCGCACACTCCATTTGATAGGGAGATTTTGCTGGACACAAAATTCCAAATTGTCTGCCGAATTAAAGGGTCTGAAAATTAAAGTGGTCAGTTAAATGCGACGTGATAGCTACTAACTGACCTGGTAGGCAAGTCAGGCTTTGATGATTATAGCAGTCATTTCCCTTTTTATTCAAAATGGAATTCAAACAGACATCATAAACAATCATTTTTGCGGGGAACCAGCCAGCTCCCTGTTGGCCCTTATATCCGCCGTTCCCCTGCCTGAAGCAAGTTCTTTTGTAGTTCGGCATGGTCAGCTCCTTCTGGATGTTCTAGTTTCTGCCCCAATGTCTCCTCCTCTCCACCTTATCCAAAACAGCATCCTCTATCCAATATTTCATGCCTTATTTTAGTCCAGTCCCACCACCACGTGATATTATCTCACTGATAAATTTGATTACTTGCTATTTTCTGTCTCCTCTGGATAGAACATGTATTTATGAGTAGGAACCACATTTGTATTTTCATTGACTCCAATCCCTGGCTCAGTAAGGACTCAATAAATTTGTGTGAATAAATGAAAGAAAATTTTTAAATGGGGTGTGTGTTATCTCTTTAAAACAAAAACTACCTCATGTGATTTTTAACCAGGCACAAGAGAAGCCATTGATTATTTTATAAAGCTTTTTCTTAGAACCATAGTTCTAAGGTCATGCCCTCTTTCTACTGGTTTTTGAAATGCAAAGAAATATGGATATTTCTTTATAGGAATTTGGTTTAAAAGGATTATTGTCAAAAGAAAAAAAAAAGAGCCTTCCTTAAACAGGCACACAGAAATAAACCCATTAACCATAATGCATAACCATAGAGCTGTTTTTCATCAGTTGTTTTCTTCCAGTTGGAAATGCAAGCATAGGGTAGCATCATTAATGTCAAACTATGGAAAGATTTGGGGACAACGCTATCATATCATAGCACTTTCTATATATTTCTTTTTCCAGCAGTCAATATTCGTTGTGAGTTAAATCCCATTAATCAATCTATTTAGCCTGTACTTAATCTTTATTGATCCTTTTTTCATATAAGAGAGGAAAATCAATTTTCTATTATGTTTGTTAAACAGGTAGAGTAAGATTGCAGTGGGCATGGCAAACAAAGCAATGGAGAATTATTTGCCAAGATGTTCAACTTAATATATTAAAGTGAAACTACAAATAAGATAATAAATCACAACTTGATCTCTGTTAGTACTTGTTTTATCCTGAACATCCCAAAACTTGTGGATTCGAATGTTAAAAATTTTAAAGTAATTTTTTAGAAAGGAGACAAACATCTTTAAAAATATTTATAATTTAGGGGAGCCTGTGTGGCTCAGTGGGTTAAGCATCTGATTTTGCATCAAGCCATGATCTCACAGTTCATAGGTTCGAGCCCCATGTCAGGCTCTGTGTTGACAGCTCAGAGCCTGGAGCCTGCTTCAGATTCCATGTCTCCCTCTCTCTCTGCCCCTTCCCTGCTCATGCTCTGTCTGTCTCTCTCTGTCTCTCAAAAAATAAATAAACATTAATTTTTTTTTAATTTACAATTTAAATTTCTAATTTTAATGTGTCTCCAGTGTACATGATCGGGAAAACAAAATGAGTGTAGGCACTAAAAGATTAAATTAGCCCTAGGAATCTGGCATGCAAACCAAGGTTAACAACTTCTGCCCTCCATTTAAATAAAGCACTTCCAAGGCAGCTATGTTTAAAGTTCTGTCATTCTTATGCTTTTGGCTTATTTAGAAGCTGAAACTTACATAATTTTAGTGTTCAAGGATTTATACTGTCCATTACTTCTAAATTCTGGAAAATGACATAATGCAGAAAAGGATCTGTTACATAGTCTTGCCATTCTATAACCAGACTTTCCTTTTTTTCTAACAGAGAAAAATTGCTCATCTACAAGAGGAAATTAGGCAGAGGACATTTGCATGTATTTATTTTATGCACCTGTTAAACATCCATTATGGGTAGATTACTATATAGTCACTTGAATACGAAGAGATGAAAACCAGATCACTGTGCTCAGAGCTTAAAGTCAAATGGGATGATGACATATCTATGAACCCTTTGATGACATACACAACAATAGAAAAAGGCCCTAAAGCCTTTCTCACAGGAGAGGAAACTTTATGAGAATGTGGTGTTTTTATAAGAAAGTGATCTATACGGGCATGTAAGTGTCTGCGAGGATTAAATAGAACAGGTCAAGAGTGTGCACTTGGGAGCCATTTTAAAGCAACAGTAAATTTTGTTTATAATGTTATCCTGCCTATTATTAAAACATGGGCAGCATTTAATACAATTACTTCTAAAATCTACTACTAACACAGGCTACGGCTATTATTGTCATTGTCCTCTGCCTATTAAATAAGATATACCGTGTCTTCTCAGTAACTTTACTCACAAGAGCTGGAGGTAAATGAAGGCCATTGAAAGTTGTACATAGTTCAGAAATTTAAGATCGAGCTTTGTCAGGGGAAGGTAGAAAACATAAACCTCTGGTGTCTTGCTCAGTGCTGGCCCTACCACAAAGCACGCCTAGGAGACAGACCTGATCATTTTTAACTCTGGTACCTCTTGCCAGAAAGCAAGCCAGTAGGAGAAAATAAGAAGGCTCTGTTGTCTTCAGTCAGCCCCCAAACAATACTATGGCTGGTGTTCTTTACTTGGCTGTAGTTGGAAATTCCTGGAGCACTGGTTAAAAATGTTGATGCCTGAGCTCCATCCCAAAGATTCTGAATTAATTTAATTGCTCTGAGGTAGAACCCCAGGATATTGATTGGCACCATCTTCCCCAGGTGATGCTAATATGCAGGTCAAGGGTTAATCCCAGTTCTAGGCATAGAAGCGAGACTGACCCTCCTAAGCAAAGAGGTGGGGTCAAGCTTTGTTCTTTTAAAAATACTTTCAAGCTATCATTTCATGACTTTCCCCTCTGAATTCTATCCTTGATATTTATTTTCATGTGATTTCCTATAAGTAAACGTGTTCAGGAAACTGGAGAAGAGGCAGAAGAGTATGAGTGTGCCATTCACACTGGACTTCGCAATCTAATGGGAAATCTACCTTTGACCAAGGTGCCCAACTTGGAACAAATCAGAACATAAGTTATTTAATGTTGGATAGTGATAAAGAATATAAAAATGTATTTCAGGGATTGCAAATTTTCATTTTTATGAAATAAATGAATAACCAGCAAGAAGTCTTGATGTACACATTTATTTTGGTCTGTCAGAGGAAAAGAATGTTTTTATTATCAGACAGCCTTGGTGTTAAGTGGCTTGGAGTCTGTGGGACTGTTCTAGATATTAGAAGTCTTCAGTAAAATCATAAATAAGAAACACATTGTAACACAGAGTCTGGACGTTCCAAGCACATGTGCCTATAATCTTGACCAAATCCTTGGAAAGGAAAAGCTGCAACTAGATTTTCAAGATGCCTAGAATTGGGGGTCTGGAAAGTATTAGTAGACACGGGAAGGAACAAGAGTTGTGATGTGTAGTAACAGCCGGAGCTCACTCCTGCCTATCCAGCCACCATAGGTCAGTTTCACCGCTGCATGTTGTGTTGTCTCTTTTGATTCTTTACTTGCAAAGGTGCATTAGCCAGGTGCACACATTCTAAATTTGAGGATCACCAGCAAGTCTTTATCTTTGCCTTACTGTAGTGCTGAAAATCCCCAGCAATATACACAGAAGGGATTGGATTAGAAGACATAGACTTGGATCCAAGATCTGCTACCAACCAACTGAAGAAACCTGAGCAAGTTAAATTCTGAGTGTCAGATTTCCTCAAATGTAAGATAAAGTTAATTGAAAAAAAAAAAAAGTATTGCCACACCTAACTCCCAAGTTTATTATAAGAAAGAACATAATTTATTTCAAAGACATTTAGTGTGGAACTTGCAAAGTACTATGAGAAGCGGGATATCAGCATTATTAATGTTTATATATTTTTGAGAGAGAGAATGCGAGCAGGGGAGGGGCAGAGAGAGAGACAGAATCTGAAGCAGATTCTGCTGACAGCGCAGAGACTGACATGGGGTTTGAGCCCACAAACTGTGAGAATATGACCTGAGCCAAAGTCAGATGCTTAACCAACTGAGCCACCCAGGCACCCTGAGGATATCAGCATTATTAAAACATCAGCTTTACAAACATCCCTTTGAAGAACTATCATGAAAATAGCAACTGTCACCAGTTATCTAATGCTGCATAACAACTTACTCCCAAACTGTAGTATTCTTATAAAATCTCAAGATCAGGAATTTGGAAAGGGCTCGCCCAGGCACCTCTTGCTTATGATTTCTCATGATTGCAATCAGACTTCTGCTGGAACTTCTTCAGTCATCCAAAAGCATGACTGGGGTTGGAGAATTTACTGTCAAAGTGACTCATTCCATGGCTGTCAAGTTGGTGCTGGCGGTTGGCCTCTGCCCCTCTCCATATGGGCTACAGGGTTGCTTGAGTGTCTTGACAGTTTGACAAGTTGGCATCCACCATAGCAAGCAATCCAAGAGACCACCATGAAGTTGCATAGCCATTTATGATCTAACCTTGGAATTCACGCACACACAATCACTTCCACTTTGAGCTCTGCATCAAAGGACTACACAAGAGTGTGAATCCTAGTAGGTGAGATTCACTGGGGATCATCAAGGACGCTCACTACCAACATTTAACTATTTATATTTTTCTACCAGCTAGATTATCAAGTGCTCTCAGATGGAGATTGATAGAGAATTGAGAAAGAAAACTGTGAAATCAGACCAAAGTAAGAGATACTTGTATGTGCTGTCACAGCAAGTAACCCCAGACAAGAACATAACTAAAGGAGAGAGCAAACCAAATTGTTTCTTGAAAAAGATGATGGAAGAATAGTAGAAATAATCAATAGCATATTGCACGATATTTTGAGACTAGCTTAGCTCACAAAAAGCTCAAAAATGGTCCATGTTTGGGGTGCCTGGCTGGCTCAGTCAGAGAGGCATACAACCCTTGATCTTGGGATTGTGAGTTCAAGCCCCACATTGGGTATAGAGATTACTTAAAAAAAACAAAACAAAACAAAAGTTGCTCATGTTCCAAAGGTCTTATAATCAAATTGAGCTTCTAACTGAAGATCAAATATTTGTAAACTAAACAATTAGCTACCATTTGAAGATAAGTTACGCAGTAAATTTTTTATTAAGTAGGCATTGCTGATAATTTGACAATTTGTTCCCAGATGCATTATTCACCATTCCTTTCTTTTGCTCTGTATTGCAGGTAACTGAATTCTGCCAACTGTATTTCTTGGACTCTCTTTTTAACTGTTTCTGGCTGTTTTCAACCAATGGGAGGCATTGGCTAGAGACTGGAGTATGGGGCAAAGGAGCCAGGGGATTTTTTTCCCTTTCCTCTCTAGGTAAAGTCTCCAACAATAACTGCATCTTCTCCATATGTCTAACATCCACCAGACAACTGTTTTCTCTGGACTCCTGGTTCCTCTAGGAGAGGCTCTCTCAAGGTGTGGTTCTCATGAGGAGACACTGGCTCTTGGGCTTGTTACCTTATCTTCTGCCGTGGGTTTCAGGTTATTGCTATTTTCTGTCTTCTCTATCTCCTGTAGATTTTTTAGCTCTCCCAATATGCACTATTAAACTATCTGATGTAGGCTCTGTTTTCCTGACTAATCTTGATTAATAATGGTAAAGATTCATTATAAATGGCCCCAAATTTTTGCTCAAACAATGTACAAAATGTCAATCTAATTAAAATTATGTAGAATAATTAGGTAATCTGGGATCTAAACTGGTATATAAACATAATGATATACCTACCAAAAAAAAAAAAGGGACACCCCTATTAAGTCTCAAAGATCATGCATACATGGGGTTTGTTGGATGTTTGGGAGGATAGGTAGGAGAGAAGAGTGATAGGCTGTATATAAACAAAGGTAACTTATTTAGAAAGTGTCTAAACAAGTGGCTATATGATCTTAGAGGAAGAATACACATTAGTCTCAGGAACCTGAATGGTGGACATAGAGTAGGGAATATTGAATGGCACCTTGATGGATGAGTAGATCTTGAAAATTTAAGTACAGGGATAACATTGTTCCAGAAATAAGGAGGAACAGATACAAAATTCTGCAGAAAAAAAAAGATGAGAAATTTACTATTTATAATGAAATGTCTAGTTTGCCTGGAATATTAGAACAAAACAGGAATAGTAGGCTGGGTCCAATTGAAGGGCTTAAGTGATGTTTTAAGAGTCTCAGTTCCGAGTTTTCATATACCCATGGCTTCAAACTAGTATATGAGTGACACTTCTCGCTTATTCGCCACAATATGGTAGCGGGGATTTTGTTTTGTAGCCTATCCAATCTGATGTACCTAATAACGTGCTTGGCATAGCAGGTGCTCAATAAATATTTGCTGAATGAATTAATAAGGCACAGTCTTCTTATCATAGTTCACAGGAACTGTAAAACCATTTACTCATTCATATAAGGAACAGGCCCACACTAAGTGAAGGGCCTTATTTAAATGTCTTCCCCAAACATTTCACAGAACAAAGCACAGCATTAAGAAACCATTCTAACTACATTATCAAGTTAACTGCCAACACCTCTCAAAATGTGAGCTTCGAAGCACACGAGTCTGCGAGACCTCGGAGATTATTTAGCACATTTTTTTTTTTTTTTTTTTTTTTTTTTTTTAGCACAAGCTGGGCTTGGGTTCAACAGGATTCAACACTTATTTATCCCTTAAAATATGTTCGTACTAAACTGTGGCCCTTAGCAGGGGTTAATGGATCTTCAAAATGGAACGTCTTTCCAAACTTGCACAGCTGCTATGAGTAAAAACACCAGACTCCCAGATGCCAGGCCTGTGTGACAGAGCTCTGGCACCAGCTGAGTTTGCTATTCATTATTCCATTGTCTCACAACGCCCCCGGAAAACAAAGCCCTATAGATGGAGGGTCGTTTTCCTGGCTTGTGAAAAGCAAGGCCCAAAGGGCAGTGCTTGGAAGAAATCCACCTGTGGGTAGGGACTCTTAATTGAAATCTCAAATACGTTTTAGCACTCTGGAATGCCACTTCTTGGAGTTATTGCCGTTCTTCCCCACTGGGCACATCTTTACTCTGACTCTTGTAAGGATGGGAAGCCATTCCATATATGCAGCAGCCTGGTAAGTGTGGCTCCAGTGAAACATTAACAAATCCTGCCTTTGGGAAAGCTGTTTCTGACCATGGATGCTTGCTCTGGGCCCATTCACGTCAATTAGTTTTGTCTTCTTTCATTTCGAACTTGGCCTCTTTTTAACAAGCATCTAAAATCCCCATAACCATGAATACAAAAAAAAAAAAAAAAAAAAAAAAGGTTTGTATTCTTTTTTTGCAGTGGAAATGTCTGTTTATCAAATGTTGTTTCAAAGCTGTATGTGTGTGTATTTTAGCAGAAAATTTCATCGTAAAGGGAATTTGATCCTTAGCACTTGACATTCTGGAAAGAGTGAAAGAGGGAAAAATTTTACATTGGTTATTGTGTCTGTGAAGGTAGGGAGAAAGAAAATTTGTATGGTGGTTCCTTACTAAACTATTGCTGGAGCTCTGGTATCATAGCCCCTGGAAAACAAAGTTTTTTTTTTTTTATATTAATAAGTAGATATCATAGATGGAAAATAGTAACACTCTATGAGTAGAATTGAGGAAATATTTTTATTTCTTACACTTATCTAAGACCAAAGGATTTTATTTGCCAACGGCAATGTTCAGTTTAGCAGTGAAGAAAGCACTCAGAAGATGTCACCCTGAGGATGTCCTGGTGGGATTGAAACTAGAGCACCTGGCTAAAATTCTGGAAATCCAGGAAATTATGGAAGGTATGATTATGGCCCTGAGGTTCCTCTACCCATCAGTTATCACCTATGATCCTAATTAAAACTTTAAACATCTGAGATTTGTCTGAGAAAAACTATTACATTACATCATTCCGATATCTGTTTCTGTTCAACTTATTTCCATTCTATGTGGATATAAGTAGAGTCTCAAAAATTATTGCCTGTTCAAAATAACAGACACTCCCAAGCACACTGGGTAGAATGTATGCATTTATCAACCTGAGTCCTCTCAAAGCATGGGCAAAATTCGATTTATAAATAGAAGAAAGAAGATGTACTTTGTCAAAATTTAAAATTTAAAAATCCATGGCAACACTGTATGATTATCTTATACCTTGGTAAATTGTTTCAGTATATGCAATTTTTCAAAGCACCTTTATTTATTCATTTCTACAGGGAAACTAACATGAGATAAAAATATTGGGAAGAACTTACAACCATATTGAAGTTTCCAGTTGTCTAACAATAAAAAATAAATACAGCTGAATTCTGATTTCAAATCTATTGCTAATTTTTACAATATATTCATCCCTTATCTCCCTTGTCCCATTACATTATCAATACTATATTTGTTTATTATTCTTGCTTTATGATGATTTCAATTTTTGGTAAACATTATGCTCGTTCATCCTTTTGGAAAAATTGAAGCAATATGGACAAGTCCAAAACAAAAGTTTAAAAACAATCTCACTATCGAGGTGCCTGGGTGGCTTAGTGGGTTAAGTGTCCAACTCTTTATCTCAGCTCAGGTGTTGATCTCAGGGTCATGAGTTCAATCACCGCATCAGACTCCAGGTTGGGTGTAGAGCCTACTTAAAAAGATCTCACTATCTAGTTGTTGGAGCCCCTGGCTGGCTCGGTCAGTGGAACATGCAACTCTGGATCTTGGGGTTGTAGTTCAAGCCCCATGTTGGGTTAGAGATTACTTAAAAACAAAATCTTGAGGCACCTGGGTGGCTCAGTCAGTCGAGTGTCTGACTCTTGATTTTGGTTCAGGTCATGATCTCACAGTTTGTGAGATCGAGCCCCACATCCAGCTCTGTGCTTACAGTGTAGAGCCTGCTTGGAATTCTCTCTCCCTCTCTTTCTGCCCTCCCCACTCACACTCACTCTCTCTGTCTCTCTCTCTCTCCCTCAAAATAAAGAAGTAAACTTTAAAAAATAAAGTTATAAAAAATAAAATAAAATCTTCAAAAAATAAAAAAATCAAAAATCCTACTAACATTAAAATAGACAATACTGAAACGGACATAAATCCTCTCATGCTTTGTATGTGACCAAGCAAGATAAACACATGAACTTGTTATTTCTAATTACAGGTGTCCAAGATTGGGGTGCCTGGAATCAGATGCTAAGATGGAGTTTGGGGAGCAACATATCTATGAGAGATCAACACAGGTGCAGGGAAGCAGCACCGGGCAGAGGGAGAACTCAGTCTATGATGCAGGCTGGCCAACCCAGCGGGGAATGGGGGTGCTAGGGCAAGTTGGGCCTGTGGAGGCTCTTACGTGGAACCTTTGTGTACCCACTTGGTCAGGGAAGGCAGACTGCTCCCAGCAGAGTGTGGAACTGGCAAGGTGTCTCCACGCAGCTTGTCCTTGAAGGAGCGGGTGGGCTTAGGCTGTCTGCTGATCTCACTCCCTTCAGCAGCCGGCGAAGGGCAGCAAGGCCTTTCTGGCAGGGGCATCAGGGCAGCACACCTCCGTGCCCCCTACAGCAGGGGGGGAATTTTTAGTCTTTATTTGATGAAATGTGGCCAAGAAACCAGTTCCTCTGGCACTGTTATCAAGTCCAGGAATTAAAACATTGCACAGAAGTAGCTTATATAACATCCAGCCAAGTAAATTTAGACTTGCTCTCACATCTTTTCTCTAGTTAAAATAATTGCCTTAATAACTTGATTGCCTTGTAGTTTTAGAAATGAATCCCTGTCGCCGTGGCATATGGAAGTTGTTTTTTTTTATTAATCATCTGCTAATTCCTTGCTTATGTTACATAAAAGCGTAGATCCAAACTTGGAAAGGACCCATATTTTCATCTTGTCTAAATCCTGCATTTTACATCTGAAAACACTGGCTTATAGAGATAAAGTCCCTCATCCAGGTTGACCCAGTGGTAGAACCAGAGCAACAATTTGTTCCTTAACTACTAATATAATTGCTGTTTTATAAAAGGTCAACTTTTTTTTAAAGGATAAATTTAAAAAAGGATAAATGATGAAAATACACCCCTAAATCTTAATCTCAAAACATGTACCCCCAAGTGTATGATATTTCAGAGTTTATCATGACAGTTTTCATTCTAAGTACTAGCATTTGAATAGGTGACTATCAAAGAAGTAAACTATCTTAGATGTGATCTTTTATGAAAGAGATGAGCTGTCAGGTTGCTCTAAGACATTTAGCAACATCTAAACCCTATAGAAACTCAACATTCTCACAAATGATATTTCATATACAGTTCAGGGTATCACTTTTGGAAAATTTTAGAAAATGGAATAAAATTGCATCTGTCTTTTGGTCTTTTAAATCAGAGTTCTGTAGCTAGCAAAATCTTGGGAAAGAAAAAACCCTGATAGCCTGGTCTTATTGCTTACATATCATGCTTTGTCATGGTTACAAAGTGGAGGGAAAAAACCCTGAAGACTATGTGTGGCAAACTAAAGGGTTGAGGCAATACTAATGTTTGACACCCATCACTGAGTATTAGCACAGACACAAGGTCACATTTGTCTGTCACCCCTTTTATGAGAATGCTGCCCCTTTCAAGTCCTTGAGCAACATAAAGAAACCAAGACCAGTGTATCTCAGAGACTCTTCGGAGGTTCTCTCAATGCCGTGATGTTTACAGGACTCAGCTCTGAGTTAGATATGTCTCCCACCCAGTTCAGATTATATATGAAAGTGTTTCAGAATCTCTCTGAGTATCTGTGCCCTTCCATTGCCATGACAACCAAGGATATTTTCAGAGAAGTCAGCCAGTCACTCAGCAAATGCTGAGGCATGGGATTCAGAAGATTCACTTTTTTCTCATGAATTTTTGGAATTTTGTGACGGCTGACATTAACCCTAAGCACTGACATCTTGTTATCAATGTATAGTCAAGATTTTGGTTCCATGTGTCAAAAATCCAACCTAAACCAGAATAAGGCAAAGAAAGGGGGATTTGTTGGCTCCTATAACTGAAAAGTTTAAGCAATGGTGACTTTAGGCATTGATAAATTCAAGTTCAAATACATCTTCATTAAACTACTCTCTTTCTCCACCTATCTCTAAGTTCTACTTTTCTCTGTGTTGGCCTCAATCTCATATAGACACTGAGTGACCCAAAAATAGTCACTGGCAGTTTTAGATTTACATAGACTTATAATTAACAATGCCAGAAAATAGAGTGATCCTTTCTCCAGATAATTCTAGTAAAAGTCTCAGGGAAATCTCTAAGTGACTTGGTCCGAGTCATGTGTCTCACATACCTGGAAATTGGGGTATAGTCAGTACCACTCAAACCAACTGGACTAAAAATGAAGGAAGAATGATTCCACAAGAAGACATTGGGCATTAATAAAATGTTCACTGAACAAGCATACAGTTTGGGTAATCTCCCATGAATAGCATAGCATCAAAACACATATGCAGATGTTGCATGACCAGAGGAAAGAAGAAACATTCTAATCCAAAAGAGAGCAGGCTGAATGACAGAAGGTTGAACATTCTATAACCCTGAAAAATCACAGAAACGCAATACTGTCTGGAGTGGCTGTGACTGCATGCAGCTTGTGAAGACACATGATTGTTCACTAGAATTGTACCACATTTTAATTTCTATTAGTCGGATCACTTTCTAGTTTAAGTTTAATTAACTGATTTAAAAGTTGCTGGGGCGTCTGGGTGGCTCAGTCGGTTAAGCGTCCGACTTCGGCTCAGGTCACGATCTCGCAGTACGTGAGTTCGAGCCCCGCATCGGGCTCTGTGCTGACAGCTCAGAGCCTGGAGCCTGCTTCCGATTCTGTGTCTCCCTCTCTCTCTGCCCCTACCCCGTTCATGCTCTGTCTCTCTCTGTCTCAAAAATAAATAAAACATTAAAAAAAAAATTTTTTTAAAGTTGCTTAAGCAGGGGTGCCCGGGTGGCTCAGTCAGTTAAGCGTCCAACTCTTGATTTTGGCTCGGGTCATGAACTCACGATTGGTGGGTTTGAGCCCTGTGTCGGGCTCTTTGCTGACAGTGCAGAGCCTGCTTGGGGTTCTTTCTCTGCCTCTCCCCTGCACATACTCTCTCTCTCTCTCTCTCTCTCTCTCTCAAAAACAAACAAACAAACAAACAAACAAACAAACAAACAAAACGTCCTGAGGCAGAAGCTTATCTTCTCTGATTCGCACAACTTGGGTCATATACCATCCTTGAACCAATCACTGGACCAGAGGGATATGGTACTTTGATCATTCAGACTTGAGTTATGGGCTCATCCTAGAAACCAGAAGCTGAAGTCAATTTTGTTCAGACCACACCTATCAGGGGTTGGGGATTATGCAAGGAAAAATTAGGATGCAATGTCAAAACGATAAAAAGAAGATATCCCCTATATAAGGATCCTCCTCACATTTTACAGCACACATGATATAGAATCCTGGAAGCCACAGAAGAGGATGAGATCAAGGTTTAGATAAAAAAAAAAAATTGTAAGACTTAAACAACTTCTCAGTCACACTAGAAATAAGGACAGGAACTTTTAAAAATCAAAAAGGGTGAAGCAACAACCTCTGGGTCACCAATGACAAAAAAAGCTTTCAGCACAATTTATACTTGGGATCTTTGATCCCTGTGGCTGCTCTGACTAAATCCATTTCCATCCTTGATTTTTAATGTCTTCTCACTTGGCTGCAAATCCAGCTACTGCAGCTCTGTTCTCGTTCCATGGCCTCAGGTTTGATGCCTCTCTTGGTCTCCCAAAGCCTAGCCTGGGTTTTGAGATTGATCCTTGTTTTTAGGTATCCTGTCATCCACACCTGTCCCTCCAGCTGTCCTCCTTTGATATCTCAGCCCTCACACCCAACAGTTATTCATTCCCAGTCCTCTCTAGCATCTGTGTCTTGCCTCCATCTGCCCATGGGTAGCAGGAATCATTCTTCCTCCAGGAATCTATATGTCAGTATCTCTTTAAAATCACAAAGATCTTGAAGTTTTAGGATTTTGGCAGGACTATCCTCAGGAACTTCTTTTTCCTGCATGTGAGGTGCAGAGACAGTACAATGATGCAGGGAAACGTTGAGGTGGGGAAGAGGCTGGGAACACTCATATGTACATCTTCCATCTTCACGGCCACATAGGAGAGAGAAACAGATGCTCGGAGAGATGGAGGACGGTCTGCAGAAACAGCTGTGGAGACGTGGTAGGTAATCCGTTAGATGACTGAAGACATTTCTCAGCTGCTGTGAGGTCCCAGCTGAGGACATACAGCATGAAAATATGTTGTAGGAGGAAATGCATTGTATTTTCCTTCTCTTGATTATTCGAAGATTTTTTAAAAAATATTGGTATGTTTGTGCGTAAATTTCATTAATACTTATATCAGTTGAATGGCATAATTACTTGCCTTCTAGGTTGGTAAAATCATCAATGAGTCGAGGATAAAATGAGTCTAAAAGACAGTTTGTGATCCTCAAACACCGTTAATAAAAAAGCTGTGTCAGAAAACGAGAAACCTGTAGGCCGGTTTTTGTTTTTAAGTTTTAGAGCCTGTAAACTTATAATCCTTTACCAATGATCCTTCAACCTTTGTGTTCCCGAAAAAAAAATCCTGACTTAGTAGATCAGTATTGGAGATTCTGAATGTATATTATTACAACATCCTATGATTCTAGAACTTGGTCGATATGAAGGCACAGGCATAGCATCTGTCAGTCTGTACAGTCTATGTAGTGGAACTGGCCCATTGAGTCATCTTTCTCACCAATTTTATCCTGATTCTGAAAGGTCAAATGTACTCTTATTTCCATTTCAGCGAAGTATGATATGTTTCACCAGTTTGCAGGAATGGGATATGGTTCCCAATAATTAGCAAAGCAGTTCAAATGGCAAACTGTATTTACAAAGGAATCAAAAGATGATAATGAGCAAAGCTAAAAGCCTTAGGCATCACATTTTAATGGTTGGATGACAGCAGACTCTGCTAACTGATTGCATTTTATAACCACAGTCTAATAAGGAAATTCATCTTGAAGGATTGCCCAAATTCCTACACATGAATTTTCCAGAAGTAATAAAGCAGTAGTAGAGATAATGGCACATTTTACATACTGGAGCTTATTATGATATACCTGACTCATAATAGGAAGCTGGGGACTCTGAGCTATAACTTACCAATGTAAAAAGGGGGAAAGCTACAACTGTGATGAAATATTTGTTATGAACTTAGAATAGTTGCTCAGATCATCTGTCCCATGTCTCTAGCTGAAAGAAATGTAACCTGGATCAGGGGAACCTTTGATATTTTAGTTTTTGGAGCATAGAACAATCTATGGAGAGCTGTGCACATTCCCTGCAGCCAGAAAGTCATAGAATTTATTTTAACTTTTTTTTTTTTTTAACATTTATTTATTTTTGAGAGACAGAGACAGAGAGAGCGTGAGCGGGAGAGGGGAAGAGAGAGAGGGAGACACAGAATCCGAAGCAGGCTCCAGGCTCCGAGCTGTCATCACAGAGACCAATGCAGGGCTCAAACTCACCAGCTGTGAGATCATGACCTGAGCTGAAGTCAGACGCTTAACCGACTAAGCCATCCAGGCGCCCCTTAAACTTTTTTTTTTTTTAATCATTTATTTATTTTAAGAAAGTCATGGAACTTAGATTTCAGGGAGGAGGAAGAGAAAAAAACATGACCTGGTTCCTTTAAAGGGATGGACAACATTCATTTCACTTCATTTCTGAGCATGTGCAGCTCTGCAGCGTTCCTCTTGGATACACCTAAAACACAAGCGAAGCTATACGGCAGAAATGAGTACAAGGATGATGGAGTGATGGAGACAAGTGACGGGATGGAGTTAGAGATGGGATGGAGTCAAGATGGAAATAATCAGTGTGTATGGAGACGCTGTTCTTCCCCTAATGTCCTAATTCAAACAATTAAACCCACTAGGAATTTCCTGTTATCACTCATTCATTCAATTACTTACTCTACAATCTTAAGTGAACTCATGCTATGTGCTGAGGTTTGTTAAGGTCCTGTCTCAGGAGGTACATCCTTCCCTTCACATTTTACAAATAAAAAAATAGAAATGCAGACAATCAGGGCACCTGGGTGGCCCAGTTGGTTAAGTGTCCAACTCTTGGTTTGGGCTCAGGTCATGATCTCATGGCTTCGTGGGTTTGAGCCCCGCCATCAGGCTGTGTGCTGGCAGTGCAGAGCCTGCTTGGGATTCTCTTTCTTTCCCTCTCTCTCTGCCCCTCCCCCACTTGTACTGTCTCTGTCTCTCTCAAAATAAATAAATAAACTTAAAAAAAAAAAAAAGAAATGCAGACAAGAGTACAAAATCCTATTCTTAACACCAGTAACGAGAGAGAGAGAGAATACAATCTTAGCATGAAATATATCTAACTTATCTTTTTAAAGCTTATGGGGTGTTGAAGACTTGAATAGTTTAGCTGAACAGTCTATGACCTATCAACTAAAAAGAATATTATTCAACCATTTAAAAAGGATGAAAAGCATAGATAACGTGAAAAATGCTTATATTATAATAGAAAATTTAAAAAACAAGATGTAACATAAATTACAATATATATTAAAAATACTAAATATAAAGGCAAAGAAATTAATCTAAATGTTAGCTTTGGCTGTGGTTAGATTGACAGGGCTATAAACATCCTCCTTTTCTATCTTCTTCTTCCTGTTTTTATATATTTCCAGATTTCCTTTTATGAAAATAAACATCATATAAAAGAAAAATATATATAATCTGCTAGATAATGTCTAAATTTGGCTAATATTTTAAGTGTACATCATTGCATGTTCCTTTTGAACTTTTGTTACTGATATTTATAAAGACAAGTTTTAGGGGCGCCTGGGTGGCTCGGTCGGTTAAGCGTCCGACTTCGGCTCAGGTCATGATCTCACGGTCGGTGAGTTTGAGCCCCGCGTCGGGCTCTGTGCTGACAGCTCAGAGCCTGGAGCATGTTTCCGATTCTGTGTCTCCCTCTCTCTGCCCCTCCCCTGTTCATGCTCTGTCTCTCTCTGTCTCAAAAATAAATAAACATTAAAAAAAAAAAAAAAAAAAGACAAGTTTTATATTATAGCTTTGGGTTTCCTTTAGCCTTTGAGCCCGAGTGTACAAAATGTATCTATCTTTTTATTGCTTGTACACTTGTATGTCAATGAATTGTCCTCTGATGATTATTACCTAATAGGAAAGAGAGCCACAGATCAGAAGAGGTTATGAGATTGTGGAACAGTAAACTTGGCTTTTTCTCTCTGATGCTACCCTATTTTATTTTGAAACTGTAATTTTTAATAAGACTACCAAAGAGCCCAACAAAAATACTTGCAGTGGTTCTGGGTTTCTAGAATTAGTCAGTATCCATTGTGTGTTAATGTGTGAGTTTCGTGACATGAATGAAATATGCAGAAAAAATGTTTCTAATAAATATTTGAGAAATTTGACATCATGATAGAAATTGAAGATAACTATATTTGACTCAAGGCCCCACTGATTCTCAGTCCTTCGTTCACTATTGTGTGCACTAGTTTTAACATATTCAATCAGTGAAAACTCATTTATATATTCGAGGTTGAGAATTTGTGGTCATTAAAACAATGACTTGAGCTACCTAACAATAAAAATATGTAAATGGCAGAGAGATATTTTTCCATAAATTTAATAGAATAAACATTCCAAATATTTGAGAAACAGTTATTTATGTATATTTTAGGGACTCTATTTTTATCACCATCCCACCACAACTGAGGCCTGGTAAAATATCTTTGAGGTAGGCTTAAATCAATTTACACTGCCCTAAGCTTAATAAGTCCAAACCAGCAGGGTTTTATCAACATAGCAAAATAAAAATTAGTCAGGATAAAGGTATTTATACTCTACTGTATATGCATAGATGGGTGGGAGTATGAATGTGACTATGTGTTTGAGAATGTATGTGTACCTTTCCTTGATGTAGGCACTGATGGCGCCAAGGGTGGTGTGAGAGAGCTTGGCTTCCCTTCCCCATTTCCATCAACCTCATTTCTATATTGTTTATATGCATGATAGATGCTTCCTAATCTTCTGAGAAATACTATGTAAATGCAGCTTCAAGATCCATCTCACATCTTTCTCTAACTAGATGGTCAACCCTAAGACTCCTAAGCATCATATAAATAAAAACTCTGGAACAGCCCTCCCAGGGAGATTAAGGGGCTCTGGTGACTCTTCTTGCAGAGAGCCCTTGCATCTATCACCTTCTCCTGGACACCAGGTCAAATTTAGTCTCCCACAGATCTAGTTTTGCGTGGGTAGGCGTCTCACTTCCAACCTGTAGCTGTGAAAAAAATGAAATTAAATCTTACTCAACCTCTGTCTTGCCAGAATGATAGGAAATGCAGTATGTCGCTATTAATTTTTTTTTTTGAGGGAGAGTAGGTCTTGTCATTCCTAGAGTCCCACAAAAATTAAAGAAACTTATATAGTGCCTCCAAAATGAAAAGGTCCACTTCAGTTCATAATGTTCTTCACTGAATGTCATTCATTCATTCATTCATTCTTTCATTCACCAAACACTGAGAACTTCCTAATGGGCATGCACTGTTCTAGGCACTAGAATCAATGAGCTACACATCACCATCCAGGCCCACTTGGACCTTTGATGGCAGGCAGCTCTGTGGCTCCAAAGCTAAGTGTGACCACTGGTGGGTTTGCTGATGCCGACTGGCCTGAGCTAAAGCTCCAGCTTCTCTAAGTCGGCTCCTAAACCCTTCCCCATAGGGGACTCACTTCTTCCAGACACTACTGCCACTCTCCCTCTAGCTGTCTCTGCCCATCTTTACTCTCTTCCGTCTCCCCACTCAATACAAAACACACTCTCCTCTTCTCCTTTCCTCCAATGTTTCCCTTCAGAGCATTAAAGCCCAGAAAGCAGGTTATCTGTAAGTAACTTTTGCTTTTTGTGCTCTAACACAAACCTCCTCTCTGGTGAGTGGACACAAAGGTCTGCTTGGAAGAAAGGGCATTGGGGAAAGTTTACAGAAGAATGAAACCTAAGTTTGTCTGACAATAAGAAACCTTGAGGGAAGTGAGGTGAGGTCCCGGAGAGCCTTTGCTTTCCTCAAGCCCGTTCACCTTTGGCTTCCCAGGGATTTTTTTTTTTTTACAAGCTCAGTCTAACCTGTTATGAAATTGAATTTAGGTTGATTTTTTAATACGCCAAAGGACTTAAGGTCAGATCTCATGAACTTTATCTTGGCTCTAACATTTGAGTGATTCTGGGTCCTATGTCTATAATCTTATCCAAAATAAAAATAGATAAAACAGAAATATTCTAGGCTTTCAAGAGTCTATTTTTCCTATTTAATCATCCCTATATCCTTTAATCTTTGCTAATTCTCTCTAGCCTGGACACATTTAGTACAATTATCTGGGGATCAAAGCAATTGAATGTAAAAAAATAACATTTATAGTTACTCCCACCAAAAAAAACCCCAAAAAACCCAAAAACAAACAAACAAAAAAAAAACATGTCTACTTCATTTATATCTCAGGTAGGAAAACAACATTCAGTCACTGAGCTAAAGCAAAATCAAACAAATCACAGGGAATTTTAGGAATGTGTGATACTCAAGGCATTCCGTGACAGTTTAGCTCTTGTAGAATCAAAAGCTAAACTTTGGGGTTTTGAAGTCAGCACTTATTTGAGAGTCTAGACATCAATGAGCTGATATGAGAAGGAATATAATTTGGTTTTAGAATGAAATATAAATCTTACTGTGAATAAATGAGGGGTACAAACTCTGTAATTTGCCCAATTTTCTAAATCATCTTCACAGCTAATCTTATGGAACATAGCATTTAACTTTGACTTTGGACAGCTTTGGCATTTCTGTACTTGAGGGTGGCTATGAATCACTTGAATCTTAAACCATATATACTCTTTTTTCTTTTTTTTTTTTTAATTTTTTTTTTAACGTTTATTTATTTTTGAGACAGAGAGAGACAGAGGATGAACGGGGGAGGGTCAGAGAGAGAGGGACACACAGAATCTGAAACAGGCTCCAGGCTCTGAGCTGTCAGCACAGAGCCTGACGCGGGGCTCGAACTCACGGACCGCGAGATCATGACCTGAGCCGAAGTAGGACGCTTAACCGACTGAGCCACCCAGGCGCCCCTACTCTTTTTTCTATTTCTCTTTTTTCCTGTTTCTGGCTCAGAAACAACAACAACAACAACAACAACAACAACAACAACAACTCAGAGATGGGGTAGAGATCCCTTTCTGGTAAACAATATATTCTTTCCCCTTATCCAGTCCCGGCCATCCTTACCCCAAACACTTCTTTGTCTTGTTACCTGTATGTGCCCCACACAGTCCCCTTTCCTACAATCCTTGGTAGGAATCCAGTTTTTATTTCAAGTCTTAGACATTGCAAGGGTAATATATGAAAACAAAACAAAAATGCCTTTAATGCATGCTGGTGAAGAGCTTTGGTAAGTTTAAAGATTTATTACTCTCAAAGACAAATGTTTAAGAGGTCTCTTTTAAAATGGAGTTTCTATGGAAATCTTATATTTGCTTTGGAATTATTTGTATATTAATCATTTGCATATAGCTGGATGTGTGCATAAGAAGAAAATCCACAACTCCATCTCTGCCATGGTGACAGTAGGAAAAGGTGGGGTCGAATCAATGATTTGGTCTTCTATAAATATAGGAGTAGGCGAGATCAGTAGTGGTAATCTAACTACCAGGGAAGTATTTTCAAGAGTCAATTTTTGCTGGAATCTGTCCTACAGAGTGTATAAGTTTTAGTAATATTACTTCAAGTGTATTACATTTCTAAACAATTTAACTAATATTTTACTGTACCTTTTTATGTGCCAGGACTTTTTCTAATCCTTTGTAGAAAGGAAGGAAGAGGGAAGAAGGGGATGACAGGAGAGAAAGAGAGGAATAAATGTGATTAAATGTATACAGCACAATGGATTTTTCTAAGTATTTTCATAAGGCACCAATGCATAGATCTCTATAATTGAGAGTTAGATTTACGATATTACTTATATTTTTATAAACTTATTTTGAATCTGAGAGCCTAAAATTTCAAACAAGAACCTGAAATATTAATTTACATGCATAAGCACATTAATCAGCCTCAATGTCAAAATGACCTAGAGTGAATAGATACTATGAAGCTGAAATGGATCAGACTTTTCTTTTCAAATCATTCTTAATAATTAAAAAATCCACCTCTCAAAATAAACAAGAAACCCAATTCCTTACAAAAATTTAAATGCATGCCATAAGTTTTTTACATCTAACACATAAAGAAGAAAGGTTTTCTCTTCTTATTAAAAACAAATAAAGCTATGAATGGAGTTCTTTCTATACACCCGAGATTATGCTAAGGTCTGTAGCATAATCTTCTCTTCATTGTTACATCCTGAGATACAGTTTTCTTCACTTTACCAAGAGGAATCTAGGTCTCTAAGGTCTTGTGGATATGATGTGTAGTTCAGGATTCCAGCCTTGGATTACCCAACTCCAAAGTTCACACTCTCACTTCTTATAGTTCAGGTATCTTATAGCTTTGATATGAATATAGATTGAAACCAGAAATGAAAGAATAATGTTTGAAGGAGAAAGCATCTAGAGCCTATGTCAATAAGATTAAATTTGCCACAGATCAAATTCAAGCAAAGGGAGCATTTAGGAGCTGGTCAGCTCACTAAGACCACACGAAACCACCGAAAGCAAATACATGGTGAAGTGATGGCAGTGAGGGAAAGTAACTTGAGGTGATGGGACCTTTATATCTGACTGCTAAGCCAGTAAATAACATAAGAAAATTAAAATTAATTAATTTCAAAAACATCTATTGAGTGTATCCTATATGCCAGGAAGAGACACAAAGCCAGGGTTACAAAGACAAGTCTTACAGGGAAAAGCAGACAGTATGTCAGTTAGGACTCCTTGAGTTCAAGTGATGGAATACCTGATCCAAACTGGTTAAAGCAAAAAGAGGTGACACTGAGACCTTAACTGAGGTTATTGAGATGTTCCAGTGGCTATGTGGTTTCAGGCATGGCTTGACTGGGGCCCAAATAACGTCACTACATGTCCCCCTACGCTCAGCCCTCAGCAATTTTGGGCTTATGTTTACCTTTACTTTGTCCTACAGGTGAGAGTTTGAGAGAAATCAAATAACCTCATAGAAGGACAAAAGTCCTAGAATTGAATATTATTGACTCTGATTGCCTTGCTTGAGCATATTCATCCATGAAGCAATCACTGTGGCTAAGGGAATGAGAGGCACCCATTGGCTTAGCCTAAAGTAGGTGCTCTGGTTCTAGAGCTTACAGGTGGTGGAATTAGTACAGGAGGGAAGGCAGTGAAGACTAGACAAACCAAAACTCTTATCTTAAAGTCATAAGAAGAAGGAATGGACTTTAGGTAACTGAGTAAATGTTTGCCACCTGTACGCAAACAATTATTTCAATACAATGAGCCAAGGGGTGAAATCAGAGAGTAGGAAGTTTCTAACGTGGTGAAATGTGACATTTATGCTGAGTCTTGAGGATAAATGGAAATTGGTCAGGCAAATGGAGGAAAAAGAAAAAGTTACAGCAGTGGAAAAAATAGGATAGTTTTGGGGAATGGTAAGGAGTATTAGCCTGTAGAACTGGATGCTGACACTGTGAGAGACAGAGGGAAGGCGGGGGTGGGGGTACTGTCATAGGAAAGATCATGAATTCAGATTTCATTTACTGAGTGGTTCACTGAAGTTTCAAACAGTGCCCTAAGACGAGTTGGGAAACTTTTTCAGTAGAGGGCCAGTTGGTAAATATATGAGGTTTTGAAGGCCATATGGTCTCTACTAATTACTCTGCCTCTGTAGTGTGAAAACAGCCATAGACAATACATAAATGAATGGGCATGGCTGTATTCCAATCAAACTCTATTTACGAACACTGAAATTTGAATTTCATATAATTCTTACATCTCAAAAAATGTTATTCCTAATTTTTTTCAACCATTGAAAAAGTGTAAAAACTATTTTTAGCTTAAGGATGGTAAAAAAAAATTTTTTTTCTAATTAAAAAGAAGAGGTAGGCCAGGTTTGGCCTGTGCACCTGGTCATAGTATGCCGACTCCTGTTCCAAATTGATCAGTTTTATATTTTTGGATTGCCTAAAGCAAAGACAAAAGGGACAATAGAATAAATAGAGTTTAGGGCAAGAAGAGATCTTAGGAGATCATAGCACTGATCCAGGTTGAAGTTGGCTCATTATAGATGAGAAACTGAGTCTTGATTAAGAAAGACAAATTGTGAACCAGCTGACGAGGTTGCCTCTGTTCCAGGGTTAGGCCCATCAAATAATCAACTGGGAGTTATTAGAAAGAGAGCAGGATAGAGGTTGGTCGTTCAGGTGGCAGAGAAGGGAATAATATAATCTTCAGAGGTAGACTGCATTTCCCAAGACTTGACAGATGTGTCAGGGACCTGGGTCAGTTTTGTGGGGAAGTACAGGAGGTGCTGGGACCCCAGGGTGAGGACAGGTTGTGGATAGTTCCATAGACGCTTGGGGTCAGTGGATGAGGTTAATGGTACCCAAGGAAAGAATGCCATCAAGGGAGGGGATGGCTTTCAACTGCTTTTCAGTGGGTTGGAAAAGAATCTCAGTGGTGATCATTGTGGACTAAAATACGAAAACTCTTCCCTCTTCTGGATTTTACAAGCCCTCATGTTCTTTAATGATTCCAAGAGAAGAAGACATTGTCTTATGGAAACAGACTGAGTTGGACTTTCCATTATCCAGGTGGCTAGATCCTGAGCCAGATTAAATTTCAGGAATGTGATAGTTTCTGAACTCTCTCACATGGTGGGAAAATTCACACCAATGACCGATAGGAAATTTGAATTTTTACTACAGGTATTTTAGCTGAGAGTTTGCACTGAATTTCTGTTTACTGATTCTAGTTAGTCGGGATATACTATGGAACAAGCGGATTTCATCCTAATCAAGTCAAAAATTCCAATTATGTAATAGCAAAGAAGCATTTCTGCCATCCTGAAAATTTAGTCACTCTGTATACGGTGAGAAAGTGAAGATTTCTTGACAAAAACATGACCCGCCCTGGAGAAAAAAAACTCCAAGCATGGGTCCTTCACCCTATGAATCAAAACAAACCCATCCACGTGAAGTATTAGTCTGTAACTGAAGCATTTATATATAAAGCACAGCATAGTGCTACAATGAATGCAGAGTTTCTTTGTAAGACGATTTATCAAGTAGAAAGGAATTTATAGACATCATATAAGAGAACACTTGCCGTAGTACATTTGGAACTTTTATTCAATTTGTAGTATTCATTATATTAAAGTTAAATTCAATAGGCTTTATATGAATAAATTCTTTCTGAGATTTTTTTTTTCCAAAGGGCCTATTCAATGAAGTATTGCTAATGGCCACTTAATCATCCAACTAAGGCACAGATATAGTACTGTGGAAAGTAAAATGGTTTGCTCAAGGCCACTCCACTCATGTAAGCACTGGAAAGCAAATGGAAGTCTTAAGATTCCTAACTTAGCTCTCGTTTCTACCATTATTATTGTCCCTGTTTTTTCTTCTACAATTTATACTAATGCATGCACCTTTATCATTTTGAGTAATTTCTGATGAAGGGGAGAAACAAAATCATTCTGCTTAATATATTTATTTCCCCTGTCCTTGGAATGTTTCCATTCTTTCATTCTTCTATTTGAAAATAGTTAACGAGTACCTCTTCAGTAACAGACATTGGACTAGATGCTTGGGAAACAAAGGCAAATAATAAGTAAGCCCAAATCTTACTCTGAAACCGTGGTGTTCACAGTACAGCCAACCATAGGCTTTGGCTTCAACCTGTTGGCTTCAGCCCAGAAGTTGTTAGAAGTGCAAAACCAGACCCCCAATATCAGCCAACAACTTGTGTTTTAACAACTCCAATTGATCCTGTTCTACTCAAAGGTACGAGAACCACTGGTCTAAGGAAAGTAAGACAAGCAAATAGATTCACAAAACATTTCAATAAAATAACAGTTATGTATAAATTTCCATTGGAGCAGAGAGAAGGAAGCTTCCAATCTCTTCTACATTTGCGTAGAAAATACATGCCCTATCTAAAATGAGTGGATGTCCTTGGCAGCCTCCCTTGCATAAAACATTTCACTGTTCCCTATTGTTTTCAGGATAAACTCCAAGAATCCTGGCACGCCATTTAAGGGGTTCCAGGATTTGGTTCACCTTCTTTCCAGTTTCATCTCTTGCCACTCCATCATCATACAACTTGTAGCACAAACACATGCATACTATTTTCACCTCCCCTGTGCCCAGAATGCCTCTCTCATGCCTCCCCCCAACCCTGGACAGCATTACGACTCCCTCAGTAGAAATTCCCTAAGAGAAGTCTCCTTTCTTACAGCTTTCACGACTCTAGCTGTGTATTACTCTACCACTTGGTTTATCACACTGTATTGTTTCTCAGTTTTTCTGTCCATCTCTGTCACCTATTAGCTCCTGCAAACAAGAATGTTCAGTATTCATTTTTGTGTTCTTAATGCTGACGCATTTTGTGTTCTTAATGCCTGGCACCAAATGGAAGGACAAAAAGTGTTTAATTAATGCATTTTAAGGAAGGAATATATTTCTTTCATAACAGGTTTCTGTATTATATGGTTATCCTTTCCAATAGGTTTATTCTCACTCTTCAACTCCTGAATTATTAGGGCAGTACATGGATTGGAAAGTTCCTACGGCTTCAAACGTTTTGAATTATAAAGGTTGTTGGAAAATTAATGGAGAATATTTAAAATAAGAATGTTAAATATTCTCATTGGTATAAATGGCAAGAGTGCTTGTAGTTTTCTTTGGAAATTTTTTCTGTGGATATCTGATAAAATGCTTCCCTCTCATTTGTCAGAACACAATGGCCAGACTAGAGGATCATCCTTATCTGAAAGGACATTGTTAATTCATTTCCTCCCCATCTTGTCATGTTATACCAATTTTAGGGTTCTTTGCAAATCAACACTTTGTCTCTGTCATCTTTACTTAATATTTATCCAAAGATTTAATGGGTACCATTATGTGTTAGTTCTAGAGGTAAAAATTGAAGAGCTACAATATAAATACCATGTATTGGGAAGCATGTGACAGGCATTGGGAATACTATATACATACTATGGATGTTAATGCTACCCATAATCCACAAGGCAGGGACCGTAATATCCTTGTTAATAGAGAGATTAAATAATTTGCTTAAGGTCATATGCCTAGTAAGTTACAGAGCCCCAGACATGAGCTCAGGTTGCTCTGATTGTCTTATGTTCTAATAACTGTATATTGTTCTTATGGACCTCCTTCTTGGTTTCATGCTGTTAGTTAGACATATTTAATTCCATTTTCATAGATGCCTCTGTCATCATGTACAAAATTTTGGAATGCCTAGCAATTAGATTTCACTTTAGCATATATACCTTTATTTTTGTTTATTATATGAAATTTATTGTCAAATTAGTTTCCATACAACACCCAGTGCTCATCCCAAAAGATGCCATCTTCAATGTCCATCACCTACCCTCCCCTCCCTCCCACCCCCCATCAACCCTCAGTTTGTTCTCAGTTTTTAAGAGTCTCTTATGCTTTGGCTCTCTCTCCCACTCTAACCTTTTTTTTTCTTTTTTCTCTTTCCTTCCCCTCCCCCATGGGTTTCTGTTAAGTTTCTCAGGATCCACATAAGAGTGAAAACATATGGTACCTGTCTTTCTCTGTATGGCTTATTTCACTTAGCATCACACTCTCCAGTTCCATCCACGTTGCTACAAAGGGCCATATTTCATTCTTTCTCATTGCCATGTAGTACTCCATTGTGTATATAAACCACAATTTCTTTATCCATTCATCAGTTGATTGACATTTAGGCTTTTTCCACAATTTGGCTATTGTTGAGAGTGCTGCTATAAACATTGGGGTACAAGTGCCCCTAGCATATATACCTTTAGAGGTAGACATCATTCATTCCTAAGTCCCTTGTACGAAGAATCTGTTACTCTCCTCTGTCATGCATTAACAGTGACCTTAAAAAATTATTTAGATGATTAGACACTATAAATGGCTTCAACTCAATTTTCATGCCATTAATTCATTCCACAAATATTGATTAAAGCATGAACAGGATATGTCTATGTCCTGGAGCTATGAAGGGAAGGAGATAGTGTTTCTCAGAGAGAGATTGTATCCAAAGACAGATAAACAGGTAATTACTACAGAGAGTGTCTTGGGAACAATAGCACAGAGAGCTATAAATACAATAATGGAAGGACACATGCTCTACAATTGGGACTGGAGGAAGAGTTGCAAATGTATTCCTAGAAAAATAATCCAGTTGATACCTTCCACTGAAAGACAAGTGGAAATCGTGCTAAAGGAAGAGATTATTTCTGTATAGATCTGCAGGCCAAAATTCACATTCATAGTGCCTGTGAGAAGAGGCAAGGTAGAAGGGTGTGCTGGAGCTCTTTTGTTTTATGAGTTTAGAAAAATGGGAACTCGTTGAAGGGATTTAACCAGAAGAATGGCATATTGAGTTTTATAAAAGTTTCTTTGGTTTCTGTATGGAAAAGAGAAGAGATAAAATAAATGCAGGGAGCAAATAAATCCATTAAGTGGTTGTGGCCATCATCCAAGGGCCTATGATGGTGACCTAGTGTAGGGGCATTGGTGTTTAAAGAAGTGGGTGGACTGAAAAGATATTTACGAGTTAGAATTGACAGCACCTGATGGGGGGTTGTCAGTGGGGGAGGAACTGGAGAGTGGGATTGGAGATAACATCCAGGTTTGTGACTTGGGACAGCTTTTACTAGGCTATGAACTCAGAGGAAGATGATGAGTCCTGCTTTTGAAAGGTTGAGTCTGTGAAGTCAGTAAAACATCTTACTGTGGATTTGGACCATGCTGTTCACAAAGACATTTACAGAAGCCTTAAAGGACATAAGTATTAGGAAATGTCTATAGTGTGTCAAATGCTTTCTTAAAGCCAAAGTATTATCAGAAATTACCTCTTTTTGAGCTTAGGTTAAGCCTGAAGTCCAACATTTCCTTATAACCCTTAAAAATTTTAAATGTATACTTTGATATGATGCTTAGTATCCACTTAAGCCTAGTTTTGATGGGCATGATTCCAGCAATTAAAATTATATAATCAAAAATAGATATTCCCCACATGTCTCAACAAATTAGCCATCCCACAGGCACCACTGAACAGATATTTTCTTAATGTTCAAATTTTAACTTTCATTGGAAATCCGATTACTGAAATTAATCCTAGAATAGCCTAAATTTGAGAAGCTTTTTTAGTATTTTCATTGATTGAAATGTGTTTGTGAAGAGCCTCCACCAGCTCCTGTGGTGAATCAGCAAACCCTAGCACCCAGAGTCAGCCATTGTTAGTGTTGATCAAGGTTTCTATGGCCATACAAAAGCCCTCCTAGAGAAGGCATCAGCATGCATCATATCAAATATTGAAACATGAACAATCTCAAATAATCTCTGTCATAAATACAATTGGTCTGATGAAAGTGACTTGATTCAAATCCCTGAACAAAGACTATGCATATTCTTTGCAAGTCTCAAATATAATTTCATTCCCCCAACAGTAAAAAATAACACTTGCGAGACTTTTATGTTCATCAGGCATAGTCATTCAGATGAAAGCAACCAAAAGTGAAAAGCACAGCACCTAGCAAGTGCTGTTGAATTTAAAATCTTTCTGGGTTTGATCAGAATCTTTCAAAGTCCTTTTTCAGGGCTTTATCAACCTGATACTAAAAAATGCAGCAAAGAAAGTAACATAATCAGAGAGGGTATTATAAGGTCTGTTAACAAAGTAGCTCAGACACGTCAGTTGAAGAGAAACAGCTGTGGATGCTGAAACCCTTAATAAATTAACCCTCCTGTTGCTATTTACAAGAACTCTCTGTCATCATGACTGTTGTGTCTGTCATTTGCACCTGGTATGAGAGTCTTTTGGAGCAACCACATATCATTTATACACAGTCAAGAGCCATTACATTGTGGAAACGTTATTTCTAAATGCTGACTCCTTTGAATTTTAACAAAGAAAATGCTTGGATGCCTATTGGAATAAATAACGCATTACACTGGAATTTATTAACTAGAAGATACGCATGATCTTATTTTTTAAAAAAAATTTTAGTTCCTGTGTTTTCTGACTGGTGATGCTTAATTAATCCTAGTTATTGTCATATCTAACTGTGATTTAGGATGTCACTCAAATGTATGCCTCTGCTCTGAATGAATACTGTCACTCCTATACATATAATTATAAAAATGCATATATATATATATGTATATATATATAGTATGCATATAAAGTTTTCTTTTCTTTTTTTACTTTTCTCCATGATGTCTTAGTTTACTCAAAAAAAGTAAGATTCTTCTGTTCTTTTTTCAGAGACTCCCCTTTAGCAAAGCAGTTACCTGGTCAAAAAGTTACAACACCCTTTGGACAACAGGGAACCTTTCAACTCAACTGCAGATATTTATAAGGAATCGACCCTGATAGAACATACACTTTTGCACCTGATTATCCAAATTTCTGAAGCAAGAAGAAGATGATGAAAGAGGATTCTGGGAGAAAAAGATGATGAGAGCTAGGGAGGCAGGGAAATCCCTAACATATGCCAACAGTACCTTCCGTGTTCATGGTTCACTTAGATATGTTTTTTTCGGCTGGACTCCTAAAGACATTTATTGCTTTCCAATTATCCTCCAACTCCGCCCCTGTTTGGCAGCCTTAAAGCTACCCCCACAAAGGCCTCTTCACTTCCCATTACATTCCTCTAGTCTACAAATAAAAAACATGGCTCATCATGAGGCTTCTGACTTCTGAATCAGGTTTCTGCTCTTGGCAACAAGCCTCTAGGGACCTTCTGCCTCTGGAAACTTAATCTCATAAAGATCTGATGCTACATCCTTGAAACATAAATTTCTCTTTAATTTGAAATCCTGCTGGATAACACTATCTGCTCAGGAGAGCAGCATGCATGTATGTTGTAGATAAGTCCACTTTAATCAGTAAAAGTGGCCAAGATATTCATGCCAAGGAAACCAAATAAATGGTTTTCAGTGACCTGATTTACATTCTCATTGAGTTTCTATTTCTCATTGGTGAGTGTCTGTGGTTACTGGGGAATATATGATTGGTTCCCAGAAGACCCTGAGCTCTACCCGGCTCCTAACTTTGAATCTAACACACCCTAAGCTCAACCAAGCATTAAGGGAGAAAGAGCATCACAAAAGGAGAATTCACCTCCCAGCATTCCCCACAACTTGTGAACACATACTAATTAACACAGTGCAAAAAATTTATCTTAGCATGTGCTTAGAGTGAGCATCTCGAATGCATCTGTCCCAGGTAAATGAGGATGACCAGTCACCCTGTTTGTGTCTTCTCTTCTCAGGTGCTCTGTCTTTTCTCTCTTCCCTCCCTAACAGCTTTTATGTATTAGAAATCCACCACAGCCGAGTTTTTCCATAGCCACTAGACTTTTTACACAGCAAACACCTGTCACCTTTGTCTCCGAATGAGCATGGCTCCCCTGGGCAGTGATCTGTTCCTTTCTTCTTTTCCTAGAGGACCAAATAGCCCAGCCCAGCCTGGACTGCCTCGCTCCTCCTTGAGGCACAAATGGCACAAAATACCAACCCCAAAGCAGAAATAAGTGAAGACAGGCATAAAGCTTACTTTTGGTAACATGGCAACCACTGCCAGCTGCTTTTGAAGCTGCTTGTCAGTGTGAACATTATTTTGCATAAAGTTATGTGTTAACTGGACTAGAGACTTCTAGCTCCCTGTAAGTCTTACTTCCTCACAGATTATTTTCCTCCTTAGAAACCTTTATGACCCAAAAGAGATTTGGAGATATCACACAAATGATAGGAAATATCCACCAACACTCTTCCAGATGGTTGACAGTGTCTCTGCATCCTCAGCCTAAATTCCTCTGGGTTATTTCTTATTCCTTTGACCACTAAATGGTAGAGCACAAAAGTGTACTCTGTATTCTTTTCCTCCAATTGAAGATAATAGCTCACTCTCCATATCCTTCAATCAGGTATATGCATCACAGTGATGACTGAAAATTACTGGGGGAAATTGGTGATTCCCCCACCCATTCTCACCCCCAACAAAGAAAAAAATAACTGGTCTTAACAAGTTACAATCCACCCTTAATTTCCTTGTACAGTTTTATTTCTAACTACTCTCCAATCGATTTTACACTTTTACCAGGTAATCTCTCTGATCTAGAAAGAAATACCCATCATCATTTCCTAATTCTCAGTCTATCTACCCTGTTGCTACTGTTGGACAACTAACTCTCTTCTCTTTGCTGATAGCCACACGGCAGCTCGGGAAATTACTCCTATGACTACTGTCAGTGCTACTATGACCGCTGTAACTCCTCTCACTACTACTCCCACTACTAAGGCTATGACTACAACAACAACTACTTCTACTCTTACCTCAACATCATTAGTAAGTGACTTAGATGAGCCTGACTCTGTAATGAGCACTTGGCAATAACTGTCTTATTTGAGTCTTCACCATAACTCAGCGAGGGACTATTACTTCTGTTTTGTGGGTGAGAAAATTGAGACATGAGATACGGAACTGTGTCCAAAGTCACAAAGACAATTGGTAGGAATTGATTTGATCCCAGGTCTTTTTGGCTTTAAAACTCACATGCTTAGATGGATCTAGAGAGTATAATGCTCAGTGAAGTCAGTCAGTCAGAGAAGGACAAATACCATATGATTTCACTCATATGTGGAATTCACGAAACAAAACAAATGAGCAAAGAAAAGAAACAAACCAAAAAAAACCAGACTCTTAACTATGAGGACAAACAGAGGTTGCCAGAAGGGAGGTGGGGGGGGGGGAGGGTGAAATAGGTGAAGGGGATTAAGCTTACACTTATCATGATGAGCATTGAGTAATGTATAGAATTCTTAAATCACTCTATTATCCACCTGAAAATATTATAACACTGTATGTCAACTACACTGGAATTAAAACAAAAAATAGAAGCCACCTTAATTTTTAGACATTTGGTTGAATAATTTTAATAAAATTTAATTGGGGGAAAAAAACAAACAAAACCTCACGTGCTTAAAAACTCCCAAGTGTTGCTCTGCCTCGGGAGATCTTTCTTGATAATTTCAGTCTACATTGATTCTCTATCCTCAATGGCTTTTATTTTCTATATCATTCATATAAGCAGTAATAATATGTTGTTTAAATATTATTTTACCCAGTGCCACGCATATATATTTTCTCTCGTTGAAATGTTTGTTTTCCTACTTTTGGGCCAATGATAAGCACATAATTGAAGCTTAGTAAATACCTCTTGAATTACTTTAATTATGAAACCTCTATGGCTGCCTTAACAAAGCAACCAAATTATTTCTAACATTGTCTTTGAATTCAAAAGACATAAGACGTGGTTTCCAATAAATGAAAAGACAGCGACCTACTATAATTAATATATAATATTTTATGGGCTTAATGAAATACTTATAATTGATATAATTATGGAGTAAAATCTCAGTATTTTACAAATAATATAAATTTGAAGGCACATGACAATAAAACATTAAGGATACATGACCCCCCCCTATAATCATCTCCCTGTTGGTCAACTCCTTTGGGATTATCTGTTTCCTTTTTTTTAAGTTCTCTAGAAATTATTCAATACAACCCTCTTTGAATTTGCAAGTCTGATATTGGAGCATGAGGTCCCCACCATTGCCTCTGCAACCCCACTCCTTATTACTGCAGGATGAGCTAACTGACCATTTCCCTAGCGCACTTGTCTCCTACAAAAACGGGCCCCCAGGTTATCTCAGATAAACTGGGCCATTGTCCTTAGCAAATGACTGCAGGTCTTCTCCTTTCTATTGCTACCCTTCAGTGGGACTCTGTTTGATGCTCGTTAGAGTGCTTCTTTGTGTAAGGCATTTTACAACTTAACTTCTGCCAGTCTAGAAAGGGAGACTGAGACCCGGAACTAAATTAGAATAAGGGCATGAGATGAGGGAAGTAGTGGTTTTTCACTTATTGGTCATTATGGAAACAGAACAAAGGCATCACGTGTTTTTTTTTTATTTTTTTATGATACTTGAAAAAAAATACACTAGTTTCAAAATACAAAAACACAACTGCAAAACCCAAATCAGTACATCTTTATTTGATACTTAGAGAACACACTTTTATGTTACTACTGTTTAGGGATAAGTTCATGTGTTTTGCCCTGGGTTTAACTCCTGATTCTATTATGTACTAGTTTCGTGACCCTAGACAACTCATTTCATCACTTTTCCCTGTAGGGGGAATATGGGTCATCATAACACTTTTAAGATCATTGTGACAATTAAATAGGCATAAAGTCTTCTGAGTGTGCCTGTCAATATGTAGGTGCCCCAGAAAGGTAGCTATTATTAAATCATGCCAGTTTTTCAGGATGTGGCTGTGTTTCAATGCTGGATATATCGTAGGGTGGGACCACCAAACAGAAGCCTGCCCACGGCCTTGAGAGTCTCGGATGGTCTGTGATGGTTGTAGAGGTAACTTCCACAGGGAGATGGGGATGTGGTTTCTGCTTAGGCAGGTCAGGGGAGGACTGGAAGAGAAGGAGGAATTTTTTGATACTTGTGTGATTCCGTGTTTCCAGGTCAGAAAAATAAAAAATAAGGAAAGGGTGCTGGATGAACTATTGCTTTTCTCTGTTTTTCAGCGAGATAAATATGCCTTCCTACCATGCTTTTAGAACAGTGCCTGACTTTTCTTTTTGGCTTTTTTCCCAGGCTTTTTTTTGAGAGTGTCCCCCTCCCACTCAGGCCTTTGCCATAGTGTTTCGTCTCCTTGGGTTCCTTCTGAGAACAGAGGTTAGTAGCAATAATTTCTTCTTCTTCTCTCTTTTTTTTTCTTACAAAAATAAGTTAGTCTTTAAACTTTACAATTTGCTCACACACACAAAAATTCTTGTTCTTCCTTAAACAATTCAGTAAAATTGAATTGGAAAACTTCCTACACAAGGGCAAACAAGTTTATCATGTAGCTAGAGGTAGCTATGGTTATCGTTAGAATTCAATTTATTTTCTTTCTATGGCGTGAAAAGCACAAGGTCATACAATGACATTAATTCTTAAGTGATTCTTAACACATAAAAGCATTTTCAGTAAAGTATCTTGCATTCATTGCCTCTTGTTAATGGCAGTGTGAAAGCTTGACAGCTAGAAATGAGCTGTATAAACTAGGATTTTGGTTGTCTAAAAATATTAAGAATTTTGGAGATGTCATTTCTGTGCTCAGGCTCTTTGCTCATTCTAAAGACCGAAAACTTCCCTTACGTGCTTCACTGGCATGAGTGAGTGGCATTATTTTTAGAACCTGAAAATAATTATATAGTGTGTTAAGCCCAGAATCCTGCATATGGAAACAACCCCATGCAATGGGAGTCTCAGCTTTGTTAAAGGCTTAGTTGATATTGCAATTTGAGGATGGAGAAAGGAAAAAGATGCTTTCCTTTGTAATGAATCCAATTGGGACTTCTTTTTCTTCTTCTTCTTCTTCTTCTTTTTTTTTTTTTTTGGAGGGAAAAAGTCATACTAATACCTGTTTAAAGTCCCTATGTAAGATATAATAAAGTTTTGGAAATATAGGTTTTAGAGTCAATATTAATTTCAATTCATTGTTTTATCTCTTATTAAACTTTAAAATATCTTCCGGTGTAAGTTCCTGCGTTTGTAAAATTGATAGTATACAGTTTAATTGTAAAGGTTAAAGGAGAAACTCGTGAAACACTTAATATTATTCTTGAAGCATATTAGACCAGGAAATGATTGTGACTTTCCTCCCCTCTTTCTGAGTTTATTTCCTTAATTCAGAAATTTTGACTATTCATTGATTATCAAATGTTTGTATCTTATTTTAAAATTGGTGATAGAGAAAGGGATAGGAAGAACGTGAGAGCCTAAATAGCACATGATGTCTTTCCACACATCACCCTCATTCTTGAGGTCACGAAGAAGACAAGGCCATGCTCACGACTGCCCCTTACCACTCTGAGGCTTTGGCCCTAAACCACAGCACAGTTCCAAGGGGTGACCTAAACTGAGCCGTGTGGGTGACTCTTTTTCATAGCCCAGGGGTATAGGTAGTGCCTCCTTTGCTTCTTTTCTAACACTTATGTGAATCTTGTCTTCCTTTTGGCCTTGATCACATGGTAGAGGAAGTCCTGAATAAGGATAATATTCTGCTAGAAGGGAATGCTTCTTCCCCACTCCTAAAGAATGCGTCTGGCAGAACCCTTCTGCCTCTCTCCACCATTTAACTCCCTCTTCCCCAAGGGGGTTGGGGACAAAGGATTGACCTTGCACAGCTCCGTCAGCTACTTCCTTTTTCGGAGCCAGTTGCCTACTGGAAGCACATACCCCCTTCGTTCCTCCACGTTGACTGTTTTGTACGAGCAGGGCCCAGTGGAAGTTCAGTGCTGGCCTAGCCTCGCCTGTGATTAATTAAGTCTGTCCAAATCTGAGGTTCAACATAAGAAAGAATATTGCTGCCATGCGCCTAAGCCATATTTTCCAATATCACCTTTATATTAATAAGGTGGTATTCTCTCCGCCCCCCGCCCCGGCCATTTGCCACTTTATCTTCCTTTGGGTTCAGAAATCTGATGGTGGATTGGCTGCTTCTTGCGGTAGCGTCATGTCCTTCTGGTCTACCTTTCACTGTACCCGTGACATAACAGCCCGTTTTCCGTACGTGCACCCTGATAGCAGTTCGTCTCAGCTAGATTTATCTCTCACTCCCTGCCCAGTTGCTGCTCAGACTCCATAGCTCTGGATGCCTACGGAAACTTCCCTGGCACTCAAGTTTGAGCAGCCTGCATGTATTCCTGGCACTCATGTACGTACACCCTGGAAGTGCAAGGGAATTGTCACTCCTTGACCAGTGTGGGGACAGGAGCTTCTCTCCAGTGCACAGTTTCGGGGTGTGCACTCCCTGGATCTACAAAAGGTCACATTGACATCAACTCCCATTTGCTTAGTCGTAGACGTCTCAAAAATGGACTGCAGTAGCAGCTTTTTTTTCTGTCATGGTTTCAGTTCCCATCCTTTACCACCATCCCCTGGAATCACTTCCTAGAAATGAATTATCTACCTGCAAGCCCACATTTCAGTCTCTTCTGTTAGGAAGCCACCGAGACTGAGAGAAGCTGGAAAGCAGAGAAGGAACTATTCACGCCTTTCCTCCACCACAACGTTTCTGATAACCAAGGAGCTTGAGAAACAGAATTTAGTCGAATTTGAGGATCAAAATAATACCAAAAATGAGAATCTTGGTGAGGATTTTTCTCCCACCTTGACCGATCACTGAACTTTGGTCGTTTTATCCATTACCAAAGGCATTTTTGATAGTGGCCAAGCCTTAAGGGAGCACTCTCAAGTTTTGGGCTACTTTGGATTAAATATGCAGGTACAGATTTTCCTAAGCTGGTGTGGCCTGAGAGTTTCGATGAAGAACTTTTGAAGAACTTTTGGATAACAGAGGCCAAAGAAATATTTTCTACTTAACCATGTCATTAAAAAATTAGGTAAGCTAGAGCTTTAAACAGTAACTAAATTTTCTCTGAACTACAAGAATTCTATTGTGTAAGCTTCCAGCTTCAAGGCATTTGTGCCAGACTTGGGTAGAGAGAAAAAATGTGCTGTCCTAGATTCTGTGCCATTTTCTCCTGCTTTCAACTGTATTTAGGACCCAGGAAGGAAATTACAAAGGATAGAGGCAGATTTATCCTGAAGCTAATTAAGTATTTGCTTTAGGGCCCTCCATTTGCATGGGTCCTTACAATATGCTCACATGGTTATGTTATCAGGGAATGTGAGAATTAAGATATTTTCTTCTTTTTTTTTAATGTTTATTTTTGAGAGAGAGAGACAGAGTGTGAGTGGGGGGAGGGGCAGGGAGAGAGGGAGACACAGAATCTGAAGAAGGCTCCAGGCTCTGAGCTGTCAGCCCAGAGCCCGACACAGGGCTCAAGCCCACGAATCGTGAGATCAACCTGAACTGAAGTCAGATGCTGTACCAACTGAGCCACCCAGGTGCCCCAAGAATGAAGATATTTTCACTACAGTTGCTTAAAGAAATGTTTCTTTTAACAAATGGCTCCAGGCTGTTTTGGAATCTGGCTTAAGGTAACTGATTTGGAGATACATTGGAGTTCTGGTAGAAAATACTGTAACAAGATCCATCTTTGTGGCCCACAACTCCATAGCTGTATGATGAATAGTAAATATATCTATGTGTGTGAAGTAAAAAATTTGATGGGCCCTGACTATTAATAATAGTAAAAGATCGGTCAACCTAAAGAAAAGGCTGAATTACCTTCCTATATTCCTATATTCTCTATAAAAAAATCCTTGTGTGAAGAGGTGATCAAAGAGAATGCGTAGAAAAATGCAAGAGAAAATTATTACCAAGGTGTTTTAAACAATTAATATAATATATCATTATCTCTTTGAATTTGGTGATGTTTATAGATCTTAAAGTTTGTAATTTACTGTTTTTCTTCCTTATTCTATGTAGCTACCTATTTTCCTTATCTAGTTTTGTATTCAAAATTTTGTGTTCTTTTTCTTAAAGGGTGGCCCAGAAAATTATATTAAGCGTTAAACCTGTAAAACCCGATTCCAGCCTCAGTTTGGTGGGCCGATTCTTAGCATTCAAGCCATTTGTTTGCAGACTCAAGAGTCTCTCCAGTTATGCGGAGACACAAGTCTTAGATTTTGGAGATGCAAAGTGTTAATTTACATGGGGAGGGGTACTCTGTGTCCTTAACTCTATGAATGAATAAAAGGGAACAGCAGCTTCTCTCAGAAAGAGGTCATCTTCTTGTGTTGAAGTACAGAACTGAATAAAATGACTGATGCAACAAAGCGTCGTGGGCCTGGAAATTTCTCGTTCTAGGAATTCATTTCATTCAGGAAATCGAGAAACCAGAGTAGTTTGAAATACATCCTTCAGTCTTAGTGTCAGAAGAGGAGCAGCAGGATAAGAACAAAGAATTAAGCTAGAGGGAGAATTCCTCTTTCCTTAGGAGGAAGCTGAACTTTCAGTGGGAGACTAGAGAGACAGGAATGGAGAAATGAGTTCACATAGGCTAGGATAGAGGAAGATAAAAGGATAAAGGAGATAAATCTGCTTCTAACTGTTCTTGAAATGTGTTTTAGAATAGGGCTGATATTTTACTCACTGTTTGAGCCCAGTGTGCTGGGCTCTTAAAGAATCTAGCAGAGGGGCACCTGGGTGGCTCAGTTGGTTAAACATCTGACTCTTGTTCTCTGCCCAGGTCATGATCTCATGGTTTGTGGGTTCAAGCCCTACACTGGGCTCTGTGATGACAGCACAGAGCCTGCTTGGGATTCTCCCTCCCTCTTTCTTCTGCCAGGACCCTGTTCTCACTCTCTCTCCCAAAATACATGAATAAACTTAAAAAAAAAAAAAAGAATCTGGTAGAGAAAGAGAGACAAGGTCTCACAAAGCTTCCTGGAATAAACTTCCCTAGAGGGATAGAGATCCAGGAAAAGACAATACAGAAGGAAACTTTGTCAGAGCTACAAGTAACATCCATAGTAAGATTTATGTGGAAATTACCCCTTAAAGAACGTGACAGCTATTAAAAGTGGTTAAAGTAAATTGGACTGGTCTGCAAAAGGAAGACCAGAGGAGCATCATAAAATATTCAAAGCATTACAGAGGATCAAAGTGAAATGGGGCTCTTACCAGGGAAGCAACAGCTATTGCCTGTGTCCTGGGGGTCCCTGATTAAGAAATTTATGTAATTGAGATTCCACGAGAAGGTGCAACAAAGTTATTCAAGGAGAGCTGAGCTGGCGAATAATAGATCAAGTTCAGACCTTGGACAGATGTTGGTCTGATGGGAGAATTCCTCCTGAGTAAGAATATCCAATTCATAGACATGGAGGTAGCCAAGATTTATTTGAAAAATAGTTGCTCTGGCAAGTCCAGAGCTCACTCATTTCCTATTTCTTATTATGAAAAATTGTTAGACAAATAAATGTCTGTCCAAAAAGCAAAGTAAAAGTGAAAGAAAACAAGACCTTGAGATTCTATAAATGGTACTAATTTTACATTGGTTAGAGAAGGAAAGGATCCATTTAAGAAGCAGATTTAACTTTATGAAAAGAATTGAGACATGGTTGAGGCAGAAAGAGATATAATAACAAGAGAAATGCTGTTCGTGTCCAGCACATTAAAAATGTGAGAAATTTCCATGTCTTAAGAGCACATAGCCTGGGTATTAGTCTAGCCTAGACCCCCGGAGGTACATACTAAAGAAGCCTCAAAAGAAGCTTCAGTGTTTGAATGTATTGAGGATGACTTTTCTGCTGAGACAAATGTGGAAATAAAGGAGAAATTTTCCCAAGAGGCAGGTTTCTTTGACTTAAGCTATTCCACAGCAAAAGGCATTGTCAAAGGCTTCTGTGGCAAGATGGAAAATACTGGAACATAATATATAGTGGAGTCTATGTCAGTAGGTATAGCTTATACTCATTTCAGTATTGGAGGGCCAGACACACCAGAATCAATAAGCAAATGGAAATTAAGGAGTACTAAACATGCAGAAAAGATACCTCGATTTAATACCTGATAACTAGGGCTGCCTACCACAAAAAATTTCTAAACTTTGTAAAAGGCAGTGATGTCAAAAATGTCACTGTCTGAGAGAGAAAACCATGTGTATAGGTGGATCTTTCCTGCCAGTTATGGTATATTTGTAGTGCCAAAATTAATTTCTTGATGAGAAATTTCTTCCATCTATGGGTAAGGACCTTAGGTGTAGACCCTGGACAGCTGCCCATAGGCTGGCTAACAGCCCTGTGAGGCTGAAAGTCACAAGGTGTTCTCTCTCATAAGACATTGTGTTTCTGCTATGGTCTTTGAAAATACTGAAGACTGGATTTGGGGAACTGCATCGAGACTAAGTATTGGCTTATTTTATAAATTTGGGGGATCAAGAAGTATTGGATCATTTGGTGTCCTATTGACTTTTTTGGACTCTTTCTTCTGAGGCCCTGAAGGAACTTTTTCATTTCTATTCAGAGAATACATCAGCCTTGACTGCTAAACAATCACAATGAAACCTTACTGGCTGAGATTGAGTAGAAAAGGAAGACGGGAAGGATGACTCTCATCTTTAATTCATTTGAATTTTACTTCATAGGGACAAAACATCTCATTTTAAATTTTAACTCCTTTGGACTTTAACTTATGGCTTTTGTACTTTATAATTTCTTTGAAAATTTAGCCCACAAGGGCAAAACGATTTGATTTCTGAATTTATGTCTTTAGACTAAAACTTTCAGTGGGATTAAATTTTGAAACTTAATTTTACCCCAGGAAATTCCTAATAGGAGAGGTTTATATAGAAATTCTGGTCATCTCTATGTTGTTAGCAATTTTATGTTATGCTGTCTCTTTATCTCATTGTAGAACCTTGGTTAGTTGATTAGAAAACATATTTTGACAAAATTTGGGACAGACTATTGAGTAGACAATGGCATTAGAGTTATTGTATACTGTGCTGACAAATTTCAGAACATCAAAGGGCCAAGTATACTCTGACCATTCAAGAATTTACAATAAAACAATTAAAGTCACCTCCTAAATTGAAGGGACTCCAAAGTTTAGATAAGTTTCTTAATGTGAATTTCAGATGTTATAAACCTGAATCCTCTAAATCTGTAGGGTAATCAAGACGAAATGATATTAACATTAAACCATAGCCTGAAACTATAGCAACCAAAACAACTTGAAATGATTGATATTATGTAAGAAGTAGTACAAACAAATGAATTAATGAGTATATTGGAATAAAAAAACAACTTGATCTTGGTTTTTGTTAGTGACATAAATGGTAATGTAGATGGTCCCCAAGTTTGTATTATTCCAATTAGAAGTATTCCATAATACATTAAGAACTACTCTCATGTTTTGTTAAAACTCATGATTCTAATAAAGAAAACCTAGGGCACCTGGGTGGCTCAGTCAGTTAAGCGTCTGACTTCAGCTCAGGTCATAATCTCACAGCTCGTGGGTTCGAGCCCCATGTCAGACTCTGTGCTGACAGCTCAGAGCCTGGAGCCTGCTTCAGATTCTATGTCTCCCTCTCTCTCTGCACTCCCACCCCCTGCTCACACTCCATCTCTCTCTCTCTCTCAAAAATAAATAAACATTAAAAAAAAGAAAGAAAGAAAAGGAAAACCTGTGGTTATCAATGAGGACAACATGGAAAAGAACTCAGTTTCACATAGTAACACACTTGGAGAATTGGAAAACAAATTACAGCCAAGAATTTTTATAGGAGTGTCAATAAGCAAATAAAAAAATCTTTAAAAAGTGCCATAAGAAATTTTAACACTATCTGATAGCTGGAAAAATCAAGCATTTTCAGATACATATTATTTAATAGAACTTAAAGAAAAGAATAATATCAATATGTACATAAGATTGTACACTGGATATATTGTTCTTCTGGGTCAAAACATTTATCTACAGTAATGAGACAATACTTTTCAGGTATCTTAAATATCAAGGCAATAAATTTTCAAAATTTTAAGTTATTAACAAAGCACCAAGTGTTTCACATTAAAAAGTTTTAATAATTTACTTAAAATCTGAAGTTTATGATTTAAAATATAGGTTAGTACTTTTGTTTATCCAGAACTAGAAAGAACAATGGCCAAAATAACATCTAATTTTATTGCTTGAGAAAAATAGTTTCAGTGAGATAAATTATGAAAACCCAATTGAACTTTGCACAGAAGATGTTAGAGGAATGCTATGGGAGAAAGTTGAGAGTCCCAAAGAAAATTTAAGAAAATTTCCCAGATATTTTAATGCACCAAATCAGTCACTGTACTCATTTATCACTGGATGATGTGAATCACTTTAAATATTTTCTCAATAACTTTGATTTACTCCCATATAGCCAAATAAACTTTGAAGAGAGTCAACATATCAGAACATGTTGGAGTATGGAGCGCCTGGGTGGCTCAGCCAGTCGTTTAAGCGTCCGACTTCAGCTCAGGCAACCATCTCATGGTTCGTGAGTTCAAGCCCCACATCAGGCTCTTTGCTGACAGCTCAGAGCATGGAGCCTGCTTCGGATGCTGTGTCTCCCTCTCTCTCCGACCCTCCTCCACTCGCACTCTGTCTCTCTCCCTTTCTCTCAAAAATAAACACTAAAAGAATTAAAAAAAACAAAAAACAGGACTTGTTGGAGTAAAAGAATAAAAATTGGAAAACTATTTGGACTTTAATAGTGTGTATGATGCCCCAATTGCAAAAACCTGATTACTACATTTAATAAAAATTGTGAAATGGGGGTACTTAAGTATTTGTAAAATGAACTATTTATAGAGATTTAGCTTTAATAAGTGAGAGTCTAGCAGAGAGTCAGTATGGTCTTGAGCTGTATAAGAAAACAACACATCTCAGTTACAAAAACTGACAGCAATAAACAAATAATGAGAATGGTTGAAACATAAAATTAAGGGAAACTATGAAAGTAAAAAAAAAAACCACATTATAGTCACGTCAAAAAACTGTATCATTTGAAATAAAACAAAGTTTTATCTCAGTAAAAATTAGTAACCTGTTTGGTATATGAAAATCATTGTTGTTTTGATAACAAGAAAAAAAAAGATTTCTAATTTATCGAATCCTGAAAAGTGTCTAAAAATCTTATAAAACTTTGTTCACTGAAGTAGGAAAAAATCGATGAAATTAAGCCTATTAAATAAATACTTCAAGAAATTATCTAGTGACTTAGTCAATAATAGAAATATTGAATATATAAAAGTTTCAGAAGAATTTAGGTAATGAAGGGGATATATTTTAACATTGGTTTATATATAAATTTGTATTACTGTACAGATTGCTTAAAATTTTTCACTGTATTAAAAAGCTTAATATTTTTAAATGTTTAATTGGTATTATTTAAACAAAGGTATAATCTGAGAGAGTAGTACCATGAACTACATAATAGACATTAAGAGATATTCTCTACTTATTAAGTTACATATCACCAGCAGCTAAAACTTTAAGTGGGAAGTCAAAAACGTTGATGCGGTTCAAGGTCATGACTTTGATATGAGTGTTACTTAGCTGTTTACAACTTTGTCAAACAAAAGATTATATCAACAATTTATAAAAATCAACAAATGACTTAATTGTTAGAATTATTTGATCAATATTTGCATTGCAAGTTATCATGATTGTGTACTTTATAACATATTCTGTATTTAGATAATAAGGAACTAGATTTTAAATATTGAATCTGTATTTTACTTTGTATTAGCATAGAGAGTATTAAATATTTTGTAATTTTTTAGTTTATTTATTTGGGAGAGACAGAGACAGCATGAGTAGGGGAGGGAAAGAGAGAGGAAGAGAGACAGAATCCCAAGCAAGCTTCGTGCTGCCAGTGCAGAGCCCAACGTGGGGCTTGAATTCCCAAAACTGTGAGATCTTGACCTGAGCTGAAAGCAAGAGTCAGACTCAACTGACTGAGCCAACCAAGCCCATGAAAGTATTAAATATTTTGAATATGACCCCTGAACGAAGGGGATATTTTTGCTATCTGCCAATTCTTCATTTCTTAATAGGTTCATAATTTGGGTGGACAAGAAGAAGACTCACATCTTTGCACATTCCAGCTATCAGGAAGAAAAAGGGCAAGAGGATATGCCCCAAGGCCTAGCGTCTTCAAGGTCTGGGCAACCCACCTCAGGACTTTTTAGGAGGGAGTAAGCTCTGGTCCCATTCCTCTTTTGTCAGGCACGTGGGCGAGACTCAGTCAGAGTGAACTGAAGGAAGAGGTCCGAAGTGGGAGCAGAGAGAGGGCACTTGGCCTTAACCGCAGCAGGTAGAACCTCACACACAATCTGTAGGAGGAGACAGTCCCACAAAAGAAAGTGCTGAGCGACAAGACCCTGGGCTCGGTTCCGTGATCTAATAAAACATCCTTGAAGCTGGCTATATTCGGTTTCTACTGTTGCTATAACGAATTGCCACCAAGTTAGAGAGGCTTAAAATTTCACCCATTTATTAGCTCACAGTTCTGTAGGTCAGAAGTCAGAGTAGACCTACCTGGGTTCTCTGCTTAGGGTCTCACAGGTCAAAATCAAGGTGTGGGCCAGGACGGACTCTTATGTGGAGGCTCTGGAGAAGAATATGCTCCCAGTCTCATTCAGATCATTGGCAGAATTCAGGTCCTTGCATTAATAGGACTGAGGTCCCCATCTCTTTCCTGGATGTTAGCCAGAGATCACGCTCCTGTCTTTCTATATGGCCCCCTTCATCTTTAAAGCCAGAAACAGCACACCAAATCCTTGTGCTTCAAATGTCTCTGACCTCCCATAGCACCACCAACTAGAATAAAGTCTTTATGCAAAAAAACAAAAAAAAACAACAACAAAAAAAACCCTCTTTGATTAAATTAGGCCCACCTAGACAATCTCTCTATAGTCAACTGAGTAGTAGCCTTAAATGCATCTGTATAAACTCTTGTGCCATGTAATCTAACATAATTACAGTCATGGTATGTCATCATATTCACAATCCTGGAAATTAGGATGGGATATCATAGGGTACCATCATTGAATTCTGCCTACTACATGGGCCAATCCTTGCTAACATTACTTTTCTTTTTACAGTACAAGAGGGGAATGTGGCAGGAATCTTGATAGCATTGGTCATTGATAGCATTGGTATAACATATAACAACCTGTGCCCAAATGTGGGGTGGGGGCGGTGGGGAAGGCATGATTTCTTCATAAGATCAGTTCTGTGTGTGATGTTCATCCTAGCTTCTGAATCTGGTTCTCAGTCTTCCTGGAGACTGTGTGAAGAACTCAATATCCTCTAAAAAATTTATTTTCTGATCAAATTATTCAGTGTTTGTGATGCTTTCAATTTAAAATCTACACTAAACTAATGGATTAATCATATTTTCTTCTTTTCAGCTTCCAAAGCTTTGTTCACATAGTTTTTTTTTCTGGCTAGAACACTCTCTTTATCATATCTGTCTACTGGAGATGCCATTTATTTGCCCATAGGTCTTCTCGCATTTTCTCAGAAAGTGTGCTTACCCCTTTATGTTGGACCCAGAATTTTTTTTCTTTTTCCTTTTTAAAAAATATTTACTTTTTTAAAATGCTTATTTTTTATTTTTGAGAGAGAGCATGAGTGGGGGATGGGTCAAGAGAGAGGGGGACAGAGGATCCAAAGTGGGCTCTGTACTTACAGCAGCAAGCTCGATGCAGGGCTCAAACTCACAAACCCCGAGATCATGACCTGAGCCAAAATCGGATGTTCAACCAACTGAGTCACCAAAGTGCCCCTTTTCTCTTTCTTTTTTTAAATGTTATTTGGAACTTATCACAATTGACCTTGATTTTTAGTTATATATTGTATCATCCCTGGAATCTACTCTAGAGCTTGAATAGTCTTTAAGGATAGGGTAGTGAATTGAATGGTGGCCCCCATTCCCTGCAAAAGATAAGTCCATGTTGGGGCACCTGGGTGGCTCAGCTGGTTAAATGTCTGTCTGACTCTTAATTTTGGCTCAGGTCATGATCTCACTGTCAAGGGATGGAGCCCCTAATTGTCAACTCAGCATGGAGCATGGAGCCTGCTTGGGATTCAATCTCTTTCTTCTCTCTGCCTCTCCCCGGCTCATGATCTCGATCTCTCTCTCTCTCTCTCTCTCTCTCTCTCTCTCTCTCTCTCTCTCAAAATACATAAATAAACTTAAAAGAAAAAAGAAAAGAAAAAAGGTAAGTCCATGTTGTAATCCCTGACCCATGAATGTCACCTCATTTAGAGAAAGAGACTTCTAACATAATTAAGTTAAGGATCTCAGATGAGATCATTTTCAGAATTGGGTTTGTCCTACCTAGATCCAATAACAAGTGTTCCTGCAAGGGAAAAGCAAAGGGAGATTTGAAATAGAGATGTACCAAAACACAAAGAAGGCCACGTGAAGATTGAGCCGGAGACTGGAGTTACGTATCCCAAGCCAAGGAATGCCTGGAGCCACTAGAAGCTGGTCTAAGAGGCAAAGAAGGATCCTACCGTAGAGCCTTTATGAAAGTAGAGCTCAGCATACATTTTGATTTCAGGCTTTTAGCCTCCAGAATTGTGAGAGGGTAATTTTCCGTTATTTTAAACAACTCAGTTTGTAGTCTTTTGTTATGGCAGCCCTGGGAAGCCAATACAGATATCATCATAGAATCCCCAACGGCAAGCTTTCTGTAACTGGCTGTGGTCAATTAATTGTAAATACCACTGCACTTGGACTAGCCAATGGCAGTCTTTCTAGACATGTGGTTTTCATTACCACATCTGAGTTACCTGGGTTCTGTGATGAACAACTGTGGTTTTGTCTTCCTATCATCAAGTCTTCTTTCTTCTAGTAATAGCCCCTACTTTTATTTTGGGGATCTACTTTTCCCCTTTAATGGAACTGCCAATCAATGTATCTTGGCTTCCTCTGGCCAACTGGAGGACATAAGACCAAAACTCAGTCTATCAAATGCTCTTGTCTTGGAGTCTGAATCTTCAGAAAATTGAGGCAGAGACTGAATAAGAGTGTAATTCTCTCTTTTCTTTTCTTTTCTTTCTTTCCTTCCTTCCATCTTTCTTTTTCTTTCTTTCTTTCTTTCTTTCTTTCTTTCTTTCTTTCTTTCTTTCTTTCTTTCTTTCTTTCTTCCTCTCTTGAAAAGAGAAACTGTTTACCAATTACTGTTACTGAGATCAACTGAGCTTCCTAATGCCTCTTTGCAAAGCCTGGTCCTTCAATTTATGGTTGAATGCTATGAACTATCTCAAATCTAAGACCATTTTTGTGCCTGGATGTGTAGAGTTGGTTCTTTTCATTGCAAGATTACTACCTAAGAAAGCTACTTGTTGATACGAACATTCCCAAGACTCAACCTAGGCCAGAATCAGAATCTGAATCATTTGAGGATGAATTTCTTCTTTTTTCCTTTATTTCTTTCTTTTAAAAAATGACTAATATTTGTTGTATCTATTATCAAACTGCACTTATCTTGGACTCAGACAAAAATACTTATAATGGACAATGCTGAATTTCACTTTGGACCTATTCCAGTCTTTAAGTGCCAATGGAAATATCAAAATTATATGGCAAAAACTGTTGCCCCAACATGTATTTATGGATCATATATATTTATATTAAAAGAATATAGGACCTAGTTTATCCCAAAGACAAATTAAGTACTTATTACCCATGTACTCTGGTGATTCTCAGACTCTACTTTTTTTTGTAAGTAGACCTCAGGCTAGAAAATGGGACAAGGAATACTTAGCCTCTAAATCTTAAATCCTATGATCCCTGCTCCTAATCCTAAACTGAACCAGAAATTTCTAGTGGGAAGAATTTATAGAAACTATTTAAAAAAATCTTAGGTGTGAAAAAGGTAACTTTTAATGTTTGTCTATATACAACATAATGGAACTTTGTTCATAAGGCCCGGGCCTGCTAAAGGTACGTAATAAAATGTTTCCAATTCAGGAGAACTCACACTTTGTTTCTAATCCCCTTCTCTTTCTCCTGACCTCTGTAGAGACACTATGAGTGCCTGAGCCATGCCAGTATTGGCACGTTGGAACCTCTAATCCAACTACCATGTTCTGTTGTCCCTGGCCTTTGCTGGGGGGTAATTCACTAAGTCTGGGAATAGGCAGCTGGTCTTTGTTGCTTTCACTGCCAGAGGCCCCAGTGCTGCAATAACCTCTGATTGTTATGAATGTAAATCCCACATCCTTCCCCCCCCCCCCCCCGCCCCATTAGGCTTCTTGCAGTCCATGGGCCTCAGCATGTCCTCTCCTGGGGGGGTCCAAGACCCACGCACTGGTACACCCTTCTCAGTCATTCTGCTTTATTGCTTAGGGACCATGTTGGAAACTTGCAGGGATACCTTGTAAAAATGTGTAGCCTTTTATATTGTGGGAGACTCTCAAGTATGGTTGGGCTTCTATCACAGTCATTGTGCTGCTATATACTACCCCCAATTCCAGCAATGTGGAACCTTTGAGCATCTTTCAGGGTAGCACATTCTAAGTTCTAGCCATTTCCTTACTGATTTTCCCTTATTACCCATTAGTCTCATTTTTCTATCTTTTTGAGATAGGAAATTGTTCTTACATTGTCACATATCCTCCTCATCCTCTGATTTACCCATGAACACTGTGCTCTGAGAACTGCAAGGATCTTAGTCTTTAGAGATCATCAAAATCTTTTATTACTCAAAAAAGCCTAGCTTCTATAAGAGAAACACTTGCTTTCAAGACTATAGCTTATACGACAGACTTTTTAAAAAGCCTAATTTGAAACTTGAAGATGAACAATGCCTTCTTCCCAGTTATATTCTCACTGGCCCAGAAGGCATTCATAAGCCAAGCTCTTGTAGCTGCCTGGATGGTGGAAGGATAATTGGTATAAGCAATCATGAGGGGAAAAAACCTGAAGTTAGCTTGTATCAGTGTTAACCATAGTACTTTACACAAGGAATCAGTAAAAAGGAAGTACTATTAAGGATTTTTATATATTATACTTTTTCTACTATCTTGAAAATTGTAGTGAGAACCAACCCCTAGTAAAACACCTATCCATGTGACAAATGGCCAAAATCCAACATGAGTCAGCTTATGTGTAACAGAGAGAGAGAGAGAGGGAGAGAGAGGGAGAGAGAGAGACAGAGAGAGAGAGAGGCTTACTTTAAAAGCACTGAGTAGGGGCGCCTGGGTGGCTCAGTCGGTTAAGCGTCCGACTTCGGCTCAGGTCATGATCTCATGGTCCGTGGGTTCGAGCCCCGCGTCGGGCTCTGTGCTGACAGCTCAGAGCCTGGAGCCTGTTTCAGATTCTGTGTCTCCCTCTCTCTGACCCTCCCCTGTTCATGCTCTATCTCTCCTGTCTCAAAAATAAATAAATGTTAAAAAAAAATTTTAAAGCTCTGAGTTATCTCAAGTAATTCAAGGACAAGAAAGGGATTGCTGGTTTAAGAGACAACTGAAACAAGGCATGTTTAAACCATCAGGCCCACTCAGAACCAGCCTTTCCAGCTAACCAGGGTCAATTATTAAATTCAGGAGTTTTGAAAGCTCATTGTAAAACATAGCCATTATTAAAAATTGAAAAAAAAATACAGTTAAGTAAACTTAATCAGATCTCATCATTTCCTAATTTTTTTTGCTGTTATTGGTTTTAATATTACCTATTTGATATTTTATTATCATCTGTGCTCTTGAAATTATACACATTAATTGTATCTCTGTGTTGGAAATACTATATAATGGTGTGCTACTAGGAATCTCTTTCAAACTTACATTCAGTGACATCCCATTAGTAGTTTGAAATCAGCTATAATAGGAGAATTTACACCACAGTCATTGGCAAATGCTACAATTAGGCCTTTAAAATTTTTATTTATTATCATTATTTATATATATTTATTATTATATATTATATATATATTATATATTATATATATTATATATAATATATATTATATATACATTATTTATATATATCATTATTTATATATATATTATTTATATCTATATATAAATATATATAGATATATCTATATATATATATAGATATATATAGATATATCTTTCTTGTTTTAGAGAAAGAGATAGTGTGAGCGAGGGAGAGGGGCAGAGGGAGAAAGAGAGAGAATCTTAAGCAGGCTCCATGCTCAGTGTGGAGCCCCAAACAGGGCTTGATCTCACGACCCTGGGATCATGACCTGAGCCAAGATCAAGAGTTGGACACTTGACTGACTGAGCTACCCAGGCACCCCAATCAGGCCTTTAAAAAAAATTTTTTTTAATGGGGTACTAGTTGTTAAACATCTCCTAGCATACCAATGTTTGGGACTCTATTTCTCATGTCTTTTTTTCTCATCATTTTGTGCCTCTGCTTCATTATTCCTTTCTCCTTATTGGCCAGCTATCTCTGTGCTTTCATACGTGTGGCAAGAAACATGGATCCAGAGGTCTTAAGATTCACTATTTATAAGCAAAACACCCAAAGATAGTACTATTGCAATAGCTCCTTTGGGGACCAAGGAGATGGACTGAGATCAGAAGAAATTCTCTAAATAGGGATGTGAGGGAGATAATCTCAAAATCATCCACTGTATTATCACAGTCACATCCCCTATTCGGAGCTCTCCTTTGAAAGAGTCTCTCATATAGTTGCTCAGGGTATCTCCAGGAAGTCCATTTCTTGGTGTCCTAATTGTCTTCTCTTCAATCTAGCTTCTTGCCACTGTCCTCAATGCAAGTTAAAGAGTCCTTTTGCCAGTCTCAACTGGCCTTTTGCCAGTCTCAACAGTCCTCTGAAAGTGGGATTTTGACACAAGTTTAAGTAAGGAAGGAGTCTTTCAATCTTCCCATAGGGGACAATAAGACAGAAAGATTCCTTTTGAAAGCAAGTTAAACTCTCATTGACCTCAAGAAGTTCAGAGCACCTATTTTCCCAAACTCTCATAACTCTAGTTAATTTGTTGAAAAATGTATTCTATGAAATATGAAGGGTTCTTTTTCAAAATTATTTCAAAGACTATGAAGTCTCCTGAGCTTTCTTCCCAGCCAAGATGATTAAAAAATGCTTACTGGACACAATGATGCAACTAAAGTCCCTCTACAGAAGAGATATATTATTCCAATTACATGACAAACTTGCATATAATCTTTGTTTGACAAGGAGTCTGCAGGACTCCTTGTTGGACTCTGTCATATGAGGATGAAATTCCAGAGGTTCCATTCTTCTTCTTTCCAAATTTTAAAAATCAGCTGACTCTCTTAGAAGTTCATTTGTGACTAATGACACTATATATATTGTTCTTCTTTCATACCAAAACAATTTTTTGTTCTTTTTTTTTTTTACTTCTCTGTAAGTGAAGTACCTGCTAACCAATTTAAAAAATGTTCAGGAGTGCCTCAGTTAAATATCTGACTCTTGATTTCGGCTCAGGTCGTGGTCTCATGGTTCATGAAGTCCAGCCCGGGTCTGCATTCTCTCTCCCTCTCTCTCTGCCCCTCCCTACCTCTCTCTCTCAAAATAAATAAACTTTTTTTTTTTTTTTTTAAAGTTCATGTTAAAATGCTAAATGTTAGGGGCGCCTGGGTGGCTCAGTCGGTTGAGCATCCGACTTCAGCTCAGGTCACGATCTTGCGGTCCGTGAGTTCGAGCCCCACGTCAGGATGATGGCCCAGAGCCTGGAGCCTGCTTCCGATTCTGTGTCTCCCTCTCTCTCTGCCCCTCCCCTGTTCATGCTGTGTCTCTCTCTGTCTCAAAAATAAATAAATGTTAAAAAAAAAAATTTTAAATGCTAAATGTTATTTGAATTTTTTATTGCACCAATTCTATATAAACTAGATTTTCAGATCAAAGAAGCCATGAACAAATTGAGAATAAAGCAATTTTTTATGCTTTATGCTTTATGATTCAATGCCAAAAATATATATTTTAATTTCCCAAACTAAAACTCTTACCATTCTAATTAACATGGCCCTGAATCATGTCTAATATCTACTTTACTGCTATCAGATATTTAGATAACTAGGTCAGAGCTCTTCCTACCACTCCCTTCCAAATACCTCTTCATGGTTAATTTATCCTCAGGTGCCTGGGTGGCTCAGTCAGTTAAGCGTCTGACTTCAGCTCAGGTCATAATCTCATGGTTCATGGGTTCGAGCCCCACATCAGGCTCTGTGCTGACAGCTCAGAGCCTGCAGCCTGCTCCAGAGTCTGTGTCTCCCTCTCTTTAGGCCCCTCCCCTGCTCATGCTCTGTCTCTTTCTCTCTCTCTCTCTCTCTCAAAAATAAATAAACATTAAAAAAAAAAAAAGAATGGAATCCTAGCTTTTGAGGGAACGGTGATCAAATCCAGGAAGGAGACTCTAATGTGCATCTCTGAATCAATAGCTCTTACTGCAGTGCTAGACCTACAGTAGATGGCTAATAAATCTTGATTGAATAAGTAAATTAATGAAGGTCAGATACCCTTCTTGAGATCACTTTGGACTTTAATGATAATGTATTTGTAATCTTTAAGAATAATAATTATACAGTGTCCATGTAGTTCAGACTAATGGTTTTTCTCACAGGAAGAAACAAACAAATATGGAATAGCTGAATGAGGTGAGTCATGTCATAATGCTGTTAATGAGTGTTTCTTTAAATGCTTTCTATAAAACTGGTACTTAGAACTAGATGCTCAATTAAATTAATGTTGTTGTTGTTTTCAAAAACCTTTTCCTTTTGCAATAATATGGCCTGAATGGGGCTATGTACTTCCTATAGCATCACATTAGAAGAAGGGGCATCAGGTCTGGTTGATCCACTTTGAGTGATAGGAAGATTAATCAGTGGGTTCAAAGAATATCAGTCTAATCAATTTATCACAAAGCTCCCCACCAACATTTACCTAATGGTTTTAGCAACTACTGATGATCTTTGACTGGATTGCTATGTCACTAGGATTGCAAAATGTTGACTTTCTTAGTTTTCCTACATCTTTGAATGATCTATTCTACTATAAAGAATTTTTCCATATTAGCTATTTGTTACCTTGAATATAGATTGTATAGAAAAGGCAAGATACGTGATCAATGTATTTCCTTTATTTACTGGTTTTCAAAACAATAGAATGGTGCCCTAACAAACAAATGTGGTTGCTTTTGGTTTTTTTTAGTATTATGAAAAATTCAGGGATTTTAAAGTATTTGATCTGTTTTATACAGTGTAGTCAGTATCTTTGCTGCTAATTTTTCCATTTTACTCCAGTGAGAACTTCTCAAGTTGACTCCTGAGATCTTTTTTTTTAAGTTTATTAATTTATTCTGAGAGAGAGAGAGAGAGAGAGAGAGAGCGAGCGAGCATGTGAGTAGGGAAGAGGCAGAGAGAGAAGACAGAGAATCCCAAGCAGACTCTGTGATATCAGTGGGCTCATGACTTCAGCCAAAATACTCGGATGTTTAACCAAATGAGCCAGCCAGGCACCCTGGCTCCTGAGACTCTAGCAGTCTTGGACAGCTTCTGTGCTTTTAGTCCAACAAGATATTGCGGGTGCCAAGAAGAACCTGACCATGTGCCTGACTGAATGGCTTTACTGGACTTGAAGAGGGTTCAGAACTTGCCCAGAAAGAGAGATAACACAATCTAGAGATGCTGTGATGTGGGGTAAATTTTAACAAGAGGCCTGGGACAGGTCTGGAACAGGAAGAGGCTAGCCGAATAATTCTTTTCTTTCCTGGTTATGGACTGTTTCTGGGACATAGTAGGTCATATGGCCAAGAAACCAGTTGCTGAAGTTAAAAATTTTTGCCCAGCTCAGTGATGTACCACTTTAATTTTCCACTCCTCCTTCCTTACTTTGCTTCCTCTGTCTTTCATTTTTGCTTTCATGGAATTGAACTTCCTAATAAAATATTGGTACCTTACCTTTATTGCTATGGGTTTATTCCCATTGTCATTCTACATTTCTGTAATTTTTCATCAGTGATGTAAAATTAGAGGGCTCCAGAGGGACAATAGACAAATTCTGTACTGAGTTTGTCATTCTAAGCAGCATGACTGATGTCACAATTTTAGAAACCGTGAGTACCACGCTGGGCAAGTATATGCATTTGGGGCCAAAGCAAGAGTAATTTTCATTCATGCATTTATTCAACAGCGTTTATTTGTGACAGATGCTAAATGCATGGATTCAGAAATAAAGGATATATTCTCATTTTCAAAGAGATTATTTCCAATGGCAATCCATATATTTTCTGAACAAATACTCGTAATTTCTCAGTCATGGCATGCCTTTCCTGCACTTTAATTTTTGTCAAAACTCTTCCCAGAGCCTCTGTTCTGTCCTTATTTCTAGGAGCTGCATAACCCGGAGGCTGGCCTTTGAAGCTAGTAGAAGAGCCACAATCTCCTTTTCTTTAGCTGTTTTTTTTTTTTTTTAACTTCTCTCTCTGCCATGGCTGAGAAATGGCTGTTCATAACAAAGGCTGAAAACGATGCCAAAGGGAAAGTTACATTTTCCTCTTGATCTTTTTTCTCAATTTACTAAGCTATTGCATCCATTTTCTTATGTGTTTCTCACGACTCAGGAGGCAAGCAGAGCGGGTGTTGTTTCTTCATTGTGCAGAAGAGGAAAGTGAGGCCCGGCGAGAAGGACTGTTGGACTGTCGGGCTCAGGGCTCCTAAATGCAAAATCATGTCAAGAATCCCAGTGTCCTCTCCCTGACCATTGATTTCCCCCCAGTGACATTTTAATAGAATTGCAAGGCCCAGGTAAGAGATTGAAAAACCGTGGAGTCATCTTATTGTGCCTGCTGTTCTTAGTGCTACCTGTGGGGTCAGCTGTGCCCTATATTCAGGGATCAATTTCAGAATTTCCAGAACCGAAGGGAGAATGAAAGAACCAGGCTCAGAAGTAAGAATGAGGTGGCTCCAGGGAGCACATAGTTCAGTCTTCTTGCAGATCATGTTCTGACAGCTTTCTCTCCCAATCTATTAGTCCTTGCTCTTGGGTGCTACTTTCTCTGCTTCCGGCTGCCCAGCTTGCCTGTTAGGTCTCTGGCATGTGTTGTGGGCTCTCTTCCATTCATTTGGATGCCCACTGGCTGCTATCTCACTCCTGCCTGACACAGTATAGATACCTAATAAAAATGCATTATATCGGTACGTGGATGAATAGGTGTATACCCCTAATCTGAAATTCCGCTTCAGTCTTGTTTGTAAAACTTCGGTTCTGTCATTTCCTTTCTTCTTTTAACTGTTTCTTTAATTTCTGATCTCATGTTCTGACATGTTTGTATTCTTAGAAGCAGAGCTGGCATTAAAGTTTTTTGGATGTAAGCAAAAGAAATGGGCTCTGTTGTGTTAAGCAAAACGATAAAAAAAATGTATATTAAATATATGTAAAAATATATAAAATATATATAAAATATAATATATAAAATATATAAAATATATAATATATATAAAATATAAAATATATAATTTATATTATATTATATTATATTATATTATATTATATTATATTATATTATATATTATATATATAATAACAAAATGAATAAGTGTGTGTAACATGAGATAATTCAAAAATGGAAGGAAAAGTGAAATAACAACAACACGAAAAACCAGGCTCACGAGGAGCAAGAGTGAGGAGGCTCCGGGGATTCACGCAGCTGAATGTAATTGACAGACTTGCCTGCTTGCCTGCTGTGATGATTCAGCTCCATCCGTTTTTCCTGTCCTAGAATTAGTGGATTCAGGATTCAAAGCCCCAGAGAGAGGAGCTCTCATTTGTCTAGCTTTTGGTCATACACTCAGGCCTTAGCTGGGAGACAACTTGAGCACCAATCCCCCCCGCAAGACTGCAGACAACTGGCAGGAGTGAATTTCCCCAAAAGGATTTTGAACACTACGACCAAAATAAGGGGAAATGGACTGTCATCATCCAATTTGCAGAATATTTTGGCAGGGGCAATGAACTGGAATTAGAACACCTGGATTCAAATTTCAGTGTTTCTGTTCCTTAGCTGTGTGGCCTCAAAATGCGGTTTCATCTTTCTGGAGTTCAGTTTGCTCATCTACAAAATCAAAAGCTTGGGTAGATGACAACCAATGCTTCTCTTGTTTGTTGGCCCTTAAACTGTGGTTTTCAATTTCAGTGGGTTCTCTCCAGGTAAGTAAATCCATGCCAACAAGTGTGTACCTTAATGGTTTCATGGATCTGATTCATCCCCCTGCTTCTATACAGTGTCGTTAATGGGCGAGCAGACCTCCTGCCATCCACCTCTGCAATTTTCTTCCTTCTCATCTCTGCCCACCTTTCTGTGCTGACTCCAATACACGTCCTGAATCCTGGCCTTCCTCCTTTGTGCAGTCCATTCTCCTCTGATACATGATATTCTGTCCCTTTAATACTGTTCACAAAGTGCTTTCTTCATTTCTTTTTCACTAATAAACGATAAGGAAGCTATCTGCTTCTTTCTTCATTTCTTTTACTAAGGAACTTAACTGTCAAACTGACAGCAACATTTTGAACCTTATTTTTCCCACCCAGATTAATTAAATTCTTAAAATTTTTTAAGATGTTTGTAACGTTTATGTATTTATTTTTAAGAGAGAGAGAGAACTAACAGAGGAGGGGAAGTGAGGGAGGTGGACAGAGGATCCGAAACAGTCTCTGAGCTGACAGCAGAGAGCCTGATGTGGGGCTCAAACTCATGAACCATGAAATCATGACCTGAGCTGAAGTCGGAAGCTTAACTGACTGAGCCACCCAGGCGCCCCTTAACTTTTTTTAATGTTTATTTATTTATTTTTGATAGAGACAGAGTGAGTTGGGGAGGGGCAGAGAGAGAGAGAGAGGGAGACAGAGAATCCCAAGCAGTCTCCACGCTGTCAGGGTAGAGCCCTCACAAAGGGCTCGAACTCGCAAACTGTGAGATCTTGACCTGAGCCGGTACCAAGAATCGGACGCTCAACCACCTGAACCACCCAGAAGCCCCTTAGATTTTTTTTAACAGTTCTATTTTATTTTATCCAGAATAGATATCGAGTTGGTCCTGAATAAAAAGTTGGGACAACCTTTATTCTCACCTTTTTTATACTCCACTAATACCAATACCAACAATCATTTATTTTTTAAAATTCTTTCAACACTTCTGTGGACGGTAGCTGGATTGATTCTACGTATTGCCACTGAGCAAAATACACTCTTATTCTTTCATCTTCATACAATATTCATTTTTTATTGGCCACCGAGTTACACTCTGTTACAGAGGCAAAGACATACAAGATAGAATCCCGACCCTGAAGGATCTTCTATCTTAAGACTTTTGAGGGGAGATGAAACACAACAGATTCCTAAAATGCCATAAACAGTAGCACACAGTGTGACCAATATAAAGAAGAGACCAATATAAAGGCTTTGTGGGGCAAGGGAGTGTTGGAACCAGGATCCAGGTAAAGAGACAACCATCTTGCACTCTTGCTCCACAGCAAACTCTTCCTCAAACAGGAACAGTGGCTAACACGTTGACTGCTTCCTGACTCCTTTCTGCCCAACCCTCCAGTGACTCCTCATTTGGCTGGGAATAAAGCCCCCACCTCTTCCTGTGGCTAACGAGGCCCTACATGATCTGGTCTTTTCTCCTGCCATTCGTAAACTCATCTATCATTTTCCAGCCATGCCAAGAAAGTCTTTCTAAGTCTTGGGTACAGGAAAACACATATGCTGTAAAACACTCATGCTTGCTGTTTTTTGCCTGGGACTCTGCGTCCCCAGATCTTGTCATTTAGATCTCACCCCCAGCATCACAGATTCAGCGAGGCTCCCTGAAACTCAGTCCAAATGAATGCAGCCACACATTTCTATTGCATCACGCCACCTTGCTTCTTTCAAACTACCTGAACTTTTCTTGCTTATTTACTTGTTTACTTTGTAAATTTCTGCTTCCTCTGGCTAGAATTTTATTAGTAACGTTTATTGAATGATGGGCTTTAGTGTGGGAAAGTAATAGTCACTAATATTTGACTTTATTATTAAACAATTTATTAATCTCATGATTTTATTAAAACCACTTTTTAAAATTCCTCTAAATATCACAGACATGAATAAAACAAATTTTTTTTGAGTTTAGCAAAGTAAATTTCCCCCAATTTTTAAATATTGTTTACCAAAAAAATCCTTCTAAATTCTTTATATTCTAGGTTACTTTCAATGCTTTAAACCCCTTTAGGGGTGCCTGGCTGACTCAGTTGGTAGAGCATGTGACTCTTGATCCCAGGGCTGTGAGTTCAAGCCCCACATTGGGTGTAGAGATAACTCAAAAATAATGTCTTAAGGGGCGTCTGGGTGGCTCAGTCGGTTGAGCGCCGACTTCGGCTCAGGTCACGATCTCGCAGTCCGTGAGTTTGAGCCCCGCATCGGGCCCCTGTGCTGACAGCTCAGAGCCCGGAGCCTGTTTCAGATTCTGTGTCTCCCTCTCTCTGACCCTCCCCCATTCATGCTCTGTCTCTCTCTGTCTCAAAAATAAATAAACGTTAAAAAAAAAAATTAAAAAAAAATAATAATGTCTTAAAAAATAAAAATTAAAAAAAAATACACACCTTTGAAAATGGGCAACACTCTATTACAATGATTACAAATCCTATATTATTTTTATCCTTATTTTTATTATTTCTTGTCTTATCTTCCTAGGTTTCCATTAAACCCCTTTCATGGCATTTCAGTAATACTGCCAGATCTTTAACGAAATAGAATCATTTCAGGCTAGCCAGGTTTTGGATATGGGTTATAAAAAGTTTAATTCTTGGTTGAGACATGGCTCTAGTTAAGTAGTGTAAGGTAATTTCTAGGCTGCTTAATCAATAGTAAATTCCTTTTTATAGTAAAATTTGAATTATTACAACTTGAGACTTCTAATTTTTTTCTTTATAAAAGTTTTAATTTTTGGAGACTTGCTAGCTTTCCAAGAAGTAAGAAATTCTTTCAACGTTTATCCTATCCATTGCCCTGTCATGTTGATGTATTCGTGTATTTGTTAGTACTATTAAAATCTTATATATTTCTTATTAGCATTTTATTATAATTAGTTGGACCATCAAGAATTGTCAGCTCCTAGGAGATGAGGGACTGTGTCTGCATGGTCCGCTTTATTCTTTTGTACATTTGGTTAATTTATCATTTTAGAACACCCTGTTGAATCCTCCTTTTACTTGATTATTGTGTGTGACCACTGAAGCTGATTAGCTGTGGACACCCTTTGAATCTGATTAATTATATTGCCGATCAGGTCTTCCTTTTCTTGCTATTGACTCTGCTTTTGCTGGGATAACTTGGCTTTCTTATGTATTCTGTGTTGATCAGAGTATATATCTCAATTTTATAGACATATTTAATTCTTTTGTATATTAACAATTCTTCATATTTATATATTAACAATTCCTATATATTTAATTCAATAAAATAGTAAACATATTCTACTATATTTGTTTTTCTTGTGGATTTTAATACTCTGGTAATTAAAAAAAAATTCCTTGTATATTATTAGGAATTTAACTTAAATACTTTCTTAGATGAAGTCTGTTCAGTGTCTTATAATTATCATAATGGTTATCACTAATCTTATTTTAATAATCAAACTGCATAAATTTGATGAAGAAGGACCCCTTATTTGTCTCCCTTTTTGGTTCTTTCTTATGTATATAAATAATTTGTCTCTCTTTATTTCAGCACTTTTGCTGACATTTTTGAAAGTATGCTTGTGTCTAGCAACACTCTTTGGAGTTCAATTTCCTCATCTATAAAATCAGTAGCAACAAATAAAACTAGGCCCATACAAATTTTTTTCTGCCTTAAAATTTGGAATCATCTATCTTTAAAGGAGTGTTCATCCTCAGGCACGCACCTATGTGCATGTAGATTATAAACCCAAATACGGATGTTAGAAGATTGTAATGAGATTTGGGTCACTTACAATAGTTACAAAGTTGGAATGAATTTACACTGTTTTTGTTTTTTTTTTTTCTGCTCAAGATGTCACAGAGCTGTACTGACACACACACAGACACACACACATATAATGTGAATATATACAACTGTATATGATAAATTATATACATAAGAAAGAACAAACATACATAAAAGCATAAAACCAAGATTTTCAAACATTTTTAATGTCTGCAAATCTTCTCATATAATCAGGTACCAGAACTAGGATAGCAAAAGCTAACCACATGGGCAACCTCTTCCATTAAAATCTAAAACTGGATTAACTTTAAGCCCTAAAACAGAGCAGGTGAAGACCAACCATCTCCACCACCAAGAGAACCACATGGTGTCAGCAACAATGTGAAAGAGAACACAGGAAAGACAAAGAAGGCTCTGATAGCCCCGGAGCTGAAAAATACCCAAATTACCAGCCAGTACTCACTGGTAAACTCATCAGAAAAATTTGAGGCCAGCAGCTAAAACTGGGAAGGAAATGGACAGACCTCAGTTCACAGTGTGAGCTGTGGGCCCATGGTGTGCATGATGGTGCTGGAAAGATCTGGGCTTCAGAAACACTTGCCAGTAATCAGGTACAATTCCCTTCCAGTATCAAATCCTGCAACAAGTAAAAAAGTACCAGGAGTAGAACTCCAATAGGAAGAAAGGAAAGAAAAGGTTCAGAGAAGATACTGAGGAGAAAGAACCAGAGTTAGCAGATTTCAAGAAAATATCAATTTTTCTTTTTGAATACATTTTGAAAATTACAGAAGGAGATCTTGAGCCATGAAGCTAGGGAAACTTTCCTGATTTCTCCCTTTCTAGCACAGAAAATGTGTAACATATGACAATCATAACAGAAAAGGATTTTTATAATAAGAAAGAAAAAATGGAGCAAAATAATATCCTTAAAGATAATGGTGGCCAGTATGATATACATACAAAAACAGATGAAAACTGTGACCATGTTTTAAAAAATTGAGATAAAATTATTCAAGCAAACATTCATAACTATGAAACAGCAGAAGTCTTGACTCTAAAAAATTCTAAAAATTGGAGAAGAGAGAAATGAATATGAAAATTTGGAATATGAGCCCATAGAATGTAAAATATTATTAATAAAATAAAAAGTCATTTTAGAATTGGAGAATAAACTGGAAAGAACACAAAAGGGAATCAATAAAGATAATGAATGCCTTAGGATAAATAGAAAGGAAAAAGTAAAAAAATCAAAAAGAAATAAAATGTTAAAAAAGTATTTGAGAGACAGTGAGAGTTACAGGCAAAGAAGATGCAAAAAATAGATAAAAGTAGATGCTAAAGACAGAAACTAAAGCCATGGATGAGAATGCATGCTGGAAAATAGAAACCAAGAGAATTTTCCTGAAACAAAAGATCGCTTGAAACTACATGTTGAAAGAGCAACTGTATTCCCACTTATGAAACCGCTAATTCTAGTCTATTTCTTGTAATACTTTGCCAAATGCAGTCAATAGAAACTAGCACTTGTGACTAACATTTTGTCTTTCAACTTCTTGCCCTGAAGGCTTCAATTCTAATAGGTACATTCGCTGCCTTTTCATTTTGTTTCTGGTGACAATTTTACTGTATGTTTTGCTACTACACGATATGGATCCTTGTTCTTACAGCTTTCTCACAGACCAGTTTTCTCTCTGATCACAACCCTACCCCTAACCTAAAGCCAATATTCTTTACTGTAGCATCCAATTCTGGTACTAATTTCACATTAGCCAGGGCAGACTAGGTTATGCCCTGATTACGAACAATATTATAACCTTCGTGGTTTTAAACAATAAGGCTTTTTTTTTTTTTTTCATGCTGTGTCTATTAGAGGGGGCCTGGAGGCTCTGATTCATGCTTTTCTTCTTCTAGGACCCAGACTGCCATCTGGATCACTGCCAGTAGCCATGACAAAGGGAAAGAGAGTTACTGAGGACCTTGGATCAACAATTAACTGTTAGAATTCAAAAGTGACTCATGTCTTATTGGTAACTCATTACAAGAACTAGTAATGTGGCCCTGTCTAAACACAAAGGGGCCAGGAAATGTATTCTTATCCTGCAACCGGAGGAGGATGAAACAGAAGTATTTATGAAACAGCACTAATGACTTTCAGCACAAATGGGAACAGATGCAATTTACACTTTTCTCTCATCATCTAATAGTATTTTTTTTTTAGTATGTCTATGTGTATGTATGTATGTATTTATGTACTCTCTACATCCAACGTGGGGCTTGAACTCACGCCCCCTAGTTCAAGAGTCTCATGCTCTTCTGACTGAGCCAGCTCTTCTGACTGAGCTCTTCTGACTGAGCCAACCTGTGTTGGAATTCTTCCTGTCAACACATGTTTGCATCATTTTTCACAGAGACATAATAATCCATTGTACAACTGTAATCATAATTTACTTAGTCTTTTTGCCACTGGTGAATCTTTAGAATATTTTGCTATAGATATTGCTATATTGACTATCTTTGTACATAAATCTCTTTGCATAACTGGAAGTAGATCATTAGGATGTGAGAAAGAAAAGGGCAGCCCCTGACATCACTCACAGAATAAAATTTGTCAGCACAAGACCACTTCATAATTTTGTCCAAGCACAGACAAAACAAGGTCACTATACAAACATGCAAAATAGCAAACATCCCTTCTTCCATTTAATAAGAGTGACTGCTGGTTTTGGTTTGTTTGTTTGTTTTTTGTAAACTATAGCTTTGGCCCCATTCTAGTCTGACCTCTCACTAGATAAGACTGATTGAGACACTCAATCATATATTGTCCTGAATTTGTGACAGCACCCAATCCAGACCTAAGTCCCACTTCCTTGGACTCTCCCCCAGATCATCCAATCAAAGCCCAAATCCCATAATAAGGTGTTAGAAATGAGACCCTCTTACTGAGGCACCTCATGGTTCTCTGTGGTCTGTGTTCTGTCTTGATGTGATGAGTAATCCAACAAATTCAACCATAGTTGCATTCCTGGTACTCTTTGACTGAGGGACATTGACAGATACAGTCCTTGGAGTCAAATGGCATAGCCAAGGGGTAGTATGTTTTCATTCTGAGTGATACCTTCCAATTGTCCTTCAAAAAGATTGCACCAATTTATATTCCCATCAAAGATGCAAGAAAAGGTCTGTTTCTTCACAGCTTTGCCATATTGTATAACACTGACTTTTTTGAGCCGTGGTAATCTAGTATGTGAAAAATAATGTCTGCTTCTTTTGATTTACATTTAACTACAACTAAAGTTGTGCATTTTTTCATTTTTAAGCCATTTTTTCCTATTAATAACTTTTGCTCAGTTTCTTATTGGGTTTATCTTTCCTTTTGATTTGTAAGAGCTCTTTATATATATATTTTTAAGTTTTTAAAATTTATTTTGAGAAAGAGACAGAGCGAGTGGGGGAGGGGCAGAGAGAAAGGGAGAGAGAGAGAATTCCAACCAGGCTCTGCACTGCCAGCATAGAGTCAGATGCAGGTCTTGAACTCACAAACCACGAGATCATGACCTGAGCTAAAACCAAGAGTCAGACGCTTAACTGACTGAACAACCCAGGAGCCCTTGTAACAGCTCTTTAAACATTTATGATGTTATTTCTTTGTGCATCACAAAGATGAGTTGCAAATAGGTTACCAATTTGTTATTTGGCTTATTTTTATTAAAATTATGGTATTGTAGACAAGTTGCATTTTAAGGTTTCAGGTAGTCAAATTTATCTAACTTCTCCTTTATGGCTTCTGGGTTTTGTATGTTAACTAGAAAGAACTTGCTAACTTTAAAATTACAAAAATAAAAATCCTTCCATGTTTTCTTCTAGTACTTTCACAGTGGATATTTTTTGTCCTTGTATTTTAGGTCCCTGCATCAATTGTCTTTGATCTCCACACCTTCTATATTGAAAATTTCACATTTATTAGCGTGTTCTTTTCTTACTTTTTTTCCCCCCTACTAATTCGGTGTTTTATTTTCAGTTTCTTTAATAGTTTCCCCCAATCTGATGGATAACTATTGCTTGTGACTCTGAGTCCATTTCTCTTTCTCTACAGCAGTAATCCCTAAAGAAAATACTTGAAACAACCCTTTGTCATTCTTAGCTATGTGTTATTGGATAGGGCTGTTCTAGGGGAGCCCCTGAAACTCTAAATGGCTTAAGTTATATGGTGATTCCATCTCCTTGTCATAGTGGTCCAAGGTAGGAACCACACCTCATAGGAAGTAGTTTCATACAAAGAAACCCTTCCCCCACACCCCCCCACCCCCCCACCCCCCTGTTTGGAAAGAGACATTTACTTTATCTTCTGTAGGAGCTAAAGAACTTCTTTTTCTCTTAGTCATATGGTGTGGAGGTATGACATCTTGAACATGGCAGCTACTTTTCAATTCTAATAAATAAGCCTGAATGTACTGAGGGTCACCATGGAGAACTTGAGGATAAAGCAGAAAACTTGGAAGGCCAAGGGAAGAAATGGAGAGAAATGATGTTGACAGCATTGAATTGTTAGATCCAGCCCTGCCTGAAGCAACTTTTACATCTGGATTTTTCACTCAAAATATCCCCCCCCCCCCCCCACACACACACTTTAAAAAGTCAATTGGAGTCAATTCTACTCAAATAAAAAAGTTTATAAAATAAAAATAAAGAGCCAGTTGGAGTTGAATTTTCTGTCACTTGCAACCAAAGTTCTTACACTTTTTTTTGTTTGTTTGTTGCTTGCTGTTTCTAACAATTCTGTCTTCTAATTTCATTTCACCCTAAGCCAAATGTTGCACCTGGTGGGCTATGTATGACACAGCACTGACTTACAGAATGTATCCGTCCCTTTAATTTGAATTAGTTGCCAACATTTAAAAAGTGAAAAGAATTTCCTGAAAATAAATATGCAGGCTTTGTTAGCCTTGGGCCTACAATTCCAATTAGCTAGAGGTAAAGAACAACCGTGATACTGAGATGAATCACACTAGCTCCACCTTTCATAGCGTCCATACCTCTGGTGCCTTCCACCCAGCACATGGCCCTTGTTTATTTACCTGTCCAGTCTTGACTTTTGAGCTCACTCTCTTGATCTACAGTGTGGTTGATAATAGGGATGAAAATAAGGGGGCATCCAGGCTTGTTTTCCATGTAGAATAAGAAAACGACAATCCCTATAGGACATCTTCACTACTTTGGCTAATCTCTAGTTGTTTTTCCTCAAAGTACTCAGTGAATTGCCATCCTTACAGTGAGCACTTAATAAAAAAATAATTGAAAAATTAAGAATTACTTTTCCAAAACTGATGAAATGGAAAGGCAGTTAAAATAAGAAGGCTTAACGTTATTTTCTTCTGCTTAATTTGATATATTATATATGCATAAAAACCCATCTCATAATTGAATGCTACTTCAATGAATGTGCTAATGGTGGTGTAAAGCTTTTTAAATTTAAAAAGATCTAAAAATATCAATCCATTCTTCTCTCTAACACATTCTACTTCGTATAAATCCAGTCTGACTGAGTCTAAATGACACTCAGTGGCACACTTTAGTTCTTCGTAAAAGGCTGTACCAACAAGCAAACATAATTGCAAGATGTTATCAGTCCTTCCAAGCAAGAGAATGAAATCAGTCCTAGGTAGGTGACATGTCTGGGAGGATTATTTGCCCTAAGTCAAAGGGGATGGATATTTTCTAAGAGAACCTGGATTCTGCCCTGGTAAACAACCAGACACCTGGACTCCTGGTGGATTATAACCAGCAGTTTTAAGGAGAAGCATTATACAGATAAGAGGTTTCTTTCTTTTGTTTTTAAATAAAAATCTATCACACTTAAAACTTTGTTTTTTTTCCTTCCCCTCATGGTCTTCTGTTAAGTTTCTCAGGATCCACATAAGAGTGAAAACATATGGTCTTTCTCTGTATGGCTTATTTCACTTAGCATAACATTCTCCAGTTCCATCCACGTTGCTACAAAGGGCCATATTTCATTCTTTCTCATTGCCACATAGTACTCCATTGTGTATATAAACCACAATTTCTTTATCCATTCATCAGTTGATGGACATTTAGGCGCTTTCCATAATTTGGCTATTGTTGAAAGTGCTGCTATAAACATTGGGGTACAAGTGCCCCTATGCATCAGCACTCCTGTATCCCTTGGGTATATAAAAAGTTAGAGAGGGAGAGAGCCAAACCGTAAAAGACTCTTAAAAACTGAGAATAAACTGAGGGTTGATGGGGGGTTGGAGGGAGGGCAGGATGGGTGATGGGCACTGAGGAGGGCACCTGTTGGAATGAGCACTGGGTGTTGTATGGAAACCAATTTGACAATAAATTTCATATTAAAAAAATAATGATCAAAATAATAAAAAAAACCTTTGTTTTGGTATGATATAGGCATTCAGATAACATGTATATCTAGGAAGTATTTTTAATACGTACACTCTAACATTAAATGTGAAAATGAAATGTAATAAATATCTTATATTTGATAAATATCATTCATTTTCTTAGAAGAAAGCTATGTGATTATTTCTTTGCATTAAGATTCAAGTTAAAGCCCTATAAATTCTGTTTAGCATTCAAAATCCCATCCTGAATTTCACTGATGAGTTTGAATATGGAGTTGGGAATGATAAAGAGGAAAAGTGAAATCAAAGGCTATTGAATCACACTAAGAGCTGCCAACATGGACTACTTACTATGTGCCAGGCATGGTATTAAAAACCCCAAGTGCATTTCTCATGGAACCTTTACAACACTTCTTTACTATTCTCATTTTACTTGCCCAAAGACTCTAGAGAGTTTCAAACCGTTTTTCTGTTGTAGGGGCAGGTGGTCACTGTCATAGAGATCCTAGCCCAGAGATTAACAGGGAAATACTTATGACAAGAGTGTAAGTAGGAGATATATTTATGCACTAGATTATTATTGGCATGTTACTTTCTGTAACATTTCTCTTTGGCTACCCATTTAGTCCAGTCTCTCAAAGACCTAGATAACTACCAGAATAGAGGGTCATGACCTACTGTTATTATTATATTATAAACTTAGTGTTAGAGAGTGACCTTGTTAGAGTGTTAATAGAGTCCCTGAAGGAGGCCAGAGGTATATATTTATAGGGTTTTGAGATCTGGGCCCCAGTGGTTTAATCCTCGTTTTTCAAGGCAAGGATCTGTTTGGAATTGGGAAAGTTCATGATATAAATAGTTAAAGATTAGTGGTCCCAGGGAAGTGAGAATCTTGAAGTGATTCTTGATGAATAAATAGTTATGTCATCTGCAAGCAGCTTGCCCAGATGAGCAATCTAATGTTTTGAGAAAGGCACTGGTCAAATGGTTTATTTTTCCAAATGAATTTTCTGGAAGTAAGTTGAAGAGTAGCAGAACGTGTCACTCTAAAATGTGCCTCTTTGGCATAAGAATTGAGGTGGATTATTTTTAAGAAGCTGCAGATATAGGAGAAGGTCTGAAAACAGAGTAGAAGTCACCCTTTTGTAAGAAAAATCGACATTAATAAAGGAAATTTATATGGGGGTGTGTGTGCTGTACCAGAAGAGAGTTATTACCAGAGATAACTTTTTTACTGAGAAGCTTATCTGCATGGCAGGACAACTTTTGTTTACCAAACATTTGCTCTTCTTACCCTCCTGCTTGAGAATTGCTTTCCCTCTTTTGGGTGGTATATAAAGTTCAGTTATCTGGCTACCTTTTGAATCACATGTTTTTGTGGGGCTCCCATAATGTATATAGGTAATTGTTTGTTTTTTAAGTTTATTTATTTATTTTTAGAGAGAGAGAGAGCAGGGGAGGGACAGAGAAAGAAAACCCCAAGTAGGCTCTGTTTTGGCAGTGTGGAGCCCGATGGGGGGCTTGAACTCACAAACTGTGAGATCATGACCTGAGCCGAAATCAAGAGTCAGATGCTTGACCAACTGAGCCACCTGGGCGCCCTGTATGTAGGTAATTGTTTTATTTTGTTCTGCTCCTGTTAATCTGTCTCCTATTGCAGAGGGTTCTCAGTCAAAAATTTGGAGGGTGGAGAGAAAATTAACTTTCTTCCCCTATAAAGGCTGGTCTATAGCCTTAACTTCCTGGAAAAAACAAACAGGAAAGTCATACTGATGTAGGCAACCTTAGTTCTGTTGAAATAACTCTCTAGGCCCAAGGAGTCATTCTTGCCTGGAGTGCCATGTCAGCAAAATAAAATTCAGATAATGTTCGTGTCCCTGGGAACGTTCCGCTTGACCAGAAGCACAATATATCCAGTCAGCCAATACCCAAATGCCAAGCCAACTCTGCTTTGCACTTATTTCCTCATTCTTTATTTATTCTCTATTTTTCTCTTCCTTGGTTTTTATTTTTTTCCCCTATAAAAGCTCACCACTTTCTCCCCTGCCATTGAGTCTTCCAAATGGAGGCTGTCCACTTCATGAAGTGTTAAAGTTTGTTTGTATCATCTAAATTGTCTTCTTTAATCATTTTTTTCATAGTTCTTAGTCTTGGTAATGGAGTAATGTGATGACATGCAGTCTTATTTTTCAGGGATAGATAGAGGTATTTGGAGAGAAATATCGGAGCTACTGAACAAGTGAGGACTTTGAAGTTACCCAGTCCGAGGTGTCATCCTTGGAAAATCACTACATTTCCTCATTTTTGAGAAATGAGAACAACCATGTCAATATGACTTCACTATTTATTTCAGGTAATTTTCGTCCAGTAAGATAACAATGTATACTAATGTACAGTTTTACTTATTGCTTTCATAAATTCTTACAAACTAGTTTTTCTGGGCAAAAAGATTGCTCATTCTGGCCAACAGTTTTTCTATCAGAACAATGTGGTACTTATCTGGGTAAACAATTTTCTTATCAGAAAGTTTACCATCAAGGTTCCTTTAAAACTTTCACCTTGATGGGTCCTCCAATTTTTAACTATGATGTCACTAACTCTGTCCAATCTCAGTAAGTTTCCTACCAGGAAAGACCAGGATAAACCACTTACTCTCAGACTCCAAACCTTATTAATATCTTTCCCTAAACCCCTTCTCCACCCTTTTAAAGTAGTACTAAGACTATGTCAAAGCAGTATTCTATCTTACTATAGTAAGTCTACTAAACTTTGCTTTGTGTGATTAACATGGTTTTTTCTTGAGTCCATAATTGTCATCTTAAAATAATAAGTATCGGTGAGGATGTGGAGGAAAGGAAACCTTGTGCACTGTTGTGGCAATAGAAATTTGTGCACCTACTATAGAAAAGACTATGGGGAGTCCTCAAAAAATTAAAAATACAACTAGTATACAATCAAGCAATTCTACTTCTGGGTATTTATCTGAAGAAAACAAAACACTGACTCTAAGGGATTTATGCATCCCCATGTTCACTGCAGCATTATTTACATGGCCAAAATAGAGAAGCAACCTAGTGTCCATTGATAGATGAATGGATAAAGAAGATGTAGTATATTATCTACAATGGAATGTTACTTGGTCATAAAAAACAAAATCTTGCCATTTTGCAACAACATGGATAGACTTAGAGGGTATTATGCTAAGTGAAATAAGTCAGAGACAGAAAGACAAATACCATATGATTTTACTTATATATGGACTCTAAAAAACAAATGAAAAAACAAAACAGAATAGACTCATAGATATAGGAGACCAGCTGTTGGTTACCAGAGAGTGGAGGGTTTAGAGGGCAGGCAAAATAGGTAAAAAGAATTAAGTACTAACTTCACCATTATAATTAAAAAGTCATAGGAATGTAATGTACAGCATAGGGAATATTGTCAACAATATTATAATAACTTTGTATGGTGACAGATGGTTAACTAGACTTCTTGTGGGGACCATTTTTTAATGTATAAAAATATTGGATCACTATTATACACCCTTAAAACTAACTGGATATTGTATATCAATTAGATTTCAAAAAAAATAATTGTCATCTTAAAAAAGAGAATGACAATAAATGTCTTCCAGTTTGGTTAGAAAGATTTTATTTATATGTATATGTATATGTATATGTATATGTATATGTATATGTATATGTATATGTATGTGTCTATATATATATATATATATATATATATATATATATATATATAACACCAGAAAAGATATCTTTTCCCAAATACAAAGGCTATGTTTCTGAAAATCTCTTTGGCAGAATTAAAGGATTTAAGAATATAAGATGTTGGGGCGCCTGGGTGGCGCAGTCGGTTGGGCGTCCGACTTCAGCCAGGTCACGATCTCGCGGTCTGTGAGTTCGAGCCCCGCGTCAGGCTCTGGGCTGATGGCTCGGAGCCTGGAGCCTGTTTCCGATTCTGTGTCTCCCTCTCTCTCTGCCCCTCCCCCGTTCATGCTCTCTCTCTGTCCCAAAAATAAATAAAAAACGTTGAAAAAAAATTTAAAAAAAAAAAAAAAGAATATAAGATGTTAATTTTAAAAAGGGGAGGGGCTTGGGAGATTACACACGAACATATGAAGATCCCTAAAAATGCTTTTTTTACGTTTGCCAAAATATAGTAACAATGATAGCATTTATAATACATCCTCAAAATTAAGAGAATAATACTTGTATTTGCACATTCTAAATACAGTTAATTTCTAATTACCATTCCCAGCTGCCTAGAAGAAAAAAACAGAATTTTTTCTCAGTTTCAAGGATACTAAAACTGGTTTACTTGGTTGGATATAATATGCTGCTTGGACTCAGCCAAACTCAAAGCTAAGGACACAGTCCTCCAGACTGCCAATTCAGCTCAAGACTTCAGACACCAATTGCAAGTTTGGGGGGTTTCCAAAGCTACCATCAGTTTTGATAAGTCACTAGAATGACTCACAGAATTCAGGAAAGGGCTATATTTAACGATTATACTTTTACTATAGCCAAAGGATACAAATCAAAACCAGCCAAAGGAAGAGATGCATAGAGTAGAATCTGGGATTGGGAAGGCTCCCCATGTGAAGCTTCTGTGTCCTCAGGGATGCATTACCCTTCTGGTAGCAATATGTGGCAATATGTGCATCAAGTATTTCCAGCAAAGGAAGCTCAGTTGCCAGAGATTTTATTGAGATTTCACTATGTAGGCATCATTGACTGAATCACTGTCCCTGTGGTTGAACTTAATGTCCACCCCCTCACCCCTGGAGGTCAGACTGATAACACATGGTGCAGAGCCTCAATTTTCTCATCATATGGTTGGTCTTTTTGATGTGGCCAGTCTCCATCCTGAGTCACCTTGCTACCATAAACTATCTAGGGGTCCACCATAAGTCACCTCATTACCATAAAATATCAGCTGTGGTCTGAGGGAGCCGCCATGCATAGCAAAGGTGTTCCTGTAAGTTGGGAAATTCCAAGGGTTTAGAGGCTACGTGACAGGAGCAGGGACAAAGGCCAGACCTTTTTTTGGGTGATATTTATTCTTCACTATTTGTATGCATAATACTAATATTTATAAATCCGTGAACATCTATAATGTGGCAAGCACTTTATATATTATCTCCAATTTTCACTAGGATGGGTATAATGCATTGAAATCACATTTTAATGGTTAAGAAACTAAGTGCGTTACCCAAGATTAGTACCCAAGATCGAGTACATATCTGGCCTGCAATTAGAACCCTGATCTAACTTCAAAGATCACACACCCTTTCTGTCTCTAGCTTCTTTTTGCTGTCAACAAATATGAATGACTACTATGTTGTTCTACCTTTGGTCTCACATACTCCAGCACCTCTTATGCCTGCTCATCCATCTGAAGATTCAATATCTTTCTGCTTTTTTTTTTTAAAGTAAAAATACCTAAGTTTTATTCCTTACGTAAGAACTTAAAGTGACAGCAATACACTCTACATTTTTTTCAGGTAAGGTAAAATATACAAAAATTAAAATTTAAGAGATAATATCTTAGTGTCCTCTGATTACAAGGAACAGAAAACACTTCTGGATAACTTGCAAATACATTTCTTGGAAGCATATGAAATAATACATAGAATTAAAGGAGAAGCCAAAAAACCAAATATTAAAATTCCATGGCAGAGGAGCTGATGGACAAATTTAAGTTCTGTCCCTAACTCTTGATAGCCATAACCAGTCTTCATGGAAAGGAAGAGGGATAATTCCCCGAAGAAAAATCAAAGTACTGCGATTGTAAGAAGGAGGAATGTAGGCTTAAGAGAAGAAAGAGAAAGAGGCAGAGATTTCCACGCCAAGGCGGGATTAGTGATAGGGGAAGTGCATACATAGGAATAAGTATAAGAAGGACATAGGTCAAAATATCCATGGAAAGTTTTTAAAAAAAAAAAAAAGCCCTCACTTTTATGTACACAGAACAAATTGAAGGGAAGACTTGACAATATTACGTTAGTGGTCACGGGAAAACTTAGATAAATGAAGTCCTGAGTCACTAAATACACCAAATTTACTTGACCTGGCTTATCTGATTTTTCCACTGTGCTTTGGATAGAAAATAGTGTCAGCAGAAATAGTGACCAAAAAAGAGATTGCAACACACTTCTCATAATAAGGATACAATCTACACAAAAGCACAGTGTTGCTGTGGAGAATGCAGGTTTGAGACGTGGCTCCCACACCCTCTAATTCCCATCTTCAACAGGCCTGTTTTTCCCTTGTGGATTTATTATCGGGATCATCCCAATTTCCATCCTTCTCTACATCTACCCTGCTTGAGTTTTGATTCTCTAGTTCCTTCCATGAGGTCTTGAAGCTTTCTAGCCTTGCACCCTGGGCTAGTTTTGTGACTTGATTTAACCATAATTTTATGTGGCCTAAGCCACAGAATTCCAGTTCTGAGCCTGGGATTCAGGTGGCCTTGTCCACTGCTGCTTGCTTTCTTGATCTCCTGTTAGCACAGTGAGAACAAGTTCCTTTAGCCTGCTAATGAGAGGAGAGAAAAACTTAGAGCTGAACAGAATTGTCCCTGCTGAGGCCATCCTAGAACAGCCAGCCATTAGCCACTCCTCAGCTGACTGCCGAAGCATCCACGAGTCCAGTTCAGGTTAGCAGAGCCCAGCTGAGACCTGCACTACATCAGCCAACCTACGTACTCATAAGTAAAAATAAATGTTTACTGAGATGTGTTCCTCTGAAGTGTTGTGTTTGTTTTTTGTCCAGCATTATTATGGCCAAGGGTAACTGATTTGCTTTCTGCCATATAACTTCCACTGAGAGGCAGGAATCAGAGACTTGCTCTGGTTCTTCCGTATTTCCTCTTGCCAATATCAACAAATAAATAAGGAATGAGATTGAATTATACTATTTGACCATCATGTTTTCATGAAGCATTAAGAGGAATACCAGTGAACCAGAGCAACACATTTTAGGAGACCAACTTTCTTGTGCAAACATACAACCACAGCCTGAATTTACTTGATAACCATTAACTTTCCTCTCTACTTTGTGGCTTCCTAGACCCAGACACAATGTCCACTTAAAATAAAAATACTCGCTAGTAGGTATCTTAAAAACATATAGCTGTGAGCAAATTTTTAAAAGAGGCTTTCATTAAAAACGATTTGCTCTTATGCTAACTATAAAAATGCTCCTATCCAACCCAGACAAGCCAAAAGCATCTCTTTAAGCTAGGAAAATTACTTTTCCTGAAATTAAAAAAAAAAAAAATCTCAAAAACAAACAGTATATGGCTTGAAATCAGAGCTGAAAATGAAAACTTCACGTTTTCCAGGTGGTATTTATTAATATATATTGCATGCTGATGGGGCAAGTAACTAAGTAACATGCCCATAGACTTCTGTATCACTGTCATATATCTTGGACTCAGCTCTTTTTTTAGGTTCCTTCTGGAGCAGAAGTTGCTTAGCACCTCTATCTATGGCAGAATCAAATGGCACCCTTGCATATAATTTTTACTGTTTTTAATTGCCCTGACTAAAATCTCAGAGATTTTGAGTTTCTTCCTTTCTTGTCTCTCCCTACCTCCATTTTTTCTTAAATGAGTCAGATAATTTTAAAAGGGAAGGTATAACCACCCCTAAGGAAGTGATAAGAGTGTGCAGCTTTCAAGTGTCTGCTACCCGAATGCTCTGTGGGTTGCTACTTTTCTTATTACTCTACATTATGGCAACTTTTTATAATAGGTTAATACATAATCATTTGAAACCAGATTATATTCTTGATAGGCTATAATGAAAGGAGTCAATTTCCTGAATACAAATAGATGACATTTTTCTCTTTGAATGCTATGATAGCAAGCTTTTTAATTATGGACTTTTCATTGTAGTTTAGCACCCTTATCAAATAATTATTTTCCACCCATTTCATAGAAGAGCCTTCCCAAAGGGCTGAATTTGTTAATCAATTTTCATACAAAGATATTTTGTTTTGTTCACTTACATGTTTCAAAGAAGGGACAGGATTGCAAAATATACCCCAAAGCAGTGGTGAAAACGACAGGGTACTTCAGGTGGGGAGTGAGGGAAAAATCCTGGTTGCTGAAATAGAACACAGAGACATTTTAAAGAGATAGCAGTGGGAACTTCTACAAGCAAACTGATAATTTGTTTATTAAGGTGTAAATATGCCTCAAAAATATTTGAATGGGGATTTGGGAGGGTGATGATAATTAAAAGGTGATATGCAGATTTTTGTATAGAAAACGAGCTCTCTTGAGTAAGGAGGTCTTGCCTTGAAATGGTTGATATCCAAAGGTTTGGAATTTGCAATGATAAAGAATATTTTCAAAGGAGACCTAAAAGAGGAAAAGGACAAAGAGAAGATTATATCTTGGTTCAGTCAAAAAATCAGAGTCTTGGGGCAGATGGAGAGCTGAACCTAAACTTAAAGATTGAAAAGAGACCAAAAAAAAAAAAAAAAAAAAAAAAAAAAAGACTGTCCCCAGGGCCTGGCCTGGGGGAGAATGACCAAACATGTTCATGTGTGTGGCTGCGTTACAGAGGAAGAGAAGTCAGTTGAGGGTTTACCTTGGTCTTATCTGGATAGGATCAGGCTCCTATAGAAATCCAAAGATGGGCTAATACATCATTACCCAGAGCAGGCATCAGACATTAAATAGGCTATCCAAAATCCCCTCACTTGCAGGGTGAAGGGGAGCAGATACATAGTATATAAAATGATTTAATTATGTGTCAAGAGACATGGAATTAACCAGCTTCATGGCCTTGTATAACCGTTTAGGTACAGTTTCTTCTCTTATAAAATGGAAAGGTTGTACAGACTCATTCCTTAGATTTCAGCTGTCATATTCCAGGAATCTGACACTCTTGCAAAATCCACGTTGCATTTCATCTGTAGACCAGTGTTTCTTTATTGGGGAGGTGTATTTGACAATATCTGGAGACACGTCTCGTTGTCATGACTTGGGAAATGCTACAGGGCATATAGTAGGTACAGGCCAGAGATGTTGCTAAATATTCTACATGAACATGGCAGCTCCTCCTCCCTCCAGCATAGAATCACCTGGGCCAAAATGTCAGTAGTCCCAAGGTTGAGAAACTCAGCTCTAGGCCAAAATTCCTTTACATCCAATTCTTATCAACTGAGCAGTTCTTCTACAGCTCATCTAAGAATAAAATATTAGTGTAAGCATTCCATTGGAGAGAAGAGGCATAAACCATGAGAAACTATGAGAAATTTCTGAAGAAAGCTTACACTCAAAAATATGCACTGAGTTAAGAATGTCATGACCATTTTTATCATAGATAGCAATGGAAAAAGAGTTGAGTCCTTAATTCTTTAACCAAGTCCTATTCAGCAATGGGAACAGATTTTGGTAGTCAGGAGTGATGGACTTCAGTGTGTTTCGTTTACTTCTGTCATTAACTAGTTGTAATTGAAGCAGGTCAATCAGTCACTGAAGTTGGTAGTCATTAGAATAGAGTTAATATCTGTTTCACCTTCTATCAGTGTTGCTACAAAAATCAAAGGAAGAGAGATCTGAAAGTGATTTGAGAAGTTAAGAGAGCTATAACTATATAAAAAGTGATTTATGCTTATGTTTGACATTATTTAAAGCATTTTCTAAGCTAAGTCTTGCTATATATGAAATTGAGCTCAATAAAATTTGAATTCCAATTTAGGAAGGCATACTATTAGCTATTATGCAAACTATAGAAAACAAAACAAGTGTGTGTTCACTAAGAGTTGACAGTCTAGTTTAGGAAATGTATCAGTTATCTATTATCATAATAAACAATTATAAAAACCTAAGTGTCATATAGCATTAAGCATTTATTGCTCAAGTGTCTAGGATCAGTTGGGGTTTAGCCAGGTGGTTCTGTCTTGGCTTAGCTCACTCATATATCTGGAAGTTGGCTAGCTGTCAACTTATTTAGGATGCTTGACTAGGGCAACTGGCTCTGCTCCATGTGTCTTTCATTTTTGTGTAGACTAGCCTTGAGCATGTTCTCATGTTGATAGAGGACAAGCTTCTGCTTACATTTTGTCTACTATTATCCCATTACTCAAAGCTCCTCATAGCTGAGCTCGTTGTCAAAGGGTGGGCACAACATTTCATCCACAGTGAGTGAACACTGCAAAGTTACATGGTAAAGGATGTGGATCCAAGGAGTGGTCAATATTTGGGCCAATGATGCGATCTACTTCAGGAAACAAACATGGTCACTGGAGAAGTCACATCTATACCTGATGGAGTATTATGCATCCCTCAGATTTTCTGGATTTCGAGTTGGATGAAGTTACCGAATATAACTCTGAGTTGACTTACTTGAAGAGGTAAGGAATTCGTTTCACGTATAAGAAGAGGAGTATTCACAAATATTTTTAGTCCTCTGGGGCATGGTAGAACAGACAGCTGTGTATCAAAGTTTGTTCTTCCCTTTCCCCCTAAATCCATATGGGAACATATGGCTCATTCTCTCCAGTGGAATGTGATCAGAAGTACTTGTGTCATTTCTAGGATAAGCTTGTTAAGAAGTAGGTGCGCATTCCCTGTTTTTCCTTTTCCCATCCCCTGACTGGAGGCAAAGTACTTCAAGGCCCTAGGAGGTGATGGAGCCACAAGATGGATAGAAGCTGAGTTCCTGAGTCTCCATATAGAGGAAAGTCACTATCAACCATCAATAACAGCATGGGACCAGTACATGAGTTTGAAATAATGGTTATTTAAGCCACTAAAATTTTTAGACTTATTTGTCACATCAGTTAGCATTTTCCTATGCTTATTTTTTGAAATAATGGTTATTTAAGCCACTAAAATTTTTAGACTTATTTGTCACATCAGTTAGCATTTTCCTAATATGGCATGAATTTAATATAACTCTATTATCAATTTAAAATTTAAAAAATAAGAAATAAAATTGGTCTTTCCTAGGAGTTTAGTACAGCTTCTCACCCACACCTGAGAATTTAAATCTCTACCACATTGTCGCCAAGTATCTAATCCATATGAATATTTCCAGTGATGGTAAGCTTACTTCTGAAGCAACCATTTCTCTTTAGGAAAATTGTATTTATAGGAAAAGTTTCCCTACTTTGAGTTGCATATCCTTATATGTCTACAGATTTGTCCATTCTAGAATTACAAAGTTTCAGCTTATTTCCTCTTCTAATAGGCATATCTTTTATTATTTCAGTGTAATCATGCTTTAAAGAAAATAAACTTTAACCTATCTTTGGGAAACCCAGCAGCAGTAATTACATTTCAAAGCTTCAGTGTTCTTTATAAACTGTAAGGTCTACTAGTTACACTAACAGTATGACAGGTTAACTTTTATTGTGTAGTTGAGAAAACTAAGACATAAAAAAAATCTAATATACAGAATGAAAGTCACAGAACAAGTCGGGGCAAAACAAACATCTGAGCTTTTTAAGGGTTTCCAACATAGTGGTAGAAAGAGACCACAAAGCCATTTCACAAATATACAGATTTTACTATGTTGGGATTTGATAACTTTTTGAGGTTTTTGTGTCAACATTTTGACATAAAGAAGGATTTGTATTAACTCAGTCAACTAGAAAAATTTTTATGTAATTTCTAAGAAATTCTGTTTTTTGAAGTTCCAGAACACCAACATCTTGTATCCATTATTTTTATTTATACTTTTTTTCTCTTACTTGAATATTGGTTCAATTATGCAAAGCTTCCAAGAGGAAAGCTTCATATTGAAAACTTCTGACCCCTTTGTGCATTTTTACTAACCAAATATTCAATATTTTCCTTCCCCTAAAATGCTAGAATGTGGTACATGGCGACCTCTACTGGTTATCAGATAATGTAGCCAAAGTCACTGACAAATTCTGCAAGCAGTAGCCATACTTTACGATGCATAAGGAAAAATTGCTAGCATGAATGAAAAAGCAAATGTTTAATAAAAAGATCTCTGCTGGTTTTAATACAGTTCCAAGTTCTGTATTCAATAATTTATTTAGTTTAAGAAATGTGTGTTGGGTTTTTACTACTCCCCATCTGTGTTTTATTTATCTTCTGAGAATCAGAGCCCAGTTGCTAGAGAGGGTCAGTAAAACACACATTGCAGATTAAAAAGAAAAAAAAAAGCTTGATATATTTTTATTTATATACTTATACTTGATATTATATTTTACTTAGTAAAAAAGGAACACAATCTTAGAAAACAAATTCCAACACTCCCAAAATGATACCAGTAAAAAAGAGTGAGTCTCTCTATCAGTACCTTGCCTAGTCCTGCTTTCCAGGATCTGGATTAATCTACCATGGAAAAATTTATTTTTAGTGTGTGGATTACTTGGTTTGGAATTTTAGGCTAAGTGTGGGTAGATGGAATTTAAGCATGCATTGACTTTTAGAGTAACAGGGTAAGGAGGGAAAAAAGGACACTCTTTCCATGCCCTTGAAGAATTTAATACTCAAGATTGCCCACTGGTCTTGCTGGAGGGAGAACTTAACCAGCTCTTTTTTCTAAAAGTGTCAGAGTGCTAATTATATTAATTTCCAAAATATAAGGAAAGGAAAAAAATGTGCTTGAATATAGGTATCCCTCGTGTACGTTTTCAAAATTTAGTACAAGGTCAGGTTTGATTTTTAGACTCATCTGTACTTTCAGTGGAAAGCTACTTCACCCACCAGAATTAATAAAATTATTTTATCATAGTTGGCCAAATCTCATTTAAAAATATCACAGCATCAAAAATCACTGAACAGTAAATAAGCATTCTTAATTCTCCTTTTGCAAACTATTTATTACTAAGATATTCAACACAAGACAATGCCAAAAAAAAAAACCAAGCAATCTTGGAAGTTTCTTGGAATTCATGGTTTGATTTAACCGGTGATGAAGAATAAGTATTAAAGAGCTGTCTTGTTCAGGATGAAAAAAAAGGGAAAGAAGCAAGAATGTTCTGTTCTAGAATGAAGAGTGTTCCGAGCATGCAGGTTAGAAGCTTTCTAATGTTTCAAGATACGGTAATAGTTTTGATAGTAACTATTCAAAGATGAGTAAAATCCTAGCTATATCAGGTCCTTGAAAATGGGGCTAAAAAAATAAATTGGATTCCAAAGAATTTATTGAATAGGTACAGAATAAAATATCATTCTTCAACAAATGTAAACATTCACCAGAAGATTTAGTCATTTGTCCTAAATTATAAGAGTTTGCTTCAGGGGCGCCTGTGTGGCTCTGTCGGTTAAGCGTCCAACTTCGGCTCAGGTCATGATCTCACACTCCGTGAGTTCAAGCCCCGCGTCGGGCTATGTGCTGACAGCTCAGAGCCTGGAGCCTGCTTCAGATTATGTGTCTCCCTCTCTCTCTGCCCCTCCCCTGCTCATGCTCTGTCTCTCTCTGTCTCAAAAATTAATAAAAACATGAAAAAAAATTTAAAAAAAGAGTTTGCTTCCTAGTTAGATGTTGGACGTTTTTGAATAAGATTTTAATGACTAAGGGTAGAGAAGTAACTCATGTTAATGAAGTGAATCAGGCTAGTGGTTTTCAACTGCGGGTCTGCAGACCAGCTCTGGTTTGCCACAATATTTTCACTGGTCCACAATGAAATTAGAGCACTAAGATAAATCAAGATGAGTTTTCAGGAAACTAAGTGTATTAAATTTAAAGAGCTGTGCTTTAAACGGTCTGTATCTGTACTGCCTATTATTTTTTATGAAAATAAAATAATAAAATACAATTAAAATGAATAATAATAAAATAAAAACTGATCTTATCTGGCAAAAGAAAACAATTCACAATGCTATGGTTCCTTCCTCCCCATACTTCTGGAATGTTATTTTTAAGATACCAAAGACTGTAGTTATTGACCTGCCCATCCTCCACTTTACATTTTTTAAAAAAGTCATCGAACCCTACATCCCAGGGATGGAACTTCTGAACTGTCTCCTCAGGTCAGAGTTGGTACAGTACTTACAAAATTCCGTATTTAGCAGTAACATTGCCAAAATAACCTGTGACATCATAATTCCAAAATAGTTATGGAACTTTTGTATTCGTGGATTTTTTTTTTTTTTTGTCTTCTGGTTTTCGAAAAACACTTGTGAAATCCACATGTATATCAGTGGGATTTATCTTTCAGAATTGGGAAGATATGTTTTGCCAGTCATAAATGAACGGTAATCCCCGTAGACTCAAGTTTAATTCAAAAACACTCTCGCCAGAGCTGCTAAATTTGGCAATCCACATTCTCTCCTCCATATGCTATCCTTAGGGGATTCTACATACATTGTCCATAATGGTTTCTACTTAGGATGTCTGGAAAAGTAGATATTATGGTCACAGAAGGGCCATTAAAAGGAATTTGAAAACAGATCCATTAAGTTGAAGTATTCAATTGTAAGAGTCTTCAGGTTGGATGGACTATGCTAATTGATATTCAAGGAATAACTCCACGCACCCGGCTCCTTAACTGCAGCCTCTAACTACTCACGCTTGTGTAGCTTACCAACCTGGTTTGGTATTATCCCTGGAGAGAGGAATATTAGCAGAGTGTGGTGTGCATAAAAAGTACAGCGGATAAATAATGAATTGTCCCTAAATGTGAACCTCATTTCCATTCCATTCTGTTGTTCGGTGCCTTCACTGTTTCAAATAGCCATCTTTTTTTCATTAATTACATCAGCTCTGCTTTTGTTATGTCTTGTTGGAAAAGAGAAAAGAAAGTTTCCATTCTTTCTCTTGTAGACTATGGAATGTAGCAGCTGTTGTGTTTTGCAGAAACATCCAGTCATATCTTCGCATCTCTGGTCAGTTTTTGAATGGATTTAAAAACACTTTTCTGTATTGTTAAGCTTGCTTTCCCTGAATTTGTGATTTTGTGCCTCTTTTCTCTCTGCTCATCTTTTGTGGCTTTTCTCTCTTTTCCTCCACCTGGCTCTCATTTTCAAGCCTTCTAATAGTTCTCAAGAGCAACAAAAGTATCCCAAAGGTTTCCCAGCTTGGCCCTGTCTCAGCAATACAACACTATTTTTGATTTTTTTTTTTTTCTAATTTGAAGTTTCTTTTCCTTCTGTTTAACTGATTATCAGGACACAGTCTCTCTTCTGCATGCATACTAGCTGCCCTGTCAAACAACATCTCTGCAGTCCTTGTCATGTGACATGTAGCTAAGGAAGAATTTGCAGTGTTACTTACTGCAGCTGTCTTCATTGACTGGGAATAACTTAGAATGATTCCCTGAATCAGGACGCTACTGTGTGAGTTTGAAAATTCTTACCCACCCATCGTCTCATTTGATCCCACATGGATCCTGCAAAGCAAACAGGATAGATGTTACTCTCCCATGTGATAGACAAGGAGAAATACGGTCATAAGGAGTTACAGACCTGGACCAGCAAATTCTAGCAAATGTAAAATAGGAACAAGAAGGTTGGTCTTCTGTCTTTAGTGTTTTCTCTGGTGGTTTCCCTGGGTTTCTCTTTCTTCATCTGTAAAATGGAAAAAATACTAACTTTGTGTTGTGTTGAGGAAAAACCCAAAAGAATCTAGGTAAAACACTGGCTCTTAGTAAATGCTCAACAAATGTTTATTTTTTTCATCTGTTGTATAACAAATAAATTAGCTGACTAACATGCACATGTCGCTGTTATCTTTCTGCCCACATCAGGATATGGTATACAAAGAAGAGCTTTTTTCTTTTTTTGAGATTTTATTTCAAGTAATCTCTACACCCAAGATGGGTTTGAACTCAAAACCCTGAGGTCAAGAGTCAATGATACCCCAGTAAGAGAGCTATGCTCATTCGTTAGCACAACTGCTGTACCCAGAATCCATTGTAGAGGGTGTCTGAGTCACATATAGTCCCCACTAACTGGTTCAAATGCATTAAGACAAGAGTTTTATAACTTATTTTTGTATTTATATAAAATAATTTATATATTTATTTTGAGATTTTATATTATTTATGTCAGCACGATCCACCGACTGAGCCAGGCAGACACCCCCAGAGAAGAGTTTTTGTGTAGCCAATGACTAAAATACAGTCATGGGAAATGTATGTTTCATTCCAGCTATTCAGCAATAACAACCCTCTACCCCCGTTCCAACCAGGAAAATTACACATGTAGGTTGATTCTTCTATACAACAAAGCCAACTAATCTGAATAGTGTGGTGTACATGTGAATAACAGATCCTGGATTCACATACTATCTCACATACCAGAATCACAGATCCTGGATTACAAGCTGTATGATTATGGTTTGGACAAATTATTTACTCTCTCGGTGCCTTAGTTTTCCTATCTATAGAAGGTGGATGTTGACACCTATCCAATAGGTTTGTCGAGGGGACTAAATGAGTATAAGAGGAATGTTTAATCGGAATTTTTTACCCAGGCATGAAGATATGATAGATTTCAAATATAATAGATGTTCAAAATGCAAATTTACAGAGAAAATCTACTCAAGTCCATTGAAATTATGAGTCCTTTACCTGGGTGTGGCGGGGCGGGGTGGGGGGGCTTCATTCAGAACACAGATGTAAAAGGATGAGATGAGTTGAGATTTGGGAAGGATTTGTCAGGAGACTTTTTTTTTAGGTGAGAGCTGCACTCTTACCTCCCAGGTGGGGAGGGGTATAGTGGTGCTGCCTCCCAGTGGTAGGTCAGGTGAGAGGGGTTTCAGTGGGACCAGTCAGAGAGCTTGATAGGTGCTCCTGGACCCCATGGACTGGGACTTACCTCATGCCTGAGGAAGTGAAAACATCTGATGGCAAAAGAGTAAACAGGGGCCCCTGGGAAGTAATTGCACCTGCCTTGTGCTACAGCAAGAGGAAGGTGTAATGACCCCAAAACGAAATGTGCAAACTATGGCTGTGAAGTCAAACTGTAGCGTTTTTAAAGGGATCTCCCTAAGTACATGGTCTGCCAAGGAAAGGGGATGGTAGGCATGGTGACTAGAGCAACCAGAACAGAGACTATGGGAGGACATGGGAGTCCGGCCAAAGCTGAGGCCCGGCCCTTGACAAGGGAGCTACACCTGGAGGGTTCCAGGACAGAGTCCCCAGAGATCAAAAGATTCCTGTATGGGAACAGGTCAGTGTCAACTCCAACCCCAACAACCTCCTGAGGACATACAACCATCTTACAAAAGTGCCTGCTGGGGAGGATTTTTCCTGTGAGTCTTCTCGCACTGCCAGTAGCCAACCAAAGGCCCAGGTCCTTGAGGACAGGATGGCAGGAGTGTTTTCACTTTAAATCAAGTTCAACTTTTGATTGTAATCCAATAATGGATGTTTCAATTATACATTAGATCGGGTTTGTGATTTGAAGTGATTGCAGGACTGTTACCTAAATATAATTTGTGAAGTCACAGGCTGGCCCAGGATGTCATCCAAACAGGGAAAGGAATAGCCCCACTGAACAGGATTAAAAGGAAGGAGCGAGACAAAAATAAGATTATTTTGTAATTATACCCATGGCCTCTAAGATCAGTTAGGTAACAAATTTTAAATATATTATGTTCTCCAAACTACTAGTATTCTTTTTCCTTGACTCTGCAGAACTATTTTTTTATCTGAAAAAGAAAATTTTCAATGCAAAAGAATATTAAGAAAATTTAAAATGTTTGAAATCTCTCACCCAATAGGATAATAAGCTATCGAGTTTCTGCTTGATTACTTCCAGGAGTAGGGAACTCACTAGCTCATTAAGCTGCCTATTGAAAACCTACAGATGTTAGTTCATTCTTATCCCAAAACAAAATGCATATTCATATAATGTCCAACCATGTGTTCGTGTTTTATCTGCTACAAGAATACAGATCATGTTTAATGGAAATTCTGTGGTTTTAAGTTTTCTTCTCTCTTCTACATAGCATTAGAAGACAGTTATGTCTTCCTTTATTCTCTATTTTTAGCCTAAATATTACTGCTTCCTCCAACTAGTCGTCATATAACATAGCATACTTATTACTTTGATCTCCCTCCTCTGCAGGTTTTCTGGTTTGCTGATGTCCCTCCTCCTGAACTGAGCATGAGGCCCAGATGTAACCGAAGAGCAGAGTTAATTTAGCAGCATACATGCGTATTAGGTTCATGGTCAACCCAAACCCCTCAAGTTATTTTCATAGGCAATTCCTCCACAAGTCAGGTCTTCCTTACTCTGTATGTATACAGCTGGTTATTAAAAAGTGAATGAGGGGCACCTTGGTGGCTCAGTTGGTTAAGTGTCTAACTTCAGTTGAGGGCACGATCTTGCAGTTTGCGAGTTCGAGCCTCACATCGGGCTCTCTGCTGTCAGCACAGAGCCTGCTTTGGATCTCTTGTTCCCCACCCCACGCCCCCTCCTTCCCTGCTCGTGCTCTCTCTTTCTCTCAAAAATAAATAAACATTAAAAAAAAAAAAAAAAGATAGTTATCCTTGCCTTTGGGCACCTGGGTGGCTCAGGTCATCATCTCATAATTTGTGGGTTTGAGCCCCACATCGGGCTTGTGCTGACAGCTCACAGCCTGGAGCCTGCTTCAGAGTCTGTGTCTCCTTCTCTCTCTGCTCCTTACCTGCTCACACTCTGTCTCTGAAAAATGAATACTAAAAAAAATTTTTTAAAGTGAGAGAAAAAAATTGTACCTTTGTTACACTTCATTTTTTTAGTTTTACCACAGTGCTTCAGGTTTTCACAAACATTTGGGATCTCTCTTCTGATCCAGATGGATTTTTTAGAAATTGTTTTTTCTCTATCTCAGCTTTTGATATTTGGCATTTTGTAAGCATTCTTTCAAATCTCCACTTAAGCCACTGATAAAGATCTGAAGAGGATAATTATTTTTCAACCAACATCCTTGCGGGGGCACCTGGGTGGCTCAGTTGGTTAAGCGTCTGACTTCAACTCAGGTCATGATCTCACAGTTTGTGGGATCAAGCCCCACATCGGGCTCTGTGCTGACAGCTCAGAGCCTGGAGCCTGCTTTGGATTCTGTGTCTCCCTCTCTCTCTGTCCCTCCCGTGCTCGTGCTCTGTATCTCTCTGTCTCTCAAAAAATAAACATTTTAAAAAAATTTTTTTAAATGAACATCCTTGGGTATGTAGATCCTTGTGCTGAGTTTTACCAAGGCATATACTCCAACTTACTGGAATTGCCGGGTGATAGAATATAAGCATCTTCATTTTTACTAGGTATTGATAAATTGCACATTCTTCAGAGAAGTTAAATACAATTTGGTTACAGTTAGTTTCCTTATATGAGGGAGTTGCTGCTTGGGAAATCACGGTTTACACTGAGTATGTGTGATACTGGCCACAGAACGCATGTGACAAGGACACTCAGAGCCTAGGGCTGAGCGAGCCAACTGCAAGGTCCAGATTCTCATGGTGACAGCAGTGGTGTCATCACACTGGCTTGTAGTATGTTTTGGACTCTCGTCTGACCTTGTTTCTGCACACATTCTAAGCCTAGTTTTCTTGTGCTTCTATGAGCTAAACTTTATTCTTTCTACAAACTCCATTTCTGCTTAACTACAAGGCCAGAATTATTTTCTGTTGCATACAGCTAAGAGAATATCATAACCATTTTCCCATTGCTACTTAAATGCTCATTTCCATTTCTTCCCCCAACCGTTTCAGAGCAAGATTTCACACTTCTGTTAATATGCATATTCATAGAAGATTAGGCTCTCCTGAAGACTGAACAACCTCTGCCCGAAATGAGATTCGCTTCGTTCCTTTTTCTTTGAATGTCCATGCTGCTTCCTCACCTAGGAAATTCATCAGTTCTGAAGAACGTGTTTTCTCAGACTTTCCATGCTATTTTTTCTCTTCCCTCTTACTCTGCTCTTTTATTTGGATTTTGTTTCCATATTTATTTCTCACACAGGCAAAACAAAAGGAAAATAAATCCCAGAAATAAATATGATATCAATGGCAGTCCCAATGTTAGCAAATTTTGGAATGATTGATACTTGGAGACAGATGCATGTAAATGAAAAATACACCAGTTTTTTTTTTTTTTTTTCCCTGTTGGAAGTGAACATTATCAGCACCATGCATACATGGTAAGTCAAAAAATAAAATAGGAAGAATTCATGTCATGCTTGTCCTGCTGGCCTTAAGCTCCTTTCTGGTTCCTTTACTTTGCTTTGCATATTTATACTCCAATCCATTAATGTTTCTCATGGGACAGTTTTCTTTTACTTACTAGTTCTTAAAGAAAGGAATGTCGTTTCGGTACACAGCTGCATTTTAGTAGGAGCATTTTTCCCAGACATTAAACAATGGTTAAATTAGGAGTCTCTCTAAAATTCTGGTCACTAGTTCCAGTGTGTGTGTTGGAGGTCCACACCACCAACAAGCAATTCTCCAACACCAGCTGGGCATCTTACAATTCGACCCATTTCTGACCCTTTCCATCTGGGATGGTGTCAGTTTCCATAGGTATGGGCTCAGGCCCACATGACTACCCCACCCCAGTTAGATGCCAGTTGCAAGCCTAGTTTGTCACCTGTGCTTCTGATCCACTAGCTGTAAGTTAGAGGTTCCAGTCACCCCCTCCTTAGGTTGGATTAAAGCTAAAGCTCGCTCATAGAACTCAGAGAAATAGTTTATGTCCTAGATTACCAGTTTATTATATATACAACTGAGGAACAGCAAGATGAAAGAGTTGCATAGGGCGAGGAACAGGGAAAGGGCACAGAATTTCCATGCCCAATCTGGGTGCCACTCCCCCCAAATCTCTACGTATTCACCAGCCTGGAAGGCCTCCATACCTACTCCTTCCGGGTTTTTATGGAGGCTTCCTTATATAGTCATGATTGATTAAAATACTGGCTATTGATAATTGATTTAACCTGTAGCTCTTTTCCCCTCCCAAGAGGTCAGGGGGTGTGCCTGAAAGTTCCAACCTTCTAACCACTTGGTTGGTTACACTGGCAACCAGCCCTCACCCTTTGGTGCTTTCCATAAATTGCATCATTAACATAAAGTCAGGTGAGGTTGAAAGAGGTTTGTTAGGAACATGAAGACACCGTTATCACTCTTATCACTTAAGAAATTCCAAGGGTTTTAGGAGCTCTGTGCCAGAAACAGTGATGAAGACCAAATATATATATTAATCACAATATCACACTCTTATTGGCTTCCAATAACTTAAACCTGAAAAAACTGTATCTCATTAAGCTACCAAATTAAAAAGGTAAGTATCTCTGAGTAGAGCCCCTGGTCTTTGCAACACTGAAAGTCTTCTGAGAAAAGTATCTAAACAGAATCTCTAACTGTAAGCCTCTGGCATCTGTAGTTTTTACAAGATCCCAAGTCATTTCAGTGCAGTTTGCTGTGACAATTAGCAGCCCAGTAGAAGGTTGGTAACACCGCAGTGGACTTACTAGTATTGCCAGCCTGGGATCCCCTCTCTCTTCTGGTGCAGCCATCTTGATTTTCTTCCAGGGAACCACCCTGCTCCACTCCCAGCCAATAGCTCAAAAGGGGCTGCCCCCAGGCTGTCTGCTCCAGGGGGAAATAAGTAACCTGGACCTAGCCAATCCATCCTGATTGGTTCAGGGATCTGGCCCAAGCTAGCTAGTGAGGCTCAGTTGTTCCCTTTTGTCAGAACTGTGGGGGAAGAGAAGCCTTCCTCCCCTTGGGATTTATGCACTAGCATCACTAGGATGAGCTAGTGACTGAGAATCACGTCAGACTGTGGGGGGCGGGGACACTTAGCAGACGGTGACCTGAGAATGTGGTCAGTTCAGAGGAAAACAAAAACAAGAATGGGTAAAAAGGAGAGCAGGGGAGGAGGAGAGGGATTGAGAACCTAATATTGTTATTTGAGCCCCTGAATCCATCTGTGCCGAATTAGATTAACCTCAGGATTTTCAGAGCCATCATGTAAATAGTGTGCTCGGGCTGCCATAACAAACACTATACACTGGGTGGCTTAAACAACAGGAGTTTATTTCTCATGCTTATGGAGACAGGAAGTCCAAGATCAAGGTTCCAGTGAGGCCAGTTTCACTCTGAGGTCTCTTCTCTTGGCTTACAGGTAGCTGTCATCCTTCTCACAGAACCTCCTTTTTGTGTGTCCCCAGGGAAGAGAAGGACAGGGGTGAGGGGGGCAGTCAGGATGTTATTATAAGACACTAATCCTATTGTATCAGGACCCACCTTTATGAGCTTATTTAACCTTAATTACCTCCTTATAGGTCCTGTCTCCAAATACAGTCCCGTTGGGGGTTAGGGTTTAGCATATGAACAACGCAGTCCATAGCATGATACAAGAAATTCTCTCCTCCTCTTTTCCCAAAAGCAACGAGCTGGATTTTCAGTCACTTAATATGACAGAGTTCCAAACGTTATAGTCACTGCTGTTGACTTCACCCAACCCACTCTATTTCTGTCCTTATGTGTCAGTCTGACTTCCAAAACAGTCCATTGCAGGGGGCGACAAAGCCTTTAGGACAGAAAAGGCCATGTAGTGGGATGGGTCAAAACAGGCCTCTGGAGTCTGACTGCACGGGTTTCAAGTCCAGCTCTGTCATTTGAGTAACCTTCCTCTGAATGGACTCACCTATAAACTGTATGGTCAAAAGTCCCCCCCTCTGGAGTTATTATGAAGATTCGATACATTAATATTCATAACATATTTAAACAGTGACTGGCAACTATGCTACAACAATGTTTGTGACATACACACATAGACCTGCATTAATTCTCTGTGCATTTACCAGTGTGTGACTGCATGTTACCCAGCTTCTCAGAGCTTCCTTTTCCTAAATGAGTAAAAAGACGAGCCGCTGTCTTCGGGTGATAGCACATACACACTTACTAGCGCAGGTCCTGACATGTAGACACTCAACGCTGTGTGCACAAATGGATAAATTGCAATTAGAGAATGAAGTTTCCCTTTTTGTCTTGAAATTTTCACTTTGAACTTGAGTGTATTTAATTTTGAACTTCTTCATAGAGCTATTAGATTCATCTATTTTCCTCTCTTTACTTAAGAAAGCATCAGTTACCTAACGCTCGAATGTAATTACATGGAAATGACAGTTGTGCCACAATGAAACGGAATAATTTAGATGAACATTTGGTAACGTGCTCTCCATAATTCTTAAGAAATCTGTTGTTGAGAAAACACTATTGCAAAGCGGAAGTCTAAGGGGAGCTGTGTAATTAGCAACTATTTCGATGGATTACTTTTCTAAAAAACTTTCTGTAATGGAGAAAACCATTAGGCTATTGAAATTATTCTCTGTGTATTAAAAATAAGGACCAGAAAAGCAGAATAGCCTGCCTCTTTCCGACTTGTTGAGTAAAGCGGGGGCTCACTCAATGTCAGGGTTCTACCTGACTTTCAATGAGGCTTATATAACGGAGTTCCACTTCAAAGATTCTCTTGAACTGCTGACTTGAGTTAGGAAGAAACGATGATAATTGTGTGATTTTGCAGGCAGATTCACATTATAAATTAAATTTTCTCCACTTGGCTGGAGTTGGTGAGTCTCAGAAAGCAGACCTCCTTTTCTTATCAGGGAAATGGATTCTTGTCCCAAACAGACTATGAAGGTTATTAGAGATTTTGTTTCTAATTTACACTTTAAACTTTTTCCATTTTAAAACCATTCCTATAAAAAGTCAAACAATAAAGATGTATTTAAAGAAAAAGTTAAATAGTCTTTCATCCTCCACTTTCATCCTTCCTCCAGGGAAGTACAGGCATAATATTTAAAGTAAGCATGCACCAGAATTCATTCACCAGGCCATTTGTTTTCAGATATTTATTTATTTATTATTTAATTTATTTATTTAGAGACTGAGTGGGGGAGGAGCAGAGAGAGAGGGAGAGAGAGAAGCCCAAGTAGGCTCTGTGCTGTCAGTGCAGAACGTGACATAGGGCTCCATTTCACCAACCACGAGATCATGACCTGAGCTGAAATCAAGAGTCAAACACTCAACTGAGTGAGCCACCCAGGTGCATCCAGATTTTATTTCATTTTAATTTTGTTACCACAAAGAATGTATCAAAAAATATGCACATGTTCTTCTGACAAAACACAAAATGAGATTTCTCAAATGGGCAGTTATTTTAGGGTAATTTTAAGGTGCTACCACAACCTTACAACATAGTAAAAGAAAATAATGACCTTTGTTGGCAGGAGAATTTGAAAATAAGGATAAAATAATATAAAGAATAAATTAAAAAAATTTAAGCCACAAGGGATCCCATTCAGTTTTGCAGTGTGGTACTTGTAATACTCAACCTTCATAAATCATTTCTAAATCTTTGAAGAGGGCCATGAAGTCCCTCCATATTCATGTGAAGGCCTTGGCTAGTTTGTCAAAGTGTGGTTCCTCGAACATGTTCACAGCAAAGATTCCATTGCCCACCACCCAGAGATTTTTATTTAGTGGGTTTGGAGTTGGGCTCAGGTAGCTTTACTGCTCAACAAAAAAATCCCCCAGTGGAATTCCCAGGTGAAAGCACTGGGGTTTGTAAGCTTTGGACTAGACCAAGGGTCAACCAAGTTTAGCAGTCCACCTGTTTTTTATGGCCTGTGAGCTAAGAATGGTTTTCACATTTTTAAATGGTTGAAAAAAAAATCAAAAGAAGTATAATATTTCATGATATGTAAAAATTATATACAATTCAAATTTGAGTGTCCACCAAAAGTCTTATTGGAATGTAGCCACGCCCATTCATTCCATATCATCTATAGCTGCTTTTGTGCTGCAACAGCCGGGTCGAGTAGCTGCCACGGAAGCCATATGGCCACAAAGCCAAAGTATTTGCAATCTGTCCCCTTCCAGAAAAAGTTTGCCAACTCCTGGACTAGATGATCTCTAAGGTCCCTGTCATTTCTGAATGTATTCAGAATGTATTTTATTCACCGTTGTTATTTACCTCCTTTAATATGCAACACCCTGGAGCTGGTGCTGACACATGGAGGCACAAAGTGTGGGGGAGGGCCAAACACCGTGATGAGTTTCTTTTTATCGGTCACTTAGAAATTAGGAGGTTATGTGACCAACGTAAAATATATTCTACATGAGCACAGTCAGAAAATGAGTAACAACTACAATAGCTAACACTCCGGTGGCACGTTCTATATATCAAGACCTGTTTTCAGTGTTTCCCACGCGTTGACTCATGGAAGCCTTACAACAACTCTCTGTGCAGGACCTATATTTACCCTCCTTTTACAGTTGAGGAAACTGAGGCATAGTTAAGTGCTTGCCTCAGGACACATAATTATAAACAGCGGAGTGGGGATATGAACTGATGCAGTCCAGCTGCAGAGACTGGGCTTAAAAACACTAAGCCATTTCTGCAAGAGATAAAGGTAAAAAATAGTATGTTTGGACTCCAATCTTAATTACAACTTCAAAATCAGGGGAATGCCCACTACCTTCAGATGAATATTATGGCACCTTTCTACCAGGGTCATGAGGTCAAATATCCTCAGGGCCAATTAAAAACATCAATGCAAGGAGAATACTGGCTTCTCAAACACAGTTCCTTTTTCTACCTTGAATAACACTGCGGAAACAGAGCCATCTTCTCATAGGAACATTGTGTAAACTGTGATGGTAACTGGTAGCCACAGGGCAAGAAAACCATCATGTGTGGTGGGGACTGTGTTCAGCCAGAGAGGGAATGCCCCACTGAAATTAAAAACAAATAAACAAACACACTGTCTGGGCCAAACAAAATAAAACTTCAAGCCATAAATGTGTGACCCTTACTTAAGTCATTTTCTCTTTAGGCTAAATCGTCTTAATTCCAAACGTTTCCACCTTTAACGAGAATCATGGCTGCCCCCTTGAACTGGTGTCAGCTTTAGTCATCTGTGGCTGATGTGAGTTACAAGTTTAACTTTCAGAAATTGAAGTCCTACCTGACAGTTACACTATGCTCAAGCCTAATGCCCTCCTCATGTATAAGAAATATCTGCTTTCTATTATAGTAGGCAATCTCTACCCAGACTGGCCCTGCTGATAAGTGTTTTTCCTTAATGGAAAAGCATATTTTCATAGTTTTTCCAGGAATATCTTTGTGTCTTTAATGGAACCATAATCCATTCCCTTATTTAATCTTCAATCACACAATGCTTATTTCACTCAATATAATGGCTTATGCACATTCACTAATGGCCCCTAGATAAAAACCTCTTTTTTTTTTTTTAATTTGAAAGTGCTTCAGAGTACACAACAAGAACAAAACAGAAAAATGCTAGTTGTTTAGTTGAAGTGAAAAGAATAATGATCAGAGTACTGAAACTTGAGTGATAAATCACTGTAATAAAATAATTAAACAATTTGTCATTCTGGCAATCTGAAATAGTATTTAAAGTGTTCAGACATTTTCCTAAAAATCTACCTAAAGACCTTTCAGATCCTATAGGAAATAATTTTTTATAAAACGATATTTTAAAATATTTTCCATGAAAATCTATTCAGAAAATAGTGCCTTAAATGGTACTTCAGAATCAATCAAAATTTTTTGCTCAAATTTGACTTTTATGTGTTCTGGTTGGAGTTCATGGACTCTGTACAAAGTAAGCATTATTTTGAAGATTTTCAGTTAGTTTAATATATAGTGTCATAAATAAAGGACAAGTTGTCTTCAGAGGCCTGCCTAGGAGTTTGGAGTGTGAAAAACATGGCACTTTTGCACTCGAAAACAATTTTCAGATGAAAATTCAGTAGTTGTATATAAGCACAAACAGGACATTGAATTCTTAAATGTGGAACTTTACAAAACATCGGTTGAAACAAAATCACAAAACACTAAATAGAAGGCGGTATCCTGGACTCAGTCCTAAAACAGAAAACATACATTAGTGGAAAACTGTTGAAATATGAATAAAGCCTGGAGTTAATAGTAATGTACCAATGTTGGCTTCTTAGTTTGGACAAATGCACCATGGGAATGTGACATGTTACCATTAGAGGGAACTGGGTGATAAGTATATGGGAACTCTATTTTTGCAACTTTTTTTGTAAATGGAAAATTATTCCAAAATAAAAAGGTCATTTAAAAAATCACAAAACAATAGGTGAGAGTATTGACCTGTTCCCCTAAAGCACCCAACAGAATAGGGGAGGGTGACAAACTTCACATGCAATTAAGTGCCACTTGTCTACGTATGTGGGTGGTGTGTGCATGTGAGGTGGACATGTGGGGGGGTGCGTGGAAACAGGTAGCACACTCCAATCTTTTCCTCAGTGAACAGTCCTGCTGCTCAAAGCTTCAAAGGACACAAGTGAGGGCAGAAAGATTCCTAAATATTTTATTCATAAAATAAATATCTTAATAAAATGTATGAATATGTAATAAGAAATATATTTAAACTTTAGGAATTTGTCACTGAATTAAAACAGATAGGTCATCACTACTGGACAACGTTCAACTTTGCTTTTTGTCTGCTTTTAATTTTTTAAAAACAGTTTTGTGTCTTTTTGTGGTATCTTCAAATATATACCAGTGAAAATGATTATACTTTGTTTCCAAATTCTGTAAAGCACGACTTTATACTCATTTCTGTCCCTTCACCAGAGTGACAACATTGTGATAGGCTTCTCTTTTGCTGTATAGAACAGAAGCATTAATGAGGTAGATTAAACATGGCAGCATGTAAAAATAAATTTAATAGGTCTGCTTTCAGGCAAGATGTAGTAGGTCATGGCAAGCCAACACATTGACTGCAAAACCACAAAAAGGCAAATAAACTACAAAACACATATTTTTAATGATATCAGAAAGTAAGGAAATAGCATAAACAAAAATTCCAGAGAAAGGAGAACCACTTTCCGAAATACGCTGGCAATGGTTGGCCATCATTTAGGTTAAGGTTTGAGAACTGTTCTCGAATGAAGCAGAGAGCTCCCGCTGGGAAAAAGAGATCCCAGAAAATGTTTTAGCTTTCTTCTGGGCTAGAGTAATCAAAAGGAAACGTGATGGGTCTCAGTGATAGATGGTTACGGTGGAACATTAGAAATGCAAGTACAGAGTCTGGACTTGGGCCAAATGACATTTTGATATGGTTGAGATCTCAAGAATCAGGACACACTGATCCAACTGATACAGGTTCTATACAGAAACAAAGCCAGATGTAGATTCAAGGCAGCTAATTACTCCCACCTCACCACCTCCTATGACCCCAGCAGCCAACCCTGTCCCCCTTCCACCTCTGTACAAGCACCAACTCCTGTGCCAAACGTTCCAGCAAATGGAAACCATCAGAGGAGTACCCCCAGGTTCAGTGGTGATGGTACTGTGTGAGTAAAGAGCGCGGGGCTCCTTCCCAGAGACAGAAGGGATCTCAGATGGAAGAGGCACAGGATGAGCTCATCTATGGATTGGCCACTGGGTGGTCAGAAGAAGTCCCATGCTCCATGAGGAAAATGTCTGCTAGTTGTCAATATGATTCCATCCCAGATGACATTAAGAACTGATTCCTGTGTGGGACCTTCGATCTTCTGGATTAAGAAGGTATGACAGTTTTTTTTCTCTTTCAGTAAAGATGAATTCAGGATATTTGCCTTGAGGGAGCCAGAATCTTTAATTTATATACAGGGTTGCATTAAAGAATAACAGTAGCAGCTCCCTGCTGAAAATTATGCAGAGGTAATGGGAGAGCCGAGCTGCACGTAGACATTCAAAAGTGGAATCTTGTCTTGATGGATTCAGTCACTGTTTCTCTTTTCCTTTTTTTAATTTGTCTTTAAACTCCACTATTTTCCGCTTCATTCCAACATGGATTGTTCTAAGAAGGCATGAAGGGAATGTCAAATTTTACTTTCTTGGTGTGCTTCATTTGTCACCGTAAAAGAGCAACTCAAACCCGATCAGCAGAAAGATTTGCTCCTGGGCCCGTTAATTATAGTGAAATTGTAGAATTAATACTGAATGTTATGACCTCAGAAAATATTCCATTCTCTTTATTTCACCCTCATCTCAATGTGTAATTGGCCATATTTTAAAAGTTCTAGGTTTATTCATCGAAACAAAGCAGATATATGTCACATGATGTGATCTCTAAACCACTTCGGCTTGGTCTATTTGTCAGTCAAGGCATGTGGTGTCTAGAATGGCTTCTGGTCTCTCAGGTCTCTCACATGTTCAGTGGTGAAGTATTTAGATTTATATCATGTTCTTGACACTACAATAAAAGAGGCCACATTTGGATGAACTGCAAAGTGCAATACAGGGCTCAGAAAACCAAAATGATCTTCAGGAACATTGCCATTATATAGGAAGAGAGTATAGTATATATTTTTATTTTGTTGTGGTTTCATGATTTGCATGCTGAGTTCTCATAAATGAAAAAAAAATGGTACGTTCTAAAAAAGCTGTTGAAGTGGCCTAGTTTTATGTGCATCGCATTGTATTGTTTAGTGAAGGGTTCAATTTGAATTTTGGTATAAGCAATTAATAGGATATTGGGGCCATTTTAGGAGTTAACTTGTGGACAGTTTTTCCAGTTACAAGGAAGCATTTCACTTATACATTTTTATTCTTATAAAAGATTCTAGTAAAGGAAAATAAAACACCAAACATCAATGAGTGTTATTTTAGCAAATATAATTTTTAGATGTGCTATTACTTCACATATATAAAACAGATGGTATATAGGAATGTAATATATTTAAACATAAATCCACTTAGAAGTATTACCTAGATTTATCAATTTTTATAGCATCTTTCTCACATGGGTCACCTAGAAAGTCTACAATAAACAGTAGATGCCATATATTACAAAATAATATTAGTTGCAGATAATGTATAATTTTTAGAATTAGTCAATCTTTCACATGGCTTTAGGTTCTTCTGTTACTTCCTTTTATAACACCCTGTTTATCTCTATCATTTTATTTGTTATATTATAATAATTGATTAATTGTGCAATTTTTGTTATAGTGCCTTTCCTATTATGTTCTGAAGCTGGAACTAGGTTTTCTTCACTATGCTTTGCTTAATATTTAGCTTTGCTTAAAACATGGATGTGCTCGATAAAGATGTGGTTAATGAATCAAGGACTGAAAGATATACAGCCTGTTGCCTGCTTTGTGTAGCCATCAAGTTAAGAATGCTTGTTTTTTCCTTCTATCTTTAAATGTACCTATTTTTCAAATGTTTTTTAAGTACCTAAATAGCAACCTCAGTTTTGCTTGTTGGCCCATAAATCCTAAAATATTTACTATTTGGGCCTTTAAGAAAAAAGTTCCCTGACTTTGATTTGGATCAGCTCTGTCCAGTAGAATAGTAGTGATGGAAATATCGCATATCTGTGATCTCCTGCAGGATAGCCACAGACCGCATATGGCTACTGACCACATGAAATTTGTCTAGTGTGACCAAGAAACTGAAAATTTTAGTTTTATTTCATTTTAACTAATTTAAATAATGCCATGTGGCTAGTGGTTCCTGTATTAGCAGCAGATCTAGTTATATGAAAGAACAGACCTCCTGTAAATAGAATAAATACTTACTTGGAGATCAAGCATATCTTTGGAAAAAATGAAAAATATTTGAAGTTAGTTTGGTCTTTCTGGCAAAATAACTGAATAAAAATATAAAGTAAATTATCGCCATTCATTAAAACAACTATTATTATGACGATATGTTGAAAAGGCCCAAAGGTAAAAATTAACTCATTTAATTTGACGGTTACATACAAACTCATTTAAAATAAGTGGTGGTTCTACATTCTATGAACTGTGAATGAAAATACATTACTTTGGATAAGGCAGATAATGTTAATGTTCTATCAACAAGTGAATGAAGGACATTGCTTTTATGAAGATTTTGAAGCTTCTCCTTGCTTTTTTTTGAAAGGCACATCACTTACAAAGAAATTCTTGAAATACATAGAATCCTATTAAAGCAAAATGTTCTATAGCACAGCAGGAAAACATTAGAGCACATAAACAAGCAAAAACACGATATAATCTAACAGAATCCTCAAACAGTATTAAAATGGGTATTAAAGTGGTCTGAGAGGTAAAGATTCAATTTGTAAAGTAAGTTTAAACACCCACATTCACATGTGATTTCAAGTCTTTAAGTTGAGAAGCACTTATAAGGAAATCTGAAATATGTGCTATTTAGCATTAAAATTGTTTGCTACTATCATAACATTTAAAGTAAGTTTAAAAATTTCAAAATTAGAATATATTTCCTTTTCTTGCTTATACTCTTTTGTACATGTCTATGTATGAAACAATATCTCCCTGAGTAAAACTACTTTGGCTGCCCTCTTTTATTTCAAGTGATTTTATCATTAGGGAAAAATTTGAAATCATGGTGGACAAATAATCCCTTAATGCTTTTCCTGCCTAGCAAGTAATTTGTCAAAGCAATTCAGTTTCCAAATAGCGTACAAACTCAATAAGATAGTGAGCCAATGCATCTGTTCCTGTCTGTAGATATGCACAAATGCCTTTCATTTGGGGGGAAAATCCTAAAACTGAATTCTCTGAAAGGACAATTTAGCTCTAGTCACAAAATATCATTTATAATTTCTCTCTGATAAAACTTTAGAATTTTTTTAAAGTCAAGTTTTATTGACATACAGTTTACATGCAGCAATATCCACTCTTTATAAGTATACTGTTTAATGAATTTGACAAACAAAAAATTGTGTATTCACTACCCAAATTAACATGTGGGATATTTTCAGCACCCCAGAAAGTTCCCTTATACCTCTTTGTCGACAATCCCTTTCTTTTACCCACAGCCCATTGGCAAGAAGTGATCAATCTATTTTCTGTTTCTATAGTTTTGACTTTTCTAGAATATCATGTAAATGGAACCATACAGAATGCAGTCTATCGTGTCTGGCATATTTCACTTAGTCACTCAGTGTAATGCTTTTGAAGTTCATCCATGTTGTTGCATGCATGTGTAATTCACTGCTTGTTGTTAAATATCCCATTGTATGAATATATCATAATATTTTTATCCATTCTGCTGGTGATAGACATTCAGCTACATGAATGAAGCAACTATTAACATTTGCTGTGTGGGCATATGTTTTCATTTCTCTTGGGTAAATACCTATGAGTGGAATTGTTGGGTCATATGGGAAGTGTATGTTTAACTTTATAAAAAACTACCAAACTGTTCTCCAAAATAACTGTATCATTTGCCTTTGTATGAACAATTTTTAGAGCTCTAGTTGTTGTACGTGGTCTCTAACAGTATTATCAACCCTTTTAATTTAATCATTTGAATGTTTGTATAGTGGTATCTCCTTGTGCTTTTAATTAATATTTTCTTGATGATTAATGATGTTGAGTGTTTTTACATACGGACATTGCCATTTGCACATCTTCCTTGGTGAAATAGGTGTTCAAATCTTTTGCCTTTCCATCTACTAAGCTTTTTGTGTAATTATTTATGTATTCTGCATACAAGCTCTTTATCAGGTAGGAGCTTTGCAAATTTTGCTTGTTTGTTTTACCAATCTGTGTCCTATCTTTTCATTTCCTAACAGTGTCTTTTGAAGAGCAGACATTTTAAATTTGATGAAGTCCAATTTGTAAAATTTTCACTATGGTTCCAGTTTTTCATACCTAAGAAATCTTTCCTTAACAAAAGATCACAAATATTTTTTCCTATGTTTTCTTCTTGTGTTTTTTTTTACATTCAGGTCAAAGATCCATTTCAAGTAACTTCTTATATGTGATATGTGGTGAGGGTTAAGCTTTTTGGATATCCAATGGTTTGCAATGCTTGTTGAAAAAATATTTAAACCCATTGAATTGCTTTGGCCCCTTTGTCAAAAGTCAACTGACTGAACAGGTGTGGGTCGATTTCTGAACTCACTAGGTCTGCGTCATTCATCTATATAAGTATCTTTAAACAAATACCACCCTGCTGTTATTACTGTAGTTTTATAGTAAGCCTTATAAACTGTTACATTTTATGTAAAGTGAATATTCATATCCTTCATAAGCGTAAGCACCTCTGAAACAGCTGTGTACTATATAGTGTAGGTAGAGGCCTGCACTGATTTGAGATGAAAGAATTGCTATTCTTGGTTGTTACTTTAGGTGTTCTGTTTTCCTGTGTTCCACAGACAGGGGGTTTACTGAACTCACGGAATCCACGAATTCAGGGCATCCATGATCTTGCCTCTTGGAGAAAATGTATTTCTTTATTTTCACTCATCACTAACTGAAATTCAGTGTTCCCACAATTGTGGACAACAAACCTCAGGGGTACTGCAGTATCTGCACCTCTTGCCAATAGAAGGTACATATATTTTCATGTCACATTGCTGTTATGGCCGATATCTTCAAATATTGTTTGATGAGGGAGCATAAGGAAAGTTGACAGTCTGCAAACCGCCCCCTCCCCCCCCACCCAGGTGGGCTATGTGTGATATTCCTCCGGCACTCCTGGCTGCCTAAGAACAAAGGAAAGGGGAAAAACAAATGGCTAACTGATAGAAATCGTAGTCCTGCAAGACCTAAGTCTCCCCTCCATAGTGATGTGGGAAACAAAGCCAGAAGGAAATGGCAGATAGAACTAAATGTCCTTATAACCTGCAGTCCACTGACATATACTTGAGGCTGGCAGAGTAAAATATTTCTCCAGGAACTCCCTACTGTCCTTAGTGCTAATGTTTTGCTAGAGGGAAAAACAACCCTAGCTTCACAGTAGGTAGGCCTCCAATATCCTGTGAGTCTTTAGCATATGAAAATCTCACTGGAAACTTCACCTCCGGACTTCACCTCCCCCAGCTCCATAGTATATAACCAGTGTCTCTTCATGGTCCTGGGCCATGCCCATAGGTCCGTCCCTGTGCTTCAATAAAATCACCTTTTTGCACCAAATACTTCTTTAAGAATTCTTTCTTGGCCTTCGGCTGGCCCCACAAACCCCACTATCACCCCAAAAACCTCATCATTGTTGACATCTATTGTTACTTAAAAATTATAGTTTTTAGAACTTCCACTTGACCTTGTTATTCTATGAGTTAATAAACACATATTACTAAATTATAATTTTAACAAGTTCTTTCGGTAATGATCTCAATATAATTGGTTTCCTTTGTCATATTATGTATTTTACTACGTCTTTAAAAGAGAATGCTTGAGAAGGGGCCCAAAGACATTTCCAGATTGGCAAAGGGCTCCATGGCACAGAAATGGTGTAGATTTGCCTTCTGTATTCCTATTTCACAGACCTATTACTTGGGTTGTCTCCCATTTAAAGTGTCTTTATTGCTTCAGTTTAGAATATTGCTGTATTACCAGTCCTGCCTTATTTCATCTTATATTATATAAAAGTATAATATAACATAATTTAATATACTATTTCACCTTATTAAGAAAGGTTCAATAAACTTTATTAAACATGTGAGATTAGACAATGCTCCAGGTCAGAATCTGGAGATTCAAAGGTTTATCACATGGTTCCTCCCTTTGAGGAACTTAGGTTGTACTAGGCAGATAATAAAGCAGGCATTGCAATTTACAATCTGTGTGCTCCAATGAGCATACATGGGAGCGACCTAGATGATGTTCTTACCCTTCACTTGGGTGGCGGTGGAGGTGTGGGCAGAATATCAGCAAATGTTTCCCACAGGAATTGACACACACATTATTCTCTGAGGAAACCTGGAGAATAAGAAAGCAGGAACTAGAATGTGAAGAGACTATTTCACACAGGAAATGTGAGCAAGCATCCAGCTCAACTCTGCCTGGAGCCCTGGGACAGAACAGCCAAGGGAAGAATTATGCATTGCCTACCCTTTTCTCCCTTAGGATGTGTCAAGGAAGACAATCATTTTCACAATGTAGAAGCCAAAGCAGCTTCCCACTCTTGATTGGAATATTCAGCTTGTGTGTCTATTCGACAGGCAAAAGTTCTTTCTCTCAGGTCCTTTTCCCCCCAGAAGCTGTCAAGTGCTGAGCCCTTGGCCAATGGAGCCCTTTTTGCAAGGACCCCTCCCTATTTCCTGTGCCTTCTACAGTGTGTCCTCCCCAGGCTGTCTTAGTGTGCCTCCCAAGTTTTAGCCAGTTTCCTTCAGTCCTAGACAGGTAGGTGGCACTGAGACAGAATGGGCAAAGGGTAGAGACACCTGAGACTAGACTCATAGCCCAGGGGACCCCAGTCTAGAGCAGCCAGGTCCTCTCCCATCCTGGATTGAATGAGTCATTTATTACATCTTAAACAGAGATTGTTACTAAGAGACATTCCTATTTAAACTGTCCTCAAGCATTTCCTCAAGCTGGGCAGCAGCAGGGGCTGCTTAGCTAATTAGGGACTAATTGACTCTTTAGCACAGTTCTCAGCTGTGACAGCGTGTTTCCTGCCTCTTTCTGCCAGGGTACTGGGACCATTCCCTGTGATGGGCTCCATTTTCACCTTATCAGGTCTAAATGGAGCAATTTCCAGCCTCATATCCTTGATATTCTCAAGGATAGGAATGTAGACGTAAAATCTTTATATGTATATATTTTTAAATGTTTATTTATTTTTGAGAGACAGCGTGAGCAGAGGAGGGGCAGGGAAAGAGGGAGGCACAGAATCCTAGGCTCTGAGCTGCAGGCACAGAGCCTGACTTGGGGCTAGAACTCACAAACTGCAAGATCATGACCTGAGCTGAAGTTGGTGCTTAATTAACTGACTGAGCCACCCAGACGTCTCCCAAATCTTTCTATTTTTGAGGGCTTCTGTTTAATCTGGGAAAATGCTGCATTTTTCTTAGTTATCATTATGGGAACCTTTGAGAGGTTTCTGCTTCCAATTACTTGAGGTGACATTACACTTTCTGAAGAAGAGGATGGTGCACTTTCTTGCTCAGTGTAGGAGAGGTTTTTGTTTTTTCCTTGTTTGGTAGGCATTTTTAATTATGACCATAAAATTTCGTGACTTCACTTACCTGGCATTAGTCTTTTCTGTCAGAGGATAGGATCAGTGTATTCATTTCCTCCCTTTCCTCCACAGCATCTTCTGAACGTGTTCACTGCTAGGCATAGGACAAACAGTAAAAATGATATATTTTCTGCCCCTCCAGATTAAGTAGAGGAATACAAACATTTTAAAAGTAAGTGTCATAAAGTCATATACATCTGGTCAGAGTATAGTTGGGACATAATAAAAAAAGATAGTGATTTATATGTGGAGGCAGGATCATAAATATTGAAGGATGACTTAGGAAAGTGTTGACTGGAAGAGAAAGGGATGTTAGCCTTCCTGGAAGAGGGATCGGTGAGAGAAGAGTCCAGACAGAGGCAACACTTGAGATGTTGTTGGAGTCACAAAAAGTCCGGATACCTTGAAACTGTGGTTGGATGGAGTTCGGCAGAATATTATATTGATGAAGTAACCAGGAAAAGCATCATGGAAGATTTTGATGCCATGCTAAAGAGTTTGGATTTTCCTTTAATACAATGGGAAGGCCACAGAAGAGTTACAGGCAGGGGTAGGAGTTTAACACCAAGAAAACCAGGAGGGCAGTTATGAGGCCCTGAACTTAGTAGCAGCAGGACTGGAGTGGAGAAGCAGTGAAGAGAAGTAGAAGAGGATGCATGAAAATGACTTAATGTCCAAATGGATTGGAAGGAGAGAGAAGTCTAGGGTGATTTTGGTTTTCAGCTGCAAGTTTCCTTCACTGAAAAGCAGTATCAGAGGAAAAGTGGGTTTGACAGGAAAGTTTTAATTTTAGATGTGTTGATTTTGAGGTGGGGAACGGCAATGTCCATTAGGCAGTTGGGTAAACGTGGCCAAAAGCTCGGGAGAGAGATTCAGGAGAGAGAGCTAGCCTAGAAATTAAGATCTGAGTGAGCATCATCAGATACAGGCAGTTTTGGAAGCCATGACCATGTTTCTTTGAAAGTGTGTAGATTGAAAAAGGTCCAAGGTCAGAGTCCTCAAAGGGAAAACAACAACAACAACAACAAAACCCTAATACTTAAAGAACAAATAGAGAATAGTCTTCAAAGAATGGGGGAGAGAATAAATAGTGGAAGGAGAAAACTCTAGAGAAGCTGTTGTTTTCCAGGAAGGAAGGTCTTGGAGGTCAGAAGTTCCCTCCACCTGCCTGAATCTTACAGCTCATTACTCTCTGTATTGGCTTTATCTCTTCTCTCTCAGGATCTTTTCCTCTGCTCATTCGTAGTTTCTAACTCTTATAATTTTGGCCTCACGTGGTCAAACATTGCCTCCAGAATCTCTTTATACATCATGACCTATTAGCTCCTATGCCAAAATGACAAAGTGTTTTTTCACATTCCTGAGAAAAAGAGAATCTGATAGGTCTGACTCTTCTTTTTGAGCCAGGTCACATCAGGGACCTAAGCTGCCTAAACCAGGTGTGTACCCCCACTCCTATCACTTGTGGTCTTTGATATAAAATACGGCTGCCCAGTCTCACCCCTTTGGCTAAAGATATGGGGTGATGAGTAAAAAAAAATGTCAGGTTGAATGACATCTGTAGTTTAAGAAAGTTTAAATAAAGGTGGTAGTTTTCCACAATGGCAGATACCATAGCATGGTCAAGAAAGAATCCTTTGATGGGGTACCTTGGTGGCTTAGTCAGTTGGGCAACTGACTTTGGCTCAGGTCACGATCTCACAGTTCGTGGGTTTGAGCCCTGTGTTTGGCTCTGTGCTGACAGCTTGGTCAGAACTTAGAGCCTGCTTCAGATTCTGTGTCTCCTTCTCTCTCTGCCCCTCCCGCTTGTGCTCTGTCTGTCTCTGTCTCTCAAAGATAAATAAATGTCAAAAAAAAAAAAGAGTCCTTTGGATCTGATGATATGGATGCCAGCTAGGCACTGGCCAGTTGCTGGGATGGTGGAGAGGCCTCTGGCTGCTGTGAGTTGGTAATAAATGAAGGCATAAAGTGGAGACATGGAGTTGTGGCTTCCCATCAACGAGGATCTTAACCTCAAACTTTGTAATATAAAGGCAAGGAAGGGGAGGTTGATGATATTGATACAAGACACAGAGTCTAGTGGTAGTTGTCCTTGTTTTCCTCTTCTCAAACATATATTTTATTGTTTTAGGTATTTGCCCTTGTTCTGGAGTAGAACAGTGGGTCTGGACTTATGGGCACAGAGAAAAGAACTACCCTTAGAAAAAGAAAGGATCTCTTTATTTTTTATTATTTTTATTTTAGAAAATATCTCTATTTTTTTAAATTTTTTAATCTTTATTTATTTTAGAGACAGAGCACAAGCAGGGGAGAGGCAGACAGAGGAGGAGACACAGAATCCAAAGAAAGCTCCAGGCTCTGAGCTGTCAGCATGGAGCCGGACATGGGGCTCGAACCCATGAAGATCATGAGAACTCACGAGATCATGACCTGAGCTGAAGTCGGTTGTTTAACCAAATGAGCCACCCAGGCGCCCCTAGAACAGATCTCTTTAAATTTTTTTTTAATGTTTATTCATTTTTGAGAGACAGAGAGAGACAGAGAGTGAGCAGGGGAGGGGCAGAGAGAAAGAGTGGAAGACACAGCTTCCAGGCTCTGAGCTGTCAGCACAGAGCCTGATGTGAGGCTTGAGCTCACAAGCTGTGAGATCATGACCTGAGCCAAAGTCAGATACCCAACTGACTGAACCACCCAGGCACCCCTAGAAAGGATCTCTTTAAATGAGACTGTGGGAAGAAGGGCAGGAGAAGCATTGTGGGTGATTTGTAGGAAATGTAAAAGGTTGGCAAAGGGCATTGAAGTCTACTCTGCAAAGTCTCTCTCTCTTCACTCCTGCTCATCTCATGTCCTCCCAATGAGGTAATTGATAATCTAATGTTCCTGCAGATACTGAGATCTCCCTAAGGGATCCCACAGAAAATCAAAGGTAGGGTAACTGTCCTAGTCCTTTTAAGACTGAGTAGGCTCTGCTGTTGAGTGCAGCTCACCAGGGAAAGCCAGGCTACTGGCAGACCTGCTTCACAGCACAGCTTGTTCTGGAATGATCCGTGATGCTGTTTACTGGGGTTTCTGCCAGCTCTGCCAGCAGGCTGGGGCAGTCCACCCAGTCCACCCAGTCACTTAGCCGTGACTATGGTGACAGGGTCACTTAAAAGATATCTTAGAAATCATCAACTCTAACTCATAACATAAATAAGGGAACAGACCTGGAGAGGTGAAGTGACTTGCACAGGGTCATATACCCTGTGCCAAAACCAAGAACAGAACAGGCTTTCTAATTCAAGGCCCAATGTTACTTACTTATTTAAAAAAATTTTTTTTGAGTCTTATCATTCTCCTACTGTTTTTTTTTTTTTTTTTAACATCCTGCCTATATCCATTATATTCTCATAACCAGGGTCTTGCCTTTGAGTTAGAATGACAAGCCAGTATCCAAATCTGTCAGATTCCTGTCTGCATTGGGCTATCCTGGCATAAGACCTCTACTGGGCAATCAGAACATAGGATCTAAAGCAAACCTTATTTATCCAACACAACCTTTATACACTTCTTAACTAAATGAATAAACCCTTGTAGTGGCTAAAAGTTTATAGTCATGAGATTCCTCCCTGTCCCTGGAGAAAGGGAGCAGGGATATAATGAAACAGTACTGATCTTGGGGGTCAGGAAACCTGGGTCACCTTGGGGAAATCATTTACATGTCTTTGAATTCCACTGTAGAGTGGGAATGTTTTATTTACAATGATACAGGCATGCTAATATACTGTGGAAACTTAGAGGAAGGAAAAATTAAGCCTGCTAAGGTCACTTGGGGGAAGAGCTCCAAAGAAAGTGACATTTGAGATGGGTCGTGAAATGTGAGTACAGCTCACTTGACATGAGGTAATTAGCATACACAGAAAGTCACCATCAGAGGCCTCTTTTGGCCTTTGTTTGAATTGCCAAAAACTTGGAACTGCATGCCTTCACCTTGTCACCTGGACAAGACATATGTACCTCCAATCAGCTAGTCCCATCATGCTCTTACATCTATACTGCTGTGTTCTTTCTCCTTCCCACTCATTCTCCCACCATTGCTGTCATTTTCTATTGAGGCCTTCTGGAAATCCTTCTTTAGAGAAAACCAACTACCCTATGCCATCATCTTTTTCACCATATACCACCTTCCCCTAAGCTTATTAACATTTATCTATTGTCAATTGATGTTATTTTCCTAGATAAATTCTCTGAATAAATTTTTCCCCACCAGTACTCTTCTCTCTCTAGATATTCTTCCTCAGTAACCACTGGAATGCTCAACTTAGACAACCATGTATGGATCTTGAGCTCTAACTTTCCTATGGGTTCTAGATTGCATATTGGCTATATGTACCCTTTGGGTGTTGCACAGACATAGCATATCCAGAATTGAATAATAATCATCTTAATTCTCAGGCAACCCTAGACTTTCTTCCCTAGTAAATGGCTGTACTACTCAGCTAGCCACCCAAACTAGAAATCTGGGGGGAGGTAAAGGGTGAGTATTCTAGACTTCATTCTCTCCCTCACCTAAAATACACAATGAGTAACCAAGTCATGATAATTTTACCTCATTGAATTATTATTATTTTCTATTCCATTTCTACTTTTGCCTTAATTCAGGCATTATTGGTTTTCATTTAGGTTTCTGAAATGGGCTCCTAACTGCTGTCCCAGCCTTTAGCCTGGTTCTACTTCAATCCATCCTCTAGTCTATAACCAGAGTGATTTTTCTAAAATAGAAATATTATCACATCACTCTCTTCTTAAACTCTCTCAACGAATCCTTATGCCGTGAGAGGAAATGTACCTCTTTAGCCTGGCATTCAAGGTCTTCTATATCTAGGATCCTGTCACCCTCTTTGGTCTTATCTCCATACTCAACATTCACATTGATCTACTTTCAGGCCCCTATGGAACCATGCTGTCTCATGTTTTTGAAATAATTATTGCTAATCCTTATTGAAAGGTTACTATTTATAAAGATCTCTATTAATTGATCTATTCCTTCTCACAACCCCAAGTGGTCAGTTACTGTTTTTCCCCCAGTTGACAGATGGAAAAAAATGACGCACAAATCAGTTAAGCACCCTAACCAAGGTCACAGCTAGTGAGGGACACAACTAGAATTTGAACTCAGTCTCTCTCTAGAATCCATTCTTTTAACTACTATATATAGCACTACCACACTGCCCCTACTTCGGGAAGACCTTTCTTTTTTCACTTTGCTTACCTCACACTTACTCCTCATTCATTCAATCTGGCTTCTCCTCCCATCAAAATGCTGAAAAATCTCTCACAAAAAATATCAATGAACTCCAAAGGGAATTTTTCCATTCTCTTTTTACTTGATCTCTCAAAATTCAGCCACTGGTCACTCCATAGGCTCTGAAATATCTTCTGTGGTTCATGTGATGATATATTCTTCATCTGATTTATCTCTGAATATGCTTTCTTAGCCTCCTTTGTTGCTCATTCTTTATAGAATCTTCATACTGGAGTCATTAAAACTCAGTCCTAGCTTCCCCATATTTTTCTCCCTGTGCTTTTTGCACTGAGTAGTCTCATCCATGCCCTAGCTTTAATTTCCATCTATATGTTGATGACTTCTTATATTCATGCTTCTCTTTGTTCTCTACAGACCCTTACAGACCAATGCTTCTTTAACACTGCCTGAACTTCTCAAATTACTCTGTACTCAATATATTCAAAATGGAATTGTCAGTTTTCTCCCAAATATTACTCTTCAGTGTACCTTAGCACCACCTTTCATCTAGTCAGATGGTCTAGACAACTGTTACAGCCCATCAACAAAAGAGCATAGGAAAAAAACCTGTAGTCCAAGTTAGATTTATTTCACTTACTGCAGCCGAGGGAATGCACTCCAAAGGAATTGCAGGTTGACTCTGTTTTTAGGAGCTTCTTATAGGATTTAGGCCTGTATTGTATGGTTATAGACAGGATTGAAAACCATGGGGTCCAGTTTTGAATTGGAGGTTGTAAAAAAGCTAGGGAAATTCAATTACTGGTTTTGCTTTTTTTTTTTTTTTTTTTTTAAATTGGGGGCAGGATCATTAAAGTGGGCTGAGGGTGGTCACTGATGAAGAAGTAGCTGTTAGTTACGTATGAGAAGAGAGGTGTTTGAGAAGGGCCTTGTCTCTTGTTCTAGACATGCCACTGAGTGAATATTGTCCATAATTGTCATTTATTTTATATTTTAGCATCTCCGAGTTTTAGCTAGATAATTTTGGGTAAAGTGAATTGAACTCTCAGCTTTAATTTTCCAGTATAAAACATAAAGGAATTATCTATTATTATTTCAGATAGAAAATTCAAAATTACCTTACATATAATTTTAGTTGCACACCTATTTTCCTTCACTTTAATACTGAAAATTTTCTAAGAAAAAACCCCATATATTATGCTAGCCATTTACAAAAAGAGTTCCATCTGATTGGCAGACTATGATACCTACCCACTGAGAGGCAGAGCAACCAAAAGATTATCAATTGCTTGAGGTCTACAGGGTTATGCATCCACCAATATCTTACTCTACTCAAGAGGAAATGAAAAAATGGAAGACCAACACAGAAGACCCTCAAGTGATCAAACGGTAAGACAGTAGCTGCAGTGATTAAGAGGTTAGAGTCACAAGCCAGAATGCCTGGATTTGAATCCTGACTTCACCATACCATGGATTTCTTCCTGCCTTCTCCTACATGGAGCAAGTGGCTTGACCTCTGTTTCTGAATTTCGTCTTTAGTAAAGCAGCAGAAATAACATAGTCCCTTCCTCTTAGGATTATTGTGAGGACTGAATAAGTTAATAAAGTGCTTAGAACAGCACCTAGTGTGACACAGGCACTCAATAAATATTTACTTGGCATTATTATTATAACCCATCATGTCGTTTTGGAGTTTAAAAAACCTTTTAAAAATTGAGTAGTTGCCAAGGACACTCTGTATGAATGGTATGTATGTGTGTAAGAGAAATATAATGTTGGAGTCACCTCCAAAATTTTTTAAACAGATCTGGCCACTCAAGAAGACTCCTTCACAGAGAGCTGCTCAGATGCCAGCACATTTGAGAATAGTGAGTCTGGAATTATGTTAACATATTGGAACCTTCCATGGAGACTGGGATGGTGAAAGAGCAATTTGAATAGTAGACTTTCAAAACTGTCAAAGAAATTGATGATGTATTCCTGCTTGCCAGGAAGGGGCTTATGCAACACCTTTGGACTGAATATGAGGCCAATAAAAATGGAACTTCTGGGGAGATTCAATGAAATCTATAACTGAAGTGGCCCCATTCTTCTCTTCCTGTCAAGCTGGCCATTTTGACATCTATTAACTAATACATGTAAGTGGGGTAAATATTTTTTTGATTATGACATCTGTTTAAGTTGGCCTTCTGTGTCTAGTCATACTTTCAGTTAAACTATATGCTGTTAGCATTTACTAGATTAGAATTGTTTTTTGGGGGCATAGAAAAAGTTTGCAACAAAGATTAAATTATAGGTTATTTTTTATAATCATATGGAGTATATAAAAAAGTTCTTTGCATTTATTTTTACATTTTGTGACTGGCCATTTGGGCATTTTTGGAGTGTATGTTTGAATTAAGTTTATTGGCACATTTATATAGAAGACTTGTTATCTCAATTGATTTCTGTCAAGTCATTAGTAGATTGCCTACATTTCCTTGTAGTTTATGTAAAAATATATAGGCTGAGACTATTCAAGAAGTTAGAAACAACCTAAAGGTCTAACAATAAAATAATGGGTAAACAGAATATATCTCATTAGGATGGACTTTTCTGAAGTCATTAAAATGCTCATTTGAAGGCAGTGTAGAGTTATGGGAAAATGTTTCCTATATAATATTAAGTAAAAGAGGCAAAATACAGAAGGCTATGTTGACTGTTAAGGCAAATACAAACAATGCATGCATTTGGACCAACCGAAAATAACTACTTGCTAGTGGGAATATAAGTAATTTAAATGTATTTCTTCACTTTTTTTTTTTAACCAAAAAAGAAAATGTAAAGAGCTTTACATGGCATGACCAAATTATTCAAGGGCCAAATTCCCCACTCATTTTTCATGGATTTGTAAAAATGACAGCTTGTATGTTAAGGAGATTTGAACTTCAGCCCAAGAACCTGACTTGTTTGCCTCGATAGATTTACTGTATCTTGACTTTCTTCATAAATTCTGTGCAAATTCCAACGCCAGGTGGTTTGCTATCTTTATTAATATGAAAAGATCTCATGGGTGAAAAGATACCATAATCAGAGATAAACAGGAGAAGCACAGCATATGGTGTAGAAAGTCCACCAAAAGATATGAAGGCCTTTTGAAAAGTTGTTCATAATTGCTATATATATTTTTTAGAAGTTAGAGTTTTCTGGGAGATATCTAGATAATACAGAACATTTTCACATTGTTAAAATTTACTTCCACATTAAATCTTTTACATTATAATTAAAAAATATTGCCATAGTCAATTGTGAGAAATGGTTGGAAAAAAAACCCACCATTCAAACCCAAAATTTATTAACAAGTCCTCTTGGAGTAATGCCTGTTAAATAAAGAATGTCAGCTGAAGGTAGAGGGGGTTTGTGAGATTCTGGTTTCCCTTGCATTTATTCTTTGGCAGTGACTGAAGAAGGGGGGATCTAACCTTCTTAGATACAGACTTCTTGAGCATAAGCCAAGATGTTGGTCCATTTAGGGCAAAGCTGTTGCATACTCTTAGGATTTGCATGCTCCCCAACCTGGGAATGGAATGCAGCAGACACTAACAAAGCCTGGCAGGGTCTTCCATATTCTTGGGCATAAAACCATCCCAGAAGAACCATTTTAAGACTGACTTCTCAAACGTGAAACACTTGGGAATCTCCTTAAAATACCCATTCTAATTGAGTAGGTTTGGGATAGGGACTGAGCTCCTGCATTTTAAAAAGCTGCCAGGTGATGTTGATGCTGTTGGTCCATGGATTGTATTTTTGAGTAGTAAGCTCTAAACTCAGTTTACTTGAGAAAAATAAGTGATGCGGGACATTTCCTGCTTAATCTTTGCTTCCCATATATTATCTGTAACTGGAAACTAATCCTTGGACAAGGAAATATGCCATTGGAGTGGACTCCAATTTTTATCACTCCAGTGTCCAGAAACAGAAGTATTGGTAACTAAGAAATACATCATGTACCTCTTATGTTGAAGTCTTATGCATTGTTCTGTGCTCACCAGCTTTTGGAATGTTATGCCTTAACATTATGATGTGTAGACATCTGTATGGTTGACTACTTTTGAAATTTTGCTTTGGAATTTTCAAAGTTGTTTATAAAAGATTTCTTTATAAAACCCCTTCTCTGGGTGACTCAGTCAGTTGAGCGTCCAACTCTTGATTTAGGCTAAGGTCATGATCTCATGGTTTGTAAGTTTGAGCTCTGCATCTGGCTCTGCACTGATAGTGCGGAGCCTGCTTGTGATTCTTTCTCTCATCTCTGTCTATCCTTCCTCTGTTGCTCTGTCTCCAAAATAAAAAAAAGAAACATTAGACTGAGGAATTAAGATGGCGGAGAAGTACGGGGACTGGGATTTCCCTCGTCCCTCAAACACAGCTGTATTGAGATCAGAATACTGGGTGTTCCAAACCCAGGAAATCCATTTGTGGAGTGACAGAAAAAATCTCCACAGGCAGATGGAGACAGCTTGGTGGGACAGAGGTACATGTATGCAAACTGGGAGAGGTAAAATATCGTGGGCACAGAGGGGAGGGATCCCCTTCTGTAGAGAGACAAAAGGGAGAGAAAGAAAAGCTGTAGATTGTGGTATTTTGTTAAGATCAGAGAAAAACCTCTCTGGACCATGGACTGGGGAATGAGAAATATGGAGAGTGCCAGTCTCTACTTTGTAAACAGCCTTAGCAGTGGAAGATCGGAGTCTTGTCTTTTCTTTTTTCTTTTCTCTCTTTTTTTCTTTCCTTTCCTTTCTTTCATTTTTTTAAATGCTTATTTATTTTGGAGAGAGAAAGAGAGAGACAGAGAAAGAACTAGTGGGGGAGGAGAAAAGAGAGAAGGGGACAGAGGATCTGAAGCAGGCTCTGCACTGACAGCCCAATGTAGGGTTTGAACTCACAAAATGTGAGATCACGACTTGAGCCGAAGTCAGACACTTAACCAACTGAGCCACCCAGGTGCCCACTAAAGATCAGAGTTTTCAAAAAAGTGTGATTTTCCCCAAACTGGGGGTGGTGGTAGGCACACACCTGGTGGGGAGGGGAGCCAGCCCTGGGGCTCATGGTGATCTCAGGGGCGCACTGGAAGAGAACAGTCCCCTTCCTTGAGTACTGTGGGTAAAGGGTATATTGCTTCCCAAGGATAAAAGACCCTACAGGTGCCAGCCATATCAGCAGGGTAGAGTGGTGCTACCCCAGAACTGGGTCCATGTGGTTCAGGATCCTTTAAGACGTCAGGTTTTGAATTCTAGCTCAGTGCCTAGGAGGCGTGGGAGACTGTGGAGCAAGGCAAGCTGACTGCTTGTGCTACTCTGTAAAGGCTGCCTGAACAGCATAGTCTGAGACACTTGGTCCAGGGAGAAGAGACTGAGATGTCCCCATATATCTCCCCATCACCAACATGGTGGAGAGTCCGCAAACAAGATAGCAGCCCCCAGTGGAGGTGGGACCTACTTACACCAAACCCTGCCCCTCCATGCCTGGCAACTGCTTATCTACTAGAGCAGGACTGACACTATAAGAACCAGAGGGCCTCTCCTCCAGACCAGCACAGCCACGGGTCCCAGACAACAACAGACAACTGTCCTGTGGTTTTGTATATTAGTCTGTTGCTCTTTTTTTTCTTCTTCTCTCTTCTCTTTTCTTTCCTTCTCTTTTCTTTTTCTTTCTACCCTCTTCTTTTTTTTCCTTTGGAAAAAAAGTTTCTGATTTGATTTTTGGTCAATTCTTATTATGTATATATGTATTAATATATACATTTATATATATATTAATTTCCTTTTGTTCTCTGTTTAATCAGGCATTTTTACTCTATTCTTTTTATACCTTTTCTATATTTTCTTCTTTGTTTTCCTTTCTCTCTCTCTGGATTAAGCCTTATAGTTTCTTTGATTCTTTGCTTGGTCTTTTTTTCACCCCTTTCATTTTCCTCTTTCTTTGGGATCAGGTCCCCTGCCCTTTCCTTTCTTCTGGGGTTACTTCAATGAACAAATGAAAGTACACCTGGTGGAATAATTCACCACCACAAGTAAGGAGGAGCTTTGTATAAGACTGACCAGTGGATAGAGCAGCCAAATACGCATGAACAGGGTGCACACAACACACTCCAAAATCCCTTCCTGAAGTGCCAGGCCCTAGAGAGTGTATGACCCCTTTTTAATATAGTAGTTTTTGCAGGTGCAGGACACATAACAAGCTATTAAAACACATCAAAGACAGGAACCTAGCCAAAATGATGAAATAGAAGAATTCTCCTCAAAAGAAATTCCAGGAAGAAATGACAGCCAGAGAATTGCTCAAAACAGATATAAACAATATATCTGAACAAGAATTTAGAATAACAGTCATAAGACTAATAGCTGGGATTGAAAAAAGCATAGAAGATGCAGAGAATATATTGCTGTAGAGATCAAAGACCTAGCAAACAGTCATGATGAATTAGGAAATGCTATAAATGAGATGCAAAATAAACTAGATGCAGTGACAGCGAGGATGAAAGAAGCAGAGGAGAGACTAGGTGAAATACATGATAAAATTATGGAAAATGATGAAGCTGAAACAAAGAGGGCAAGGAAATTACTAGACCACAAGGGTCTAAGTGATTCAATGAAATGAAATAATATTGGTTATCACAGGAGTTCCAGAAAAAAGAAGAAGAGAGAGAAAGCTGCAGAAGGTTTATTTGAACAAATTAGAGCTGAGAACTTCCCTAATCTGGGGAAGGAAACAGGAATCCAAGTCCAAGAGGCACAGAGAACTCCCTTCAAAATCAACACAAACAGGTCAACACCATGATATATCAAAGTGGCAAAATACAAAGATAAAGAGAGAATTCTGAAAGCAGCTAGGGACAAATGGGCCTTAACCTACAAGAGTAGACTCAGAAGGGTGGTGGGGGATCTGTCCACTGAAACTTGGCAGGACAGAAGGGAGAGACAGGAAATATTCAATGTGCTGAATAGGAAAAATATGCAGCCAAGAATCCTTTATCCAGCAAGGCTGCCATTAAGAATAGAAGGAGAGATAAAGGCTTTCCCAAACAAAAACTAAAGGAGTTCATGACCACTAAACCAGCCCTGCAGGAGATTCTAAGGGGGCTCTGTGAGTAGAGGGCAGCAAAGACTACAAAGGACCAGAGTCACCACCATAGGCACAAAACCTACAGATAACACAATGACACTAAATCCATATCTTTCAATAATCACTCTGAATATAAATGGATTAAATGCCCCAATCAATAGACATAGGGTATCAGAATGGATAAAAAACCCAAGATCCATCTATATGCTATTTACAAGAGATTCATTTTAGACCTGAGAACCCTTTCAGATTGAAAGTGAGGGAATGGAGAACCATCTATCATGCTTCTGGAAACCAAAAGAAAGCTGGAATACCATACTTATATCAGACAAACTAGATTTTAAACTAAAGGTTTTAACAAGAGATGGAGAAGGGCATTATATCATAATTATGGGGTCTATCCATCAAGAAGAGCGAAAAATTATAAATGTTTATGACTCCAACGTGAAACACCCAAATATATAAATCAATTAATCACAAACAAATAAATGTATAGATAATAATACTGTGATTTTAGGGGGCTTTAATACTCCACTTACAACTATGGACAGATCATCTAGGTAGAAAATCAATAAAGAAACGTCTCTGAATGACACATTGGACCAGATGGACTTAACAGATATATTCAGAACTTTTCATCCAAAAGCAGCAGAATACATATTCTTCTTGCATGCACGTGGAACATTCTCGAAAATAGATCACATACTGGGTCACAAAAAAGTCCTCAACAAATGTAAAAGGAATGAGATCATACCATGCATATTTTCAGATCACAACTCTATGAAACTTGAAATCAATCAGAAGAAAAAAACTGGAAAGCCCACAAATGCATGGAGGTTAAAGAACATCCTACTAAAGAATGAATGGGTCAACTAGGAAATATAAGAAGAAATTAAAAAAATTTATGGAAGCAAATGAAAATTAAAACATGACAGTCCAAACCCTATGGGATGCAGCAGGGGTAGTCCTAAGAGGAAAATACATTGTAATTCAGGCCTATCTCAAGAAGCAAGAAAGGTCCCAGAACATAACCTCATATCTAAAGGAAGAAGAAAGGCAGCAGCAAAGAAAGCCCAAAGTCAGCAGAAGAGAAAAAAATAAAGATTAGAGCAGAAATAAACAATATAGAATCCAAACAAACAAAACAAACAGCATAACAGATCAATGAATCTAAGAGCTGTTTTTTTGAAAGAATAAACAAAATTAACAACCCCCTACCCAGACTTCTCAAAATAGAAACAGAAGGAAAGCTTACAGACTCATTCTATGAAGCCAGCATTACCTTGATTCCCAAACCAGACAAAGACCCCACTAAAATGGAGAATTACAGGCCAATATCCCTGATGAACACAGATGCAAAAATTCTCAACAAGATACTAGCAAATCGAATTTAACAGTATGTTAAAAGAATTATTCACCATGTCAAGTGGGATTCATTCCTGGGCTGTAGGGCTGGTTCAATGTTTGCAAATCAATCAACATGATACATCACATTAAGGGAAGAAAGGATAAGAAGCATATGATCCTGTCAATAGATGCATAAAAAGCACTTGACAAAATACAGCACCCTTTCTTAATAAAAACTCTCAAGAAAGTTGGGATAGAAGGAACATACCTTAACATCATAAAAGCCATACATGAAAGGCCCACAGCTAATATCATACTCAATGGGGAAAAACTGAGAGCTTTCCCTCTGAGATCAGGAACATGACAGGAATGTTCACTCTCACCACTGTTGTTTAACATAGTATTGGAAGTCCTAGCCTCAGCAATCAGACAACAAAACAAAATGAAAGACATCCAAATTGGCAAAGAGGTCAAACTTTCACTCTTTGCAGATGACATGATATTCTACATGGAAAAACCCAAAAGATTCCACCAAAAAACTGCTAGAACTGATCCATGAATTCAGCAAAGTTGCAAGATACAAAATCAATGTACAGAAATTGGTTGCATTTCTATACACCACTAATGAAGCAACAGAAAGACATATCAAGGAATCTATCCCATTAACAATTGCACCAAGAACCATAAAATACCTAGGAATAAACCCAACCAAAGAGGTAAGAGATCTGTATGCTGAAAACTAGAGAATCTTATGAAAGAAATTGAAGACACAAAAAAATGGAAAAACACTCCATGCTCTTAGGTTGGAAAAACAAATACTATTAAAATGTTGATAGCATTTTACAAGCATTCTACACATTTAATGCAATCCCAATCAAAATAGCACCAGCACTCTTCACAGAGCTAGAACAAACAATCCTAAAAATTTGTATGGAACCAGAAAAGACCCCGAATAGCCAAAGTAATGTTGAAAAAGAAAACCAAAGCTGGAGGCATCACAATCCTGGACTGTAGCCTGTATCACAAAGCTGTGATCATCAAGACAGTATTGTATTGGCACAAAAACAGACACAAAGACCAATGGAATAGAATAGAGAAGCCATAAATGGACCCACAAATGTATGGCCAATTAATCTTCAACAAAGCAGGAAAGAGTATCCAATGGAAAAAAGACAGTCTGTAGCAAATGGTGCTGAGAGAACTGGACAGCAACATGCAGAAGAATGAAAAGAGACAACTTTCTTACGCTATACACAAAAATAAATTCAAAATGAATGAAAGACTGAAATGTGAGACAGGAAATGATCAAAATCCCACAGGAGAAAACAGGCAGCAACCTCTCTGACCTTGGCCTCAGAAACTTCTTACTTGACATGTCTCCAAAGGCAAGGGAAACAAAAGCAAAAATGAACTATTGGGACCTCATCAAGATAAAAATCTTCTGCACAGCAAAGGAAACAATCAACAAAACTAAAAGATGGAATGGGAGAAGATATTGGCAAATGACATATTGGATAAAGGGTTCGTATCAAAAACCTACAGAGAAGTTACCAAACTCAACACCCCAAAAACAAATGATACAGTGAAGAAATGGACAGAAGACATGAATAGATACTTTTCCAAAGAAGACATCCAGATAGCCAACAGAAACATGAAAAGATGCTCAACATCACTCATCATCAGGGAAATACATATCAAAACTACATTGAGATACCCCCTCATATCAGTCAGAGTGGCAAAAATGAACAACTCAGGCAACAACAGATGTTGGTGAGGATTTGGAGAAAGGGAATCCCTGTTGCAATGCAAACTGGTGCAGCCACTCTGGAAAACAGTGTAGAGGTTCCTCAGAAAATTAAAAATAGAATTACCCTACAACCCAGCAATAGCACTGCTAGGAATTTACCCAAGGATACAGCAGTGCTAATTCGAAGGGGCACAGGCACCCCAATATTAATGGCAGCACTATCAATTATAGCCAAATTATGGAAAGAGCCCAAATGTCCATTGACTGATGAACAGATAAAGAAGATGTCGTATATATACACAATGGAATACTACTCAGTGATGAAAATGAATGAAATCTTGCCATTTGCAAAAATGTGGATGGACTGGAGGGTATTATACTAAGTGAAATAAGTCAGTCAGATAAAGACATATATCATATATATATGATCATATATCATATGATTCACTCATATGTGGAATTTGAGAAACTTAACAGAAGATCATAGGGGAAGGGAAGGAAAAATAACATACAAACAGGGAGGCAAACTGTAAGAGACTCTTAAATACAGAGAACAAACTGAGGGTTGATGGGGGTGGGAAAATGGGTGATGGGCATTGAGGAGGGCACTTGTTGGGAGGAGCACTGGGTGTTGTATGTAGTGATGAATCATAGAAATCTACTCCTGAAGGCAAGACTACACTGTATGTTAACTAACTTGACAAAAAAAAAAAAAAAAGACATATTAAAACAAACAAAAAACAACCAAACAAAAACCCCTTCTCTGATTCTCTTTGTGACCCTTTTATATATGATATGTAAAATGCCAAACTATTTGGTATTTAGTAATCAGCAACTGTCTTTAGGTTTTAGTAATTAAGATTTATTTTAAAATTAAACTTAAAGTTAATGTCTTGGTCAAGAAGCTTCTTGGTTTTCATTGATCTTCCTAATTTATAGTCAACCACTATTATTAGTGTTCAATTCTTTCAAAAGTGTCCTCAGGACACAACTTCTAACACAAAGTTCTGATTATACTTATGAGACAGTAAAAACTAAGTAGGACATACAGTACCCAAAGTAGTAAAAATGAATACATTATTTAGAATGTCAATGGGATTCTTATTATTGAATTTTTTTTTAAACCTGTGAACAGTGAGCTGAAAGATCTCTTTAATGTGTTTCCTATGAGAACACATTTCTATGGAAAACACACCAACATGTTTTTTTTTTCTTTCTTTTTTCTTTTTCTTTTTTGCTTTATTTGTGTAGTTTTGAATATAGTACTATACCTTAATTACTTGGCCCACTAAAATTTGGAGACCACAGAGGTAGATGAAAGAAAAGAACAAAAGGGTAGTCTTTAAGCAGATATTGAGCATTCAAACCATTATGCTTTTAGGATAATATTAAATTCCTACAGTGAATGAGGAATGGGTGAATTATTAAGGATTACTGCTTGCTCCTTGGGTATATACTACTGTCACTATTACTAAGGATCTATATCCCTAATGCATGCTATTTTTTTTGTTGTTTGTTGTTTTGAAGATTGAAGTAAGTGTGAAAGCACCCAACAGTTAGTTCACAGATGTTCAATAAAGTTCAGTTGGATTTTCTAAGTCTTACTTGATGAGAAACACATATCCTCTGCTCTTTGAAAAGTTATAGATATTTGTTTGGTCTTCTATTTCCTGTCTTTCAAAGATGGCGCTTCTGATTTGGCCAACAAAGAGATATACTATCCTTCTTATGCATTTGCATCTTGGGGAGAGGTTAGAATCTAAAAATCAGTACATAAATGTGTATATGATGTAACTCCACTGGGCTACTATGACCTATGACCCTCAGAGGCTCTGTAACATTTTTATTTACCTAACTAAACACAACTCTGAGACTTAGTTTTACTTTTCATAATAAAAGAATGGTAAGAAGATCTAGGTTGAATTTACTATGGTTTCATTAATCTTAAAGGTAGGAACTATGCTATTTATGGCAGCAATTTTAATGAAATCCTTTCTTCTCTAAACATCTGCAACCAATTTATTAGAATGAAAACACATTACCAATAATCTCATTAACAAACATTGATACTACAACTGTACTAAAGATCTAAAATGTGAAGCATATTTCAAAGAATTTCAAATCTATTTATTTTAAAGATAAACAACAGTATTTTCTATTAATGAGAGAAAAGTTAACCAAAAATAATTTACCTTTCAATAGCTTTCAGTTTTATCCTCTAGATGTTGACCCTCAAAACTTTTAAATATTATTCTTCAGTACAGTACAACCTGTGCTTTAGGGATGGTTTCTGGAACCTAGCATAAGCAGGTAATGTGAATGCAATTTTGGACCCTTTAAAGGTACTGTTTGTACATACATAGAAAGATATTCATTATTCTATACATTAAAAGTAAACACTTCTTTGCCTTCATTTTTATTCTTAGTTCTGTCCTTTTGAGTTAGCTTAAGTAGAAATAGAGTATTTAATTTTTTCTTTGTGATTTGAAGTCTGTTCCTCCTGTCTTTATTCGCAGAGGTTTACCTGCAGCTATACTGTCTACTAAGATCAGAAATATTCTGGGGGCGCCTGGGTGGCTCAGTTGGTTAAGCGGCCGACTTCGGCTCAGGTCATGATCTCACGGTCCGTGGGTTCGAGCCCCGCGTCGGGCTCTGTGCTGACAGCTCAGAGCCTGGAGCCTGTTTCAGATTCTGTGTCTCCCTCTCTCTGACCCTCCCCCGTTCATGCTCTGTCTCTCTCTGTCTCAAAAATAAATAAATGTTAAAAAAAAAAATTAAAAAAAAAAAAAAAAAGAAATATTCTGAAGTCACCAGAACACCAGAGATGTCTGTTGTTATAATCAAATGGTATCTGGAATTGTTTTATCTTTCCCTTGAAACACATTATTTGAGTGTGCTTTGCTTGTTGGAAAACCATCCTTGAGACTTTTTCTTAAAGGAGTTGTAGCAGTTATTAGAAGACTGGATTCTTTCCTGAGAGTTGAGCTAAGTGGAGCATTAGTTCAACATGATTAGCTGATGCACATCAAATCCCATGCTGACCAAATGGTGAATTTGGTGCATACTTTCTCCATTTTTCTCAAATTCAACGTGTTCAATCATAACTGTCTGAGAACAAGTTAAAGGCTTTTCCTCCCCTGAGATTTAAATACATGCTACTTTGTTCTGTGCTGAAATGTGTTAACTCTCTTATTCTGGATTGTGCATTGGAAAACTCTAATAAAAACAGTATAATTTTTTTTTAAAGGACTTCCATTGACAGAACATCTGCAAACTTAATGAGGCGATCCATTGAGATAAATACATCAACTAATAAATCCCCATACATGCAGCCAGTAGCATCCCTGGCCAAGTACAAACCTGGGGAGGTTTGGAGACTTCCAGTTCCTTCTGGTCACAGGTTACCAGAGCACATCTTTCACATGGCAGATTATTTCTTAAACAGTTCTCTTTCCTGAAAATAAGCCATTCTACTGACCATACTTAAAACAAACTAAAGGAACCTATAATTAAAGAGAGTGGAACAGAAGTAAACAGACTAAGACAAAGTTAGTTCATAGTAAAGGATTGTGTGCTTCTGTAGATACTTTCTTTTCTTTCTTCCCCAAAGTCATTATCTAAATCTTAACTCTTCCATATGCCTCTCATATGTGTTTCAATGCATAGATTATAAACTCCTAAAAATTAGGAACTGCCATAGTCTAGTTCTACAAATCTTCTTGCCCAACGTATAGTTTCTATGATAGTCTTAGTCACACTGTTGCAAACTAACAGTGGTTGACTAAATTCTATGCCACATCCAAAAAATACTTTTATCGATATGTAGGAAATTTATAAAAGATTAATTGCAGATTCAATTTAATAGTTGTATGATTATTAATATTTTATTTTCCTTCTTGAGGCTGTTTTGGCATATTGTGTTTCTTTGAGAAATTTTTCCATTTCATACAAATGTTCAATTTTGTTGTCAGGAATTTATTGGCAAATTTACAGGCATGTTCCCTTTTATATACCTGATATTGATTATTTGAACGTTTTATTTTTTAAATGATTAGACTTACCAGAGATGTGTAAATTTTATTAATTATTGAAGAACCAACTTTTGGAGGTGTTAATCATCTCTCCGTGTTTTTCTTCCAGAAACTACTAATCTTTTGATTTTTAGTCTCTTCCTTTTCTAATATGTGTTGAAAGCTAATGTTTTCTTATATCATGGTTTAGCTCATCCCGTAAGTTTTGATGCAAAGTGTTATCATTATAGTTCAATTATTTTCATTATTACTCAAATACTCTCTAATTTCCATTGTGAGTTCTTCTTTGACTCAGAAGTTATTTAGAGGTATAATTCTTAGTTTAAAGAATATGGGGATTTTCTACTTATATTTAAAACAATTTTTAAATTTTTACTTACATATATATATTTAAGTATACAATAAATTTTATAAGTATATAATAAAATTATATAATACATATATAATACATAATGAATATATATATATATATATATATATATATATATATATATATGCCCCATGCCCAGCGTGGAGCCCAACATGGGGCTTAAACTCACAACCCTGAGATCAAGACCTAAGCTGCGATCAAGAGTCAGATGCTGAACTGAGCCACCCAGGCACCCCTAAAACAATTTTTTTAAGCTTAAATGCATTGTGGTCAGAAACTACATATAATATAGTTTCAATTTTTTTGAAATTTATTAAAATTTACCTCAAAGCCCAGCATATGGTCAGCTTTTGTAAAATTTTCATATGTACTTGAAAAATTATATAGTAGTTAGGAACAGTTTATAATAAACTGTTTATCCATTAGCTCAATTTTACTTCTTTCATTGTTCAAATCTTGTATCTTTTTGGTTTTGTTTGCTTTTTCCATAAGATAGAGGGAAACATGAAAATATTCCCAGCATGATTGTAGACTTGTTTCTCCCTGTAGTTAATTTTTGCCTTATATATTTTGTAATTATGGTATTAACTAAATACAAACTTACATTTTCCTGGCAAATTGAAATTCTTTTCATTATAAAGGTTACCCTTTATCTTCCAGAATATTTTTGCCTGAGATTAACTAAAAATCTACTTTGATATTGATAAATATCCTTCCTTTTGATGAGTAATTGCAAATATGCCTTTTCCTTCCTATTACTTTTGAATTTTTTATACCCCTGTTTTAGATGTTTTTTCTAACCAGCAACTTATTGGGCTCTATTTTTTCAATTAGTCATCTTTGTTTTACAATTGAAGCATTTAATGTACATTTAATGGAAGTACTGACATATCTAGGTTTGAGTCTACTATCCTATACTATTTGCTTTACATATGTTTATGTACCAGGAATTAATTGCTTTACGTTGAGAACTACAACCATGTGCATTAATATGACAGAGCTATGGGGTCTAAGAACTGAGACCACCTGTGTCAACATGATTTATTTGTTTGGTAAAGGAAATCTTTGCCCAGGAAAGATAAGGCTGTAAACCAATAAATAACTTCATTGTTTCAGGAAATTCTCATATATTAATTTATCTCAGACAATCTGCTCACCTTGGCAAAGAGCTCACTTATCAAGCAACAGTTTACTTATCAGAACTTGCTTCAAGACCCTTGCCTTGCTATTAGATACCAATCATAAAACTTGTCATGAACTTTTCCAAATTGCAGTCTGGTCTCCACCTGAAAAGAGCCACCTTCAAAATGCTGTAAATATCCTCTCCTGACTTTACCTTCAGAGACCCTCAAGGCAGAATGCCCTATTACTACAGTTTTAATAAATTCAGTTTTGCTTTATTAACAGAGTGCCTGGAGACATTTTGTGGGAGTTCAATAACATATTTAATCTTTTAATGCTCATAACAACCTTAGAAGTAAATTTTATTCTTATATTCTTTTTACAGATGAGAAACCTGAGGCATACTGAATACTAAAGTGACCTACACAAGGACAGACAATAATTTAACTCATATGAATCTAAACTATGGTACTAATATTACTGAGCCTATCTTCCCTTGAAGTCTTATCAATCTGAAGGTACCATAAAGGATCTCATGTCCTGACCCTCTCAGCCCTATACAATAATTACAGTACTAATTATGGTAATTAGTAATTTCGTTGTCTTTCTTACTAGACTGTGAGCTCTTTGAGAAAAGGGACATATCTTGTTTGTCTCCATGCTGCCAGTGCCTAGCCTAACGTCTGACACATGACAAGCATTCAATAAATGTTTCTAAAATGAAAATTAAATGAAACCCACTTTACAAATGAGGCTCTGAGATATTAAGAGTCTTGCTTTAGCTCACTCAGAATGTAACTGTCAGGATTGATGCTCCTGCCAATACATCACCTTCTTTAGCTCAACTGTAAATGAGTTCTCAAAGAGCAGTTTTTATGAGAGGAGAGTCTACAAACATTGCAATGGGGATTCATGTGTATAAAGCTGTAGTCCTGCCAAAATATTATATTTCTTTGTTCTCTTGCTGAAATATTATCATCTCAGTGGGTCATACAAGTTATCTCATGTTGATTAGCTTGAATCACACAAATGTCTCTATTAAAAATGGAAAGCATTAACTGATAAATATAATTTCTGACAATATTTTAAGGCATAGGGAAGTTACTACAAAGTTTCCTTGGTATTGAAACAGTTGGAGTTCACTTTACTAAACAGAGCTTTACACACATGAAGTTTTTTTTTCTTTATTATAATGAGAAAATAATGTTATATAAATATTTAGGCATCAGGGCAAAAGTTCAAAATCTTACATATCTGGGAATGGTGGGTGGGGTGGCAAATGTGAACGTGTGCATGCTCATAAGTGTACAGATGAAACAAGACTGGTAAAATGTTGATAATTATTGAAGTTTGTGATGAGTACATGCGATTCGTTAGACTCTACTCTTCATTTCTGAACATATTTGAAATGTTCCATAATAAAAAGCTTAAAAAGTGGCTATTTTCCCCAGTATTGTACTAGCTATACAAAGTACCTGATCATCCACATATATAATGGCTGCAAACTTCCTATCACAAAACAGAGCAAAAACTTATTCTTTCCATCTGCGGATAGACTCTAAAGTTTAAGAGAGTAGTTACTTCTTCTGATGGGAGAATTTTATAGTCTTTTGCTGAGCATCAAGGAAGCTTTTTGCCAACTGTCGTATCTTCTGTGTATATTAGAAATCTCAAGATTTCTGCAAATGAAAAGAACCTGTACCACACTGGGCATAGCGCTGGCCTTCTTTCATTCGCTCTTGCTTTTCTCAGACTGGCTTTCTACAGAGCACAAGGTAATTATCCATTTTAGTAAGATAAGTAGCTTCAAGATGCCTTAAAGTGAATCTCACAAGATGCATATTTCTTTAAGGACACAGAATATCTTCTCATGTAACTTAGATGAAAACACATATTAAGCACTTTTTGTATCTGCCTGGTTCCTGGGTGTTTCTTTCCTTTTTGGATTTTTCCCTCCAGATGACATGGAAAACCCTTCCAAAATCTGGAGGAAAATGAAAGTGATCTTCTGTGCTAATTTTATTATATATACACCTATAACTTTCCTCTGTCCAAAAAGTTTTTAAATCAATAAAAGTCAAAATGTGGTATGTAGCAAGTATTAAGGGTCTCAAACAATAGGGAACAAGGGTCAGATTACAATGTCCTATTGATATAGTAACTCAGGAATGTAGGTCAATACTTTTTAAATATTTTCATGAGTTCTTATTTTATTAATGTATGCTTTGACAATGGAAAAATAGATTATGGTGCTCTGTTGTTAGCTATTATTTTATTGTTTATTTAAAATAGAGCAATGTTTTTTCAAATATTTACATAACACAACATAAATGTTTAGAAGAGCAAAATTAGTGATAGTTTCCACAAACAGATACATCTAATACCTTGCTTCAACTGAAATCATTGCTGCTTCTTCAGAGCAATAATAGCATAACATCTGGGAGATTTCACAGGATCAAACAACTTCACAAGTGCAGACCATGCAATATTTTCCTGCAAATTGATAAGTGATTTAAATACATAGCAATTTGTTGAAGATAAGAATGAAAGATGAGTCAGACTATATATTGTAATATAAAAACAACATAAAAGACAAACTATATAAAAGAAAATTATTCTTTGCTGAATGAAATTAACGTTTACAATTTCACCTACAGGAATTTATGTTGAGGAAGTAAAAGATTTACATAAGATAGTGAACTACATGGTTATTCTTTGCTGAAATTGTGAAAGAGTGGAAGTGATAAAAAACAATTGGGCATTACTTAAAGAAATTATTATATGATGAAACATTATTCACCTTCTGTAGTATATTCAATAAGTTGAGAAAATTCTGAATAAAATAAATGAAACAGATTAAATTCAAAACTGCACTTGTAATTTGATTCCTTTATCTTATCTTATCATCATCTTATCTTATCTTATGTTAGAGAGCAGGGAGGGGTAAAAGGAGAGGGAGAGAGAATCTTGAGGGCTCTGTCTCTGGACTGTGAGACCATGACCTGAGCCAAGATCATGACCTGAGCTGAAATCAAGAGTCAGACAGCTTAACTGACTGAGTCACCCAGGTGCCCCAGATTCCAATTTTAATTAAAGTAGAAATAATGCGCTCATATATATGTGTGCAACATATACATATTAGAAAGAGGCACTAGAATACAAAACAAAAATTAAGTTAATGCTGAAAGATGGGACTGTTATTTTTAATTTTCTTGTTTAATATTCTTCATTTAAAACTTTCTAACATATAAGTGTTATTTTAGAATAAAATATTATTTAATATTATTTAACATTGCTATTTAAAAATATTTTATTAACAATTTAATATTTTATGCTTTATATCATTTCATTGCCAATCTATTAATCTTTGTGCATATTACTTATTTTATTTAATTTATTTTTTTACCATTTACTTATTTTATTTAGGTCACTGGAAATTGCTTTGAAAAGGGAAATAATGAGTACCTAGTAAAACAGGCCCAATTCTGTCACCAGTGAAATTGGAAACCAAAGATTTCCAGTGATTTTGAGTTACTTGGTAGCTTAAGAAAGTACACAATTATCCAAATATTTAAAAATTGTCTTTTTTCCATAAAAATATAAATTAGAACAAAAGCAAGCATTTATTAAAATCCATTTGTTCCAAATAGCCTGTTGAAAAGAAGAAAGTAAAATTACCCACTATGATAGAACAAAATTGTTAAAATAAAGGGCTTATGGTGGAAACATGAGGCTGAATCCATGTATGGGTTTAATTTAAATAGTTCACATAACTATTTTGATCATAGCTCAGTGTAAAATCTGCAAAAAAAATTTTCCTTAAAGACAAGCAAAAAACTAGTTGTTTTGGTGCATTCAACATAGATTAAAAAAAACCAAGACTGTGAAGAAGCAAAAGCAATTTTCACTGATCAGAAAGAAATTTTTATACTGCAGATTACATATGTCCAAAATCCAAAAGTGATTTAAAAGGTAAATTTTCATTAAATGAAATATATATATATATAATATCTTTTATGTCTGGCCTTTATTAAATTTAGCTACACAATACGTCATATATGATAGTTGTGTTCACTGCCTACCATACAGTAATTACCATACAATTAAAATAACATAAACTTTATTATAATAGGTTTGCTGAAAACATCTGTTGTACATATGTTTATGTTTAAAAAGAGATGGAATGAATATTTAAACTTGGAAAATATAATAAGAAAAATTATCTGACTAGCTGTATGCAAAAGAAACTTATCCTAGGTAATAGTGGATCTGTTTACTATATTAAATAAAGATATTAGTTATATATTTTAAAATATAATTTACCTGCTCTTTCAGATAGCAAAGTCGATCCAGAAGAATCAGTGTCTCTATACAAGGAGCCAGAACAACTTTCAACTAAAAGAAAGGATAAGATAGGATGGTAGAACCTTAAAAAACAAAACAAAACAAACAAACAAACAAACAAACACAAACTAGCTTAACACTTATGTTCAAGAAAATGCATCTACAGAAATTTATATAGGGCCAAATAAATCTCCAATACCAATTGTATATATTCAGAAAACGAATACTGCAGAGATCAAAAGTTTTTCTTTAATAATAACAGGAATCCAAAGGCAGTGGTACATATGATAGAGAGTTTTCAGAGGTACTAAGAATGAAATTCATTAAAAGGCATGCTGGGGAAATAACTGCATTGAGACAAGTATGTGTTCAAAGAACTCTGAAATTTCTTCTGTGCATTTATGATACATTTTAAGAGAAATCTACCATGTGTTCTCTTTATTACATTACTGACACCTAATATAGTTCTGAAATAGGAAATGGTCCAAAACGGTTTTTCTACAGTAAGAGAAAAACAACATAGATTGGTTGGTCCCACAATAAAATTTAATTGAACCCCATTCAAGTCTGGCAACATATCCAATTTAATATGTTCATTTCTGAGATTTACCATATTAAAAGCTTCCAGCTCATTCATTCTAGGCTTGTACTTCTCGTAGTAGTCCATTATAACTTTTTCTGGCAGCTTCAAGATAAAACAACAAGAAATGTAACAACAGTTTAAAAAAAGTTTTTCCTTATCAAACATTAAAGTAAAACCAACATTAACAATTTAAAACAAATTTGGGTGTGTGAAGAACTCTGATATGAATGAAGCAAGTCAATAAACTAAGTTCTTTCATTAAAATCTTCTACACCTATTCAGCATACTGTAAATAAAAACAGCAGTAACATCCTATTAATATTGTTTAATTTCAACAAGTTGATGAAATATTTACTTTGTTTCTATGTTTAGGGTACATAGTAGGAGCTCAATAAACATTTTTTTTGAGTAAAATTAAAAATTTCAAATGATATATCTAAAACTATATATCCTAGAGAATAATTCAAAGGCCACAAAAACCCAGTAAGGACATATGTTCATATTTAGGGTAATTTCCTCTAACATGCACATAACAAATCCATCAACAAGCATTACTTTCTGGTTTTCCTCAAAAAATAGGATACCTATAATACAATGAACCCTTGTGGTTAGCAGGCCACTTTTTATAACATATATGCTTCTGTTCACACCAGTTGAACTTTGTTTACTGAGTCAATTGTATTTGTTTCTAAACTTGTTATGCCAGTTATAGTATTGTAATGATATAAGTAAATATTACATAACTAATGAAATATTAATGCAAAAGGAAAAGTTGTTTCTATAAATTGGATGCCTTTGTGAAAGGATTGATGAAGGAAAGTCACTAGAAGAAATTGCTGTCAAATTACATGTGGTCAAAACAAACGTAAGTCTGGATAAAAAGAGTAAAATATCTGAAAGGATTTGTATTTAGATTTTCTCTGAAAATGTCTCCCTGAATTTATTATTTTTTCAAAGTCCCTATTCTTTTTCTTACTGAACTAAATTTCTTTTGAATTTAAAAAGTATAAAAAGGTTAATGGTGAAAAGCAAGGTTTTGTTTCAGTTTCTAGTGCAGCTTTCCAGAAAAGATTTTCCCCTTGGTACAAAACCCAAGCAGATTATACCTCCTTCCCCAACCCTTTTATTTTCAAAAAAATTTTTGTTATTTTTTATTTTTTCATTCTCAGGTTAGTTAACATACAGTGTAGTCTTGGCTTTCAGGAGTAGAACAGTGATTCATCTCTTTCATATGGCACCCAGGGCTCATCCCAAAAAGGGCCCTCCTTAATGCCTGTCACCCATTTAACTTACCCCCTCACTGCAACTCTCAGTTTATTCTCTGTATTCAAGAGCCTCTTATGGTTTGTCTCCTTCTCTGTTTTTATCTTATTTTTACTTCCCCACCACTTTTAAAAATCTTGCCCATCTTTGAATCAAATGAGTACTCCTAAACCAAACTTCTGCAGTAGTGTATATTGGACTGGATCCAGGCCTGCGATTCAAGCCAGGAAAACTCATCTCACAAAATTGTGTGTGTGTTTGAATTACAGCCTTTAGTTAGTCTTCTCTCCAGCCATCTGAGATCAGCAGTTACGGGACAAGTCAGAACTCATCATCTTTTTCTGATCCTGCCTCACCAGCATACTGCTTCCTATAAATATAGTTTTTCAGTGTGATTCCTTGGGTTCTCCAGTATTCTCTGTTTCTCTCTTATGCCAAATTGGGAAGCACAACCCTGGTCATCAATTGCATTTGTCCCAAACTAGGAACTGTTGATTTTGCTCCTCAGAATATTCCAGTCTAGAGAACTGTGTTGTTGGTTTTGTCAGTGATCTGTAACCCTGGGAATTTTCTTTGGTATCTTTCTCCATCCCTCTTTACCTTCATTGTGCTTCATAAAACACATGATTTGAGATTTAGCATGCTTTCTGATTTTGTCAAAGAAGTTGTGTTTTGGTTTTTATTTGTTGCTTTTGTGTGATTCTGAAGAGAAAAGGTGAGAACATCATCTTAACTCTCCTATTTTTTAAAAATGGAAATTGGTTGTTTAAGGGAAACAAAGCTGGACACTGTAGACTGCCTTAGAGGTATGCTTGATGTAAAAAAATTAAGACAGAACTCCAAAGAGTGACCCTATACAAAGCTGTGTGCAAAGACCAAAACAACAAATGGCCTTGTGCTTACACCAAAAGTCTGGTAAGTAAAAGTATATTAATATGTTTTTAAGTGAAAAATTCATTGTTTTAAGTTTTCATCAGTTTTTTCAGTGATACACTCAACTGCCAGTTTCATTACATTAGATCGCAGAGATTATTTGGAAAATTTAAAAAGATATTATCTCATTAATCCTAACATCAATCTGTAACATACATATTTTCATATCTTTTTTTTTTTTTTTTGGTGTAAAAAGGTGATTTTATTAAAGCACAGGGCAGGACCTGTGGGCAGAAAGAGCTGCCTTCATGATCTCATTTTGTAGATGACATTATTGAGTGTTAAAGTCAGGGAGAGCCTATGTAGGGCCAACGTCCTAGAGATGGAGGAAGGCATCAGAATTGAGTCACTGCCGGGTGCAGATCATACTTCGGCAAGGACATACATAAAAACTTACAAGTTGAAGTGCACATTGAATGGCAGTTGAGAGTACTGATCATGAATTTTATTGCTCCCTGTTGCCCATTCCCTAGACTCCAGAAAAGGAGATTAATATGAGTTAAGCTGTGCAAGAGGGCCCTAGCTCAGAGAGCTAAGTTTTGAGTTTAGGGAGATACCCAGTCTGAAAGAGAAACTGGAGTGAGAGGCTGTAAACAAGCGGTTATGTTCATGTTCAGGTGCTTTAGATTATTTTCCCCACTTTTTAAATAATTTTTGACAGTAATTTTAACTCCAGGATAGCCTTTGTGTTGGACAATACCTGCAAAGGTTTCAAGAGTCAAAGTTGTGGATACAAGTATCTCTTCTTTAATGCTTCAGTAAGATTCATAAGTCCTTGAATTTCTTCTGTCTTTATTTCAAACCTCAATTCTTCAGTCTCCTTTAGAAGTACATTTATTTTGTCTCTTGGCAGGCATGAATTTTCTCTTTATTCTTCCTTACTTGTCTGATTTGGAAAAATGCTAAATGAACATTTTTCTTGTGCTCAATGTCTGCTAATAAGTTATATAAATAGGACCAAAAGAAGTACACAGTCTAGAGTTAGACAGTCTGGATTGGAGTTCTTTCTCCTCAGTTATGTAGATTTGGCCTTAAGAAATGTACTTATCCACTTAACCTGTGTCTCAATTTCCTTATCTATAAAATGAGTATAACAGTATTCATTTCACAAGGTCATTCTTAGTATTCAGTAAGGTGATATAAACAATGCTTTTGGCAGTGTCCGGCACAAAGCAATGGTTCAATAAACATTATCTTTTCTCATATTGTTTTTTTAAATAAACTTATATTTTAAAAGTTTTAGATTTACAGAAAATTTGAAGATAGTATAGAGAGTTCCCATATACCCTATACCAAATTTCCTCTATTATTGACACCTTACAATGGGGTTATTTGTTAATGAACCCAATACTGATAGACTGTTGTTAGCTGAAGTCCATTATTTTATTGAGAATTCCTTAGTTTTTGCGGCATCTGCCTGACTCAGTCAGAAGAACATGTGACTCTTGATCTCAGGGTCATGAGCTTGAGGACCACATTGGGTGCAGAGATTACTTAAATAAATAAAAACTTAAAAAAAAATAATTTCTTAGTTTTCACCTAATGTCTTTTCAGTTCCACCATCCTATCCAGGATATCACATTGGATTTAGTCCTATTGGTTGTGATAGTTTCTCAGACTTGTCTTGTTTTTGATGACCTTGAGAGTTTTGAGGAGTAATGGCTAGACATTTTGTATAATGTTCTTTCACTTGGATTTGCAGATGTTCTTCCTCATAATTAGACTAAGGCTATGGGTTTTTGAGAGGAAGACCACAGAAATAGAGTACCATGTTCCTGACATGTCAAGGATACCGATCAACATAATTTAACATCATTGATATAGAACTTGATTACCCAGATAAGACAGTGTTTGTCAGGTTTTTCCACTCTAAAGTTCCTCTTTTTTCCACTTTTCATACTGCACACTTTGGAAGAAAGTCACTATGTACAGCCTACATTTAAGGAGTGGGGACTTATATTTCATCTCCTTGATGGTGGAGTATCTAAATAGATTACTTGGAATTCCCTTCCATGGGACATTTGTCTCTTCTCTTTATTTATTAAAGGTTTTTTTTTGTTTGTTTTTTAATATAAAGGGGCCCAGGTAAGCAAACATGGACTATACCGCAATTTCATAGAAAGTGGGCTGGATGACTGGATGAGAGATACATGGTTGTTTAGAGATCCTCCCACATTGTACATGATCAAACCTGGGTTAGCAATTAACTTAGTTCTCACCAGGAGATGGTGAGACTGAGGCTGCTGACATATCCATGGCTAGGCCATAACTGGTTCAAGAACTAAGGTAGGTGGATGTGAAGGTGAAGCCCATTAGGCGATCTGCTCAGGGAGCTGGGAAGACAAAGCCAGTGGCAATGAGACTGAATTGGTTCTAACAGTCTTAGATTAACAAAGAAAGTTATTCATGCTATTATTCAAAGGATTAGTGTCACTATGAATCTTTTGTAGTATAATGCAAAGATGACTCAGTATGATTCTTACTTTTAGAAATGATGTGATTATGTACATAACATATTCATAAGCCCTGAAATTTATGGACAATAAGATAGAAGTTTTCTTTTCTTTTTTTTTTAACGTTTATTTATTTTTGAGACAGAAAGAGACAGAGCATGAACAGGGGAGGGGCAGAGAGAGAGGGAGACACAGAATCCAAAACAGGCTCCAGGCTCTGAGCTGTCAGCACAGAGCCCGACGCGGGGCTCGAACTCACGGACTATGAGATCATGACCTGAGCCGAAGTCGGACGATTAACCGACCAAGCCACCCAGGACCCCCAAGATAGAAGTTTTCTTAAAAATAAAGCAAAATGTAATGTATAAAGTTATTTCCATATTCTCTAATGTATACCTGTCCAATAACTAGTTAACGGAAATAAAATTTGAACTTTCTACTATATGAAAGCAGAATCTACATACAAAATATTAACTTCAGCTCATAGTTATTCTAAAAATGATCACTGATACATCATATAATTATTACATATTCTTTCATTTGAATTAAATACGTCATTTACAGATTTTGTACACATCAATAATTCTAATAATTTAAAATAATGTAACATTAAAGCATGTTTTCTCCTATATTAAAAGCATATTAGGGGCGCCTGGATGTCTCGGTCAGTTAAGTGTCCAACTTTTGATATTGGCTCAGGTCATGATCTTGCAGTTTGTGAATTCGAGCTTTGCGTCGGGCTCTGGTCTTACAGGATGGAGCCTGCTTGGAATTCTCTCTCCCTCTCTCTACCCCTACCCCACTCATGCTTTCTCTCTCTCTCAAGATAAATACACTTTAAACTTTCTTTTTAAAAAAGCAGTATTAAAAACTAAGATAATTATCTCTTTTTCTTAAATAAATAAATAAATAAAGTAATATATTTTCCTGTCCTTTAAATGATCATATCCTGTCTTCTACTACTTCCTAGAGCTCTTTGTTGTCTGGGAGACATTTCTGTACCTAAAGCTTCTCTGTGGTTAGCTGGGAGAATAAAGATAGTTTTTATAGGCAATGTGACTGTTCTCATGTAGAATTAGACTTACATTATGTAAGAATGTTCTATTGCATAATGGAAATATCCCTTTATTTTCTGCACATTTGGCTTGGTCTTTGCATATAATATTGACATATTGTTTTTGATCTTAATTTAAAGGAAGTATAACTGTTAAATCTTGTTTTTTATCTACCCCCAAGTGTAATTGCTACAAATAAGTACAATCATTAGTTGTAGGGAACTTTATTATTAATAAGAGTATCCTCATTTTCAAGGATAATTTGAGGTGGTTTACACTATGAAGCATAAAAACATATCAATAGTAGGGCCATTAAAGAAAGGATAAACTCTTAAGGGTATACAATTCAAAGGAGAAAAACATGATACCAAATAACCTAATTAAGGACAGTTGCTGGAATCAAGCATAAATGTAAACTGGAGCCTCCTGATAGCTAAAGCAAAAAATAAGTTGAGTGTTCTTTGGAGGAGACTGTCATATCATGAAAACCTATAAAAATTATTATATAGATTGTTTTATAACAAGACCTACATAAATGAAAAGGCTTCTAAATACTGTCTTTATTGAATGTTCAAAAATATCCTCATTGAATCAAATATATTAAGACTGAATGCCCCTAAAACCTAAGCCCCATGGGTTTCTGCCCAATCACTGCTTGGGGAAAGAGTCACGGGCTGCAACTTATGTATAAATCTTCCTGCAAGTACAGTTTCCCCTCTTCTACCTCAATCACCTTATTGGATTTAGGGTGTTTGTTTATAAAAATTCTTTTTTTAAAATTTAATGTTTATTTATTTTTGAGAGAGAGAGAGAGAGGAGACCGTGAGCAGGAGAAGGGCAGAGAGAGAGGGAGACCCAGAATCTGAAGCAGGCTCCAGGCTCTGAGCTGTCAGCACTGAGCCCAACATGGGGCTCAAACTCACAAACTATGAGATCATGACCTGAGCTGAAGTCGGATGCTTAACTGACTGAGCCACCCAGGCACCCCTGTTCATAAAAATTCTATCCAAACAGCTATGAAAGAGATCAAATGAGTCAACTAGATCTTCTTTATCTTGGTCACGGGGAGGGTAATGCAGAGAGGGGAAGTAATGAAAGCTAAGTCATGAATAAACTTATCAATAAGCAAAAATCTCAGAGGAAAAATTATCTAGAACAAAGAGTGAAATTGTTGTTAGTTCAGGAGCTCATCATAATCGTAAAGGATTAAAAAATATATTGCTCAGAAAATAACAGTAACTCAGTCACTACGGCAGTTTTGAATCTTGCTCTCATTAACAAATACATTCTGATGAGACTAGGCTGTACTTCTGGTTTTGGTTTTTGTCAAGCCAAGAGATCCCAATCTTTCTTTTAAGTATATGTATTTCTGGAATAGAGTCCCACAAATTGAGAAAACCTGAGTACATCTTTACTTCTTGCAATCAAATGACCACTTATGTTCCTTCTTAAAACTATAATAAAAGCAAACTACTTAATCATAATTCTGATAATGCATCCCTATAGAGATGAACTACTGTAGGCATAGGGATGTAAACAGGGGAATATAGTTCTTTAATGATTTATGACAACATGTATGGATCTAGAGTGTATTACACTAAGTGAAATAAGTCAGACTGAAAAAGAAAAATACCATGTGATTTTACCCATATGTGGAATCTAAAAAAACAATTGGATAAACACACAAAACACAGAATCAGACCTATAAAATATAGAGAACTGATGGTTGCCAGAGGGGATGGGGGGATGGGCAAAACAGGTAAAGAGAAGTGGGAGATACAGGCTTCCAGTTACGGCATGAAGTCCCTGGAATAGGGGCGCCTGGGTAGCTCAGTTGGTTAAGTGTCCAACTCTTGATCTTGGCTCAGGTCATGGTCTCATGGTTTGTGAGTCTGAGTTCCACATCAGGCTCTGCACTAATAGTGCTGAGCCTGCTTGGATTCTCTCCCTCTCTCTCTGCCCTCCCCTGCTCGTGAGCTCTCTCTCTCTCTCAAAAAAAAAAAAAATAATAATAATGATAAACTTAAAACAATAGAAATAAATTAAAAAAAGAAGTCACTGGAATAAAAGGCACAGTATAAGGAACGTAGTCAATGATGACAAGTGGCAGCTACACCTGTAGTGAACATAGCACAATGTATAAAGAAGTTGAATCACTATGTTGTACATTTGAGAGTGAGATCACATTGTGTGTCAATGATACTCAAATAAAAAATAACACAACAAGAGATGGGGCTGGGGAATCTAGAATTTGCATGGATAGTGTGTGCAATAAAAGTAAGGAGTGGTTTCCTGTCTCATATTTAGGTCTTTCAAAACCTTCTAAATCCTACAGGAGAAAACAAGCAGCAATCTCTTTGATCTCAGTCACAGCAACTTCTTACTTGACATGTCTCTGAAGGCAAGGGAAACAAAAGCAAAAATGCACTTTTGGGACCTCATCAAGATAAAAAGCTTCTGCACAGCCAAGGAAACAATCAACAAAACTAAAAGGCAACCGACAGAATGGGAGAAGATATTTGAAAATGATATATCAGATAAAGGGTTAGTATCCAAAATCTATAAAGAAAGAACTTTATACCCAAACTCAATACCCAAAAAACCAGACAATCCAGTGAAGAAATGGGCAGAAGACATGAAAAGACACTTTTTCCGGAGAAGATACCCAGATGGCCAACACACACATGAAAAGATGCTCAATATCCCTCATCATTAGGGAAATACAAATCAAAACCACAATGAGATACCACCTCACACCAGTCAGAATGGCTAAAATTAATAACTCAGGAAACAACAGATGTTGGCGATGATGTGGAGAAAGGGGAACCCTATTGCACTGTTGGCGGGAATGCAAACTGGTGAAGCCACTCTGGAAAACAGTGTGGAGGTTCCTCAAAAAATTAAAAATAGAACTACCATACGATGCAGCAATAGCACTACTAGGAATTTATCCAAAGGATACAAAAATGCGGATTCAAAGGGGCACATGTACCTCAATGTTTATAACAGCACTATCAACAATAGCTAAGTTATGGCAAGAGTCTAAATGTCCATCAACTGATGAATGGATAAAGAAGTTGTGGTATATATATATATATATATATATATATATATATATATATATATAAAATGTAACAGTACTCAGTGATGAAAAAGAATGAAATCTTGACATTTGCAAAAACATGGATGGAACTGGAGGGTATTATGCTATGCGAAATAAGTGAGTCAGAGAAAGATATCACATGATTTCACTCATATGTGGAATTTGAGAAACAACAGATGATCATAGGGGAAGGGAAGGAAAAATACGATAAAAACAGAGAGGGAGACAAACCATAAAAGACTTTTAAATACAGAAAACTGAGGACTGATGGGGGTGGAGGGTGGGGTAAGTAGGTGACAGGCATTAAGGAGGGCACTTGTTGGGATGAACAGTGGGTGTTATATGTAAGCGATGAAATCACTCACTGGGTTCTACTCCTAAAGCCAAGACAACACTGTATCTTAACTATCTTGAGAATAAAAATAATAATAAAATACAATAAAATGGAATAAAATGAAATAAAATAAAATAACAAAATAAAATAAAATAAAATAAAATAAAATAAAATAAAATAAAATAAAAAGGAGGGAGTGGGTTTAGTAGACAGTCATTTGCTGTTACTGAGGCAAGACCAAGAAATCATGGGACATTCATGAGATACCACAGGTAATTCAAGTGCAGCTGTTGGGGGATTCAAAGTCACATTCTGAAGTGATGAGGCTTAACTCAGATAAAATTAGAAGGCATAATAGGTAAGGGTTGGGGTTTTATCATTAAGAATTAGAACATTCTTAGAACCCAAAAAACATAATAGACAAGTAGCATGATCTCTCGCTCATGAGCAGGAAAAAAAACCCCAAAACATTAAACACTGAACAAAGGGGAAAACTAGAAATCTGAAGCCTGAAGATGAAGCTGTGTTGGAAGATAGTGATGACATCAGGGCACTAGGGGCAAAGGCAAGGATTTGAGTAGTGTTCTGGACAAATCCTTCCTTTTGGTTTTATTTGCTGCCATTAGACTTCTGAGGTCCCATAACATGTCAGGATTCACATTTGGAAAAAGCTCATGCACTTTCTGATTTCTAAACAGGACTCTTTAAAGCTCCCCAAACTCATTAGTGCTTACCTGATTGCATGAAAGGAACCACCCATGTGCCTATAAGCAGGGCCAAAATTTTCCTAAGGAGGCAGTATTTGAGCTGCTCAAGCACTTGAACAAAGTACACAGTTAAAGCCCTAGAATCCTGTCACATACAACATCAATGTATACTGCTAGATATAATACACAGACAAATGACATTCTTGCAAGGAAATGAATTCTTCAGGACTCTTAGGTCCTGGTATGAGAGATAAGCACTACTGAGCTTCTAGAAAGAGGAATAATTTACAACATAGTTCCCAGAAAAGTGATCTTCAAATCACTATCCTATGATTTTTCTTTTTCTCCCAAAGTGCACTGAAATTTTGGAATAACCTTCCAATTAATTTTGTTCTGAGCTTTTCCCTTCTTTCCTTCCTTCCTTATTATTATTATTATTATTATTATTATTATTATTATTATTATTTTAAAAAGCCACAGTTTACTAAATAAAATGAGCATCCATGAACTGGAAGAACTTGGCATATAAAATGATTATACAACAAACTTTACTCTGTGGTAATTTTGACTAGTGACAATTCTATATAAACAAATAGTAAAGAGATGGTCTGCCATGACACTTAAGAAAAGTATTATTAAAATGGGATCCTTCACACCTATTTTCCAATAGGAAAAAAATCAAGTTCATTAAGGTATGAATTCTAACGTAGAGCACTTTTCTACAAAGAAGCATTAGAAAAGATGATCTGAAGATAAACTATACTGATATTTTACGTGCTTACTGTACTGTTTTCCTAAAATGTAGAATTATAATTATAAAATGTGAACAATGATTAATATTGTATGCAAGGCAAGAGGATGGATTGATTGGTAAGTGAGGAATCTGCCCAAATGTGGCTTTTGACAGCTGGCGGCTGGCAGCTTTGGCAGGCGAGTCACAGTCAGCAGGGGTCAAGGTTAGTGGCAGCACAAAATACACTTGTATGAGACTGATAGGCAGGCCTAGGCTGGGCCACAGCATCTCTGAGGACAGCATCTGGTAAAGGCCTCTAAAAAGACCTGAAACAATTTCTGTCCTTTCCCAGAAGAAGTTTATCTTCTCTAACTGGCTCCTACCCTTCTCAGTATTAATACAGGCTATATTTTTAATTCTCCAAAACCTTTTGTTGTATTTACTTTGTGTAAGGTTCATTTCCTTTGGGTTTGGTGGATTTGGGTTTCCAATTTTTTTTTTAATTAAAGCTGCAGAAAGTGCAACGAACATCTATATACCTATTACTTAAATTCACTAATCATTACTATTTTGCCATATTCGTTTTAACCATCCATTTATTATTATTATTATTATTATTATTGCTGATCCATTTGAAACTAAATTACAGATGTCATGACCCTTCACCCCTAAATGCTTCAGCAAGTAGATCCTAGGAATAAGACATGCTCTTACATAACTAGAATAATCAAATTCATTAATTCAACATTGATCCAATATTGTTGTCTATTACATATTCTATATTAAAATTTTACCATTTGTCCTAATAATCCTTTTATGGACTCTCCTACCACTCCACCTTTTTAAGAATCCCATCTGGGATAGGACATTGTATCTCTACTCCCATTTAATCTGGAACAGTTCCTCAAGTCTTGTCTTTTGTGAAATTGATATATATAGTTTTTAATTGGAGAATAATTGACATACAATATGGTATTAGTTTCAGGTGTACAACATACTAATTTAACATTTATACACATTAAAAATGGTTACCACAGTAAGTCCACTTACCATCTGTCACCATACAAAGCTGTTATAGTAATACTGACTACATTCCCTATGCTATATGTTACATCCTTGAGTCTTATTTATTTTATAACTAGAAAATTGCACCTCTTAATTTCCTTCAACTAGTTTGTGCATCCCCTGCTCCCTTTCCCTCTGGCAACTGCCAATTTGTTTTCTGTATCTCTGAATCTGTTTCTGTTTTTGTTTTCTTTGTTTTTTAGATTCCACATATAAGTGAAATCATAAGGTATTTATCTTTCTCTGACTTATTTTACTTAACATAATACTCTCTAGATCATTCATGTTGTAAATGGCAAGATTTCATTCTCTTTTATGGCTGAATGATACACACACACACACACACACACACACACACACACACACACCATATCTTCTGTATCCATTCATCTCTTTATGGACATTTAGGTTATTTTTACATCTTCGCTACTATAAATAATGCCAAGAGGAACAGCGGTGTGTACATCTTTTTGAATTCATGTTTTTGTTTTTTTCTTTTTCCAGATAAATACCTAGCAGTGGAATTGCTGGATTGTATGGTAGTTCTATTTTTAATTTTTTGAGGAAACTCCATATTGTTTTCCAGAGTGTCTGCACCAGTTTACATTCCTAACAACAGTGCATGAGGCTTCCCTTTTCTACACCTCCTCACCAATACTTTTTATTTCTTGTGTTTTTGATATTACTTATTTTGACAGGTATGAGGTGATATTTCCTTGTGGTTTTAATTTGTATTTCCCTGATGGTTAGTGACATCGAGCATCATTTTATGTGACTATTGGCCATCAGTATGTTTTCTTTGAAAAAAATCTGTTCAGGCCCTCTGCCCATTTTTTAATCAGTTTTTTTTTTGATATTGAGCTGTATGAGTTCTTTATATATTTTGGATGTTAACTCCTTACCAGATATATCATTTGTGAGTATCTTTTCCCATTCAGTAGGGTGCCTTTTCCTTGATGGTTCATGGTTTCCTTTACTATCTGATACGGACATATTTTGAAAAGTCTAGTTGTCTGAGTGTTTTCTCATGAGTAGATTCAAGTTATTCATTTTTGGCAAGAATATTACATAAGTGATGCTGTATCCTTTCCAATGCATCGCCTGATGAGTTGGACAATGTCAGTTTGTTCATTATTGGTGATGCTAACTTTGAAGGTTTATCTACTTTTTGAAATGAATAAAAAATCTGTGGGAGGTAATGTGAGTCTGTGTAAATATCCTGTTCCCCCATAAACATTTTACCCAATGGCTTTAATGCCTTGATGATTCTCCTGTGAATCAATTATTACCATGGTGGTTGCAAAAAGCAGCCAGGATTTACTTATGGGCATAATGCACATGTCAAAGCAGTTCAATATCACTTAGAGACATATTACAACATGGAAGAGCTCATGAGCTCCCTACATTTGTTGTTGGCTTTCCTATGGAACAATTCCTGTCCTCTCACCTGTATTTAAACCACCTGGTGATTATTCTTACCTTGGATTAATCCCTGATTTAACACCCCAAAATAAGTTTACCTGGCCTCTCCACATGTGCTCACTCCTATAGCCTCATCTCTCACTTCTGCCTCTCCTGCTTGCTTTGTGCTCCAGCACTGCTGAGTTCAGAATCAGGTTTCTCACATCTGTGTATTTTTGAAGAAGCATACCCACCCCTGCATACCTACAATTAATTCATTGCTCCCTACCTTCACACCTTGTCTGCTTGATGAACTCCTCTGCATCCTTTAAGACCAAGCTAAGGTACCACATGTTGTTCGTGAAATCTACACAGGCAGAGTGAGTCACTCCTTTCTCTATGCCTCCACACTAGTTTATACAGTGTCTATTGTTGTAGGTTCATGCTATATTGTAATTGTTTTCTTTTTTTTTAATGTTTATTTATTTTTGAAAGAGTGTAAGCGGGGGAAGGGCAGAGAGAGGGGGACAGAGGATCCCAAGAGGTCTCTGAGCTGACAGCAGTGAGCCCAATGTGGGGCTTGAACTCACAAACCATGAGATCATGACCTGAGTTGAAGTTGGAGGCTGAACTGACAGAGCCACCCAATTGCCCCATAATTATTTTCTTTTTAAAAGGGTTATATTTTAATTATCTTTGTAGCCCCAGAGTTTACACTGTTTTTGACACATTGGAGATTTTTCAAAATAAATGGTTTTTGATGAATAACTAAATGACTTTGGTCTCAAAAGTTTTCCTTTTGCTGACCCATTGTGGAAACATATGTAAGAATATTTTTCTAAATTATCCTTTATTGCCCTTTGCCATCTTAGAGGGGCACCTGGGTGACTCAGCTGGTTAAATGTCAGACTCTTGATTTAGGTTTAGGTCATGATCTCACAGTTCATGGGTTCAAGCTCCACGATGGGCTCTGTGCTGACAGCTCAGGGCCTGGAGCCTGCTTCAGATTCTCTCTCTCTCTCTCTCTCTCTCTCTCTCTGAGCCTCCCCCACTCACAGTCTGTATCTCTCTCTCTCAAAAATAAACATTAAAAAAAATTAAAAAAAAAAAGAAGGGTAGCCTCAAGGCTAAAATGCCAAAGAAGGAGAAGCCCCACTACAGCCAAAACCCTGCCCTGGTCAGAGGAATTGGCAGATATTCTTGATCGGCTGTGTATTCCGGAAAGGCCATGTATAAGAGGAAGTATTCAGCAGCTAAATCCAAGGTTGAGAAGAAAAAGGATAAGACTCTTCCTACTGTCAGAAAACTAGTTGGTGGTGACAAGAATGGTAGTACCCAAGTAGTTAAGTGTTGTAAAATGCCTAGGTATTATCCTACAGAAGATGTGCCTTGAAAGCTGTTGAGCCATGGCAAAAAAATCTTTCAGGTAGCTAGTGAGAAAACTGCGAGGTAGCATCACTCCTGGAACCATTTTAATCATCCTCACTGGGTACCACACAGGCAAGAGGGTAGTTTTCGTTAAGCAAATGAGCAGTGGTTTGCCACTTGTGACTTGACCTCTGGCCCTCCATCGAGTTCCTCTGCATAGAACACACCTGACATCTGTCATCGCCACCTCCACCAAAACTGATATCAGCAGTATGAAAACCCAAAACATCTCACTGATGTTTACTTCTAGTTTACTTCTAGAAGAAGAAGCTGTGTAAACTCAGACACCAGGAAGGTGAGATCTTCAACAAAGAGAAGGAGAAATATGAGATTACACAGCAGTGCAAGGTTGATCAGAAAGCTGTGGACTTGCAAAGTCTGCCAGAAATCAAAGCTGTTCCTCAGCTTCAGGGCTATCTCCACTCTGTGTTTTCTCCCAGGAATGGAGTTTGTCCTTACACACTGCTGTTCTAAATTTCTCAAAAAGAACTTAATAATTTATCCATTAAAAAATACACAAATTACCCTTTATTTACTTCCATTAAGGTTCTAGCTTAGTAGTTTTCAACTCTGCCCATTCAACACTACACCATCCCCATCAAATCATCAGTTTTTATTGTCTTTTTTTCCACTTTTCAGTATCTGAAGTTAACTTCATTTATTTTTGTACTCATTATATAACACACAAACTCTAGAACATTATAAGCTCCTTTTATTTCTCTCTTCTCATAAACAAATACTCCAGTTTATTCCTTGTCTAGCAAATGATACCAGTACTGATGCTTTTGAAATCCAAAAGATACAGTGTGTGTGTGCAATTGTGCATTTGTGTGCATGCAATATAAGCTGGGGGAGAGAGACAGGAAGGCAGAAAAGTAATGTCAATTGACAAAAGAAGGCAAAATGCTATGGACCATGAAGAAATCAAGAAAACTTAAAGACAATTTTGAGGGGTGTCTGGGTGGCTCAGTCGGTTAAGTGTCGACTTCAGCTTAGATCATGGTCTTGCGATTCATGAGTATGAGTCCTGTGTTAGACTCTGTACTGATAGCTCGGAGCCTGGAGCCTGCTTTGGATTCTGTGTCTCCTCTCTCTCTGTCCCTCCCCACCCCTTCTTTCTTTTCTTTCTTTCTTTCTTTCTTTCTTTCTTTCTTTCTTTCTTTCTCTCTCAAAAATAAACATTAAAAAAAAAGACAATTTTGAAATTTTCTGAAATTTGGTGAGACGCCCAAGTTTGGTACAGAAGATAAAGTTTGAGAATACCTAATCTTTTTAAGATTTAGGTAAAGCTAATCATTAGGATGTTAATATTTTAGACGTTTTAAAGTCCTATTAAAATACTTCTTTTATAAAGAAGTAATTGAACGCTACAAGAAATTTACTGTAATGTTTCATTCTAAGAAATTCATTAATTATAAACAGTAGACTTACTGTAGCTGATGTTCTGCCACAATTTACGGTTTTGAGTAGTTACAGAGTTAGGCTTAACTTTACTATGGAATCTAAACACTCTGCTTAAATAGACCTATATTTTATACTGGGCTGAAGTTATATCACCTATAAGTGATTAGAGTGAAACAAAATGAAAGATCAAGGCGGGGGGACTGTTTTGAATAAAACGTGTTCAAAATATAAGAACAGAATCATTGCTTCTTCCCTACTTTCCTTCACGTTTCTCGGTGTAACATCTAAAATGCATTAAAAAAATATATGGGGTTTATAATAGAAATGTTAGATGACTGCAAATTGAATCACTAAGACGACAAATGCTCGGACACAGTGGACCTCAATGGGGGTGGTGAGAAGTGAGGATTTTGCACCGCCCCCCCCACGCCCCCCCCCCCCCGGTAATTTTTGGCAATGAATGTCTAGAGACTCTTTATACCATTAGGGTTCTACCACTGACATTTAATGAGTAGAGGTCAGGGATGCTGCTAGACATCCTTCAAGGCACAGGACAGCCCCCCACAACAAAGACTTACCCGAATGTCAGTAGTGCTGCCAAATCCTGCTCTAAGAAAATGCCAATGCGGTCTCTCACAACTGACTATCGGAATTATGGGCTAAGCTTTTAAGCTGTGTATGAGCCACCTACATATCCAGCATATGCAGCTTTGGTCTTCTTTGAAATGATAATTTGTCTGGGAATGTTTTCTGTTTACTTCCATACATTTAACATGATTTCTTATAACTAAAAATGTATCCAGAGCATGTTAAAAAATATTTTCTACACACTTTACTTGCTTACATAGTTTTGAATATGAAGAGATTTGCTTTAAAAGTTTAGAAAAACATCAATGCATTCACACTTCCAATTATATATATATAAGTTTATCAATAAATTATTAGATATTATGGTATATTTAATATCTTAAACTTTTTTTTTTTACTTTCTTTTAAATTTTGAGAGAGAGAGAGACAGCAGGGGAGAGGGGGAGACGAAGAGAGAGAGTCGTAAGCAGACTCCACACCCAGTGCGGAGCCAACATAGGGCTCAATCCCACAACTGTGAGATCATGACCTGAGTCGAGATCAAGAGTCGGACACTTAACCTACTGAGCCATCCTGGCCCCCCTTAATTTTTTAAACTTAAATTGTTTTGATGCTTTTCAGTGCTTAGACTCTCATGTGAAAATTCATTTCATTTTTAAAATGAAACCATACACAAATCTCTTTTCATTGTGCTTACTGTCAAAACTTTAATTTGAGCATCGATACTTGATTATGTGGGAGAAAAATAATAGGAATTTGTATTGGGTCAAAAACCTAATTTTGGTTTATCCTTTCCAACTAGTCTGATCTGACAGATACAACTTTCTCATTCCTCTTGCTTAAAATTAAAATCAACCTCCCACCCACAAAACATGTACTCATCTATTTGCTTCCTTTCACCAGTGTATCCTTTTAAATACCTTACTGTTTTGCTCTATACCTTCTTCCATCTAAGTCCTCCAGCTTGGGTTTCTTGTTCCTTTTCATCTTCCAACCCATTTTATCTGATATATTTGTTCTTAATGAGCTTAAATAGTTTTAGGAGAAAATCAGTGGGACACTATTATTGCCTTTATTAACTAATACAAGGAATAATTTAAGACTGATTTTACATGGTGATACTTATCTACATTAGTCTTTGTTTCTTTTGTTTTTACTTTCATTTCTCAGTATAGTGGCGGTTAACACTTGAGGTTTTGACGTTAGCTGAATCTGTGTTCAAGTTCCACCTCCACTAATTGCTTTGACTCTGGCAAAATGACTTCTCTTTTTTGACACCTCTCTTTCTAGATCTTTACATTCGTAATAATTATAGTATCTACCATAAGTGTTTTTATGAAGAGTAAATGAGATAATGTTGTGATGTTCTTAGCATAATAACTACCACATAACAAGTGCTTAGTAACTATTAGCTATTATTAATGTTCCTTTCTGTAATATAATAAGGAACATATCAAGGAACATTTACTACGGTTATTATTAAAGACAAACCTGGGAAGAGAAAGCTATCAACAAGGATAAGTAACATTCTTTCTGGATTTTTGCTACTTAGTTTTGGCAAAGGGTAATATATTTTTAGTTTATTTTTTTATTTTTATTTTTTAATATATTTTTAGTTTAAGTAAAAACTTAGCTCTTCATCTGTGAAAATAACGCTTTGGTTTGTGTGCTTGACATTACTGCAAGACATAAAATTGAGACATGGAACAAAGATACACTAAATAAGACTAACTGGAAGGAAAACCTGTCTGATTTATTAAAAACACTTTTTAAAATCTTTATTTATTTTTGAGAGAGAGAGACACAGAGCATTAGTGGGGCAATGGCAGAGAGAGAGGGAGACACAGAATCTGAAGCAGGTTCTGTGCTGACAGCTCAGAGCCTGACGTGGGGCTCGAACTCACAGACCGTGAGATCATGACCTGAGCCGAAGTCAGACGCTCAACCCACTGAGCCACCCAGGTGCCCCAAAAACATTAAAAAAAAACACTCAGAAATAAAGGGCACCTGGGTGGCTCAGTTAGTTAAGCGTCGGACTCTTCATTTTGACTCAGGTCATGATCTCATGGTTCGTGAATTTGAGCCCCATGGTTGGCAGTGCTGACAGTGCGGAGCCTGCTTGGGATTCCCTCTCTCTCTCTCTCTCTCTCTCTCTCTCTCTCTCCCTCTGCCCCTCCCCCCGCTCAAGAATGAATTACAAATAAATAAATAAATACCCAGAAATAAAATGACTGGGACAAAAATTATCTATTGTCATTCATTTATGTAAGACTAGAAGGACCTTTGTTTGGTGACTAAATAAAATATTGACAAGAGTCATTATCAATTGTGTTATTACTAGTAGAACATATACAAAGATCAGAATAAAAAATATACATAAAACTCAATATTATTAATTATAATATTAATATAAAAGTATACTAACATATATAACATTTATAACATATAATAAAACTATATATAAAAACTAAATGAACTAAAACTTCTGTTTGCATTTACTATGTAAAAACATTGTGCTCAGTATTTTATGTATATTACCTCCTTTGATCTTAAATCATGAGTTAGAAGTGCTTTTGAACAGTTATTTTATAGAGGAGGGGTTTGATTATTAACAGTCTAATGGCTTTAAATAATAAAGTAACTGGGGAGTAAATGAACAACTGGTAGAATAAATAACAATACTTTTTAGCTTTGATACAATATAATCATATCTGTACCACCTTTTCAAGAAATCCATTTCATTCCTTTAAACAGCTATTTTATTCTTTATTTCCATTTATAATCAATTCAAAATACCAGAGTGATCCAAGTTCAACTTAATATTTTACTCAATAACGCATTTGAATTGAGAGTTTATTTTTTTTCTCAGTGTTAGAATATTTATTAGTACTAGCCAACCAGCTTACCACTTTATGTTTGACATCAAACTCTCAATTATTAGTTTGGGCGGCCTATGATGTTATACTTTCCAGGATTCTCCCATTCAAAGGCTTTTAGAATTTAAGATTTTTAATTTTAACTAATTATACAATCTTTAAATAAATGCAGTTTTTTGTCTCATTACTCTTACCTTACTAATAATTCCCTGTTCTGTTATCTTGTTTTTAACTCTGTTTTTGATTTGAGAATTAATACATATTACCTGAATAAACCTAAAGGGGGAATCTCTCAACAGATGTACAACAGCAAAGCACCCACATTGACTGCAAAGGTGAACTGGAATAAAGGAAATGGTGGTATGGTTTCAATGTAATGTAGATGTTTTCCACAAATGGGAGGAAAGTAGAAGGCAAATTATTTTGTATCATCTCAATTCATTATTCCATAGAAGTTCTTCTGTTTTGTGTGTGTTTTTTTTTTTCAACGTTTTTTATTTTTTATTTATTTTTGGGACAGAGAGAGACAGAGCATGAACGGGGGAGGGGCAGAGAGAGAGGGAGACACAGAATCGGAAACAGGCTCCAGGCTCCGAGCCATCAGCCCAGAGCCTGATGCGGGGCTGGAACTCACGGACCACAAGATCGTGACCTGGCTGAAGTCGGACGCTTAACCGACTGCGCCACCCAGGCGCCCCTGTTTGTTTGTTTGTTTGTTTGTTTTTAATAAAAACAGCAATCATATACTGACCTTGGACTCATCTAACCCAAGCTTCTTTAGAGACTTTCTGGCATAGTCCAGAAAGGAAGAGGATTTGGAATAAATTTTACCAACATGCCGATCACTGCAAAACAAAAGTAAATCACTTTTTAGTTTTTCCAGTTTAAATTATAGATGACTGCAAATTAAATCATGAAATATTTTTAAATACCTTCTGTGTGTACATGGCACAAGCTTCAGATTTGATAAAAGTGTGTTAATATTTTTATAAACATTTTTAGGTTCCATATTATAAAGTGTTTAAGATCTGCTTCTGAGAATTCCTTCAACACACAGTAGTGGGAAACAGTATTAGGAAGACAATATATGAGAAATAACTTATCAACAGTATTAAAAAGCTTAATTTTTAAAGGAAACTATAGGTCTTTCAAAAGTTTCCATTATGCTATAAAACACACTTAATTTTATTGGCAACATTACAGTTCATATTTCATTGCAACACCTGCTAATGGTGGCGATAATTCAACAGCTATGCAAAGAGAACTCCTTCAATGCCAGCCATTAAAACACCATATGCTGAGTTGGGTCTGACTTGATCTCATTTATGCCCTGCAGATTTTCACTACAGTTTAAACAAAATATCATGAGATGGTTTTGAATTTAAATAATGAAATGTGAGACTATCACATCACATAATTTGGGTTGCAACTGAGGTAAAATATAAAAATCTAGGGAATAAAAAATTCACCACTTCCAAGTTATCAAAATCAATGAATAAAAGCTCATTTACTCTTGGTAATATAAATATTAATCCCTCTGATTAATCAGACATGAAGTTCTTTTGAACTTTGAATTCTTCCTTTGAAATATATCTCAAATATATTCTTGCAGCTCCATTTCTAGATGGCCACCTCAATTCCACTTATTAGTACTTCATGTCCTTTAAGATTGAAGTCTGTCTCCTTCCTTGCTGCCTATATTTTCACGATAGTTTCTTAGAGGAACATTTTTATGTATTACTTCCCCACCCCCAAAATTTCAATATACCTGCCATTTCTTGGGGTAAATTTGAAACTCCTTAATTAAGCAATCAGGGTTTACTATTTTCTGGCTACACCCACATTTTCCCATTATAATCCAGAATTCAGTTTTCTCTACTCATTGTTTCAGACTATTCTCCATATTTATGTCTTGGTGCATTTGCTCATTCACTCACTTCCTAATGGATTATAAGGTTTTCCACTCTCATCTTCTGCTTAGTTAAGCTACAGCCATCTTATATGACTAAGCTCAAATTATGTATTCTTTTTGGTAACATCACTAATATCATGTTTTCTAGTTTTGACTTTCCACAGCCCGTATCCTTTTTCCACTCGTGTTATTTCATCACTGCTTTGAAATAATAGTTGTTTGAATAGGTATAGGTTCCAGAAAACAAAACTTGTATGTTTTATGAGTTTTTGTGTAATTATCAGATCCAAAACATAGTTATGTATCTTACGTATAACAGATATAATAGATATGTACATCTTACATATTACAGGTGGTGAAAATAAAAGCAGGAAGAGCAATTAGGAAGTTATTACAATAATCTAGAGGAGAAGTTTAGACCAGAGTAGTGACCCTGAGGATGGTGAAAAGTGGTAGAATTTTAGACATATTTTGATGGTAGAGACTACACAGTTGTTGAAGGACTGTATCTACTCCGTGTGAGAGTGATGTTGAATATCTTTGCATGTGTCTATTGGCCATCTGGATGTCTTCTTTGGGAAAGTGTCTATTCATGTCTGCCCATTTCTTAACCGGGTTATTTGATTTTTGGGTGTTGAGCTTGATAAGTTCTTTATAGATTTTGGGTATTAACCCTTTGTCAGATATGTCATTTGCAAATATCTTCTCCCATTATGTAGGTTGCCTTTTAGTTTTGCTGATTGCTTCCTTTGCTGTGCAGAAGCTTTTTATTTTGATGAGGTCCCAACAGTTCATGTTTGCTTTTGTTTCCCTTGCCTTCAGCGACATGTCTAGTAAGAAACTGCTACGGGTGAGGTCAAAGAGGTTGCTGCCTGTATACTCCTCTAGGATTTTGGTAGTTTCCTGTCTCACATTTAGGTCTTTCATCCATGTTGAATTTATTTTTGTCTAAGGTGTAAGAAAGTGGTCCAGTGTCATTTTTCTGTGTGTCACCATCCAGTTTTCCCAACACCTCTTGTTGAAGGGACTGTGTTTTTTCATTGGAATTCTTCATGCTTTGTGAAGATTAGCTGACCATATAGTTGTGGGTGACCATGTAATTTAGAAACATGGGGTCATTAGTGCCCCTGCCAGGGTGATTTGATGGACTGATGGAAGTAAAATCTGACTGGAATTCAAGAATAAAAGGGAAAGAAGTTTCAAAGGACTTTTTCAGTAAAGAACAGATAAAAGATAGTTGAATGGGAATATGGAGTCCCCAAAGGATTTTCAGAATCTGTGTTCTTAACCACATGTGCTCTTATGACACATCATTTCATTTAATAAAAATGAAAACTGGCCATCATGGAACTCACTAGGGGGTAGAGGAGCAGACACAAACAAGTAATTGTACTGTCAGGTTCAATCAGAGCAGTAAGTCACAGATTAAGTCCTATGGCAGAAGAGAAGAGGGTGAGAAAGAGAAAAGTATCAGAGAGGTTGTCTAACCTGGGTTTTAAAGAATGCCTAGATTCCACCTGCCAGAGGTTGTGGAAGGAAGGGGTGGCAGAAATGAGGAGAATATTCCACGTAGATAGAGGAGCTCCAAGGAAGCATACAAGGCATAAAATTAATTGCATGGGAAATGATGAATAAGCCAGTGTACCAGGACATTCTGCATGGACAGCTTCTTGGAGTACAGAGGAGGGAAAATGGGGTGATGGATTAGGCTGCAAAGGATCTTAGTGACAGATCAGAAATGGCCTTGAATGCCATAATAAGGATATTTTAGTTTTTGAGTACAAAGAAAAGGAATTATCAAACATTTTGAAGTTAGAAAAGTGACATGACTGTTTCTGAAAGACAAATTATGGAACTTCAAGAACAAATTAAAAGGGGGCCCTCTGTCAGAATAAAGCATGGTCAGCATGCTAAAAAGGAATTAGTATTCTTTCTTTTAATAAAAGTGAATGCAGTAGATCTAATTAAAATTCTACTCAAGTGAATCCAACACCACCCACATGCTTTTCCAAAAATACAATTGTAAGAACATGGTTTACATGTAGCACTCCCCAAAGAAACAAAATTAGTGTAGGAAATTTTAGGAACATGTGAAGTAGATGTATACCAAATAAGTGAAAACAAGCACATGCAGGACAGAAAGTGACAAAATCCAGTTTCTCTATCACTACAAAATACTTCTAAAATTAATTATTTTGTGCCTTTTTTATGCTAATACATACTGAAATACTTGAGATCCACATTTTGCTGAAAATGGAGACTGGTTAAGGGAACTCTGAAAATCTTCAAACTACTCTTAAATTTAAAAGATACAGACTTCCTAACTTCAATTTGGCCACACATAATGGATTAAGTAATTAGTTTTAATTTTGTGAGCCAGTTTTCATGATCTGGTTTATAACTTTTTTATTTGATTACAGCAAAACAAAAATAAAAATTAAACTAGGTAATACAACAATTATAGGTATCAAAAATTACAATATTTATTATATAGCTGATACCATATTGATCATGAAATAATAACTGAGTAAAGTGTATATATTTTCCTGCTCTCTTTCCAAGTGTTTGAAGAGATTTTTACATCATGAAACTCCTTTGGTATTTTATTCCTCTTAGAAAGTTTCCAGATAAGGACTTATTATAAAATGAAGAGTTTTCTATAAATTATTGAATTTGAAGACAAATGTTAAATGCTCAATCACAATTAAAATTAACAGAGTAAAAATGCTATATTTAAGTCCATGAAACAGTTCAGTTCTAACTTTAGGCTATGAACAATTAAACTTTTAAAATAATGTTTCAGATATTCTAAGAGTATATCACTTGAAAACTACTTTAGCTAACAAGGAAAACAAATTAAGCAAAATTAGAAAGATGTAATTAGGTAATCTTATTTTCTGCCTTTAGTGTTCACACTTTTAAAAAAAACTTGAGGTATAATTGATATATAACATTATATTAGCTTCAGGTATACAACATAATAATGTGATTTTTGTATACACTGTGAAATGATCACATGCCCAGTTAACATGCACCATACATAGTTACAAAAACAGTTTGTTTGTTTTTTTTTCCTGGTGATGAGAACTTTTAAGATTTACTCTCTTAGCAACTTTCAAGTATGCAATACAATATTATTAACTATAGCCACCATGCTGTATATAGTCAAATGCCCCCCCATAGGAAACTAAAATACTGAATCTTGCTTGTATTTACCATTCTTACATTTTTCTTGTTTGCCATATATTTATACTCCTAAACAGTTATACAGTTGTGCTTGTTCAAATTGTATAAATGGAACCATCTTCAAGTTTTTCCTGTGACTTTTATATGAACAAAATTTGTCTACACTGATGCATGCAGTTGTTATTCATGTATTTTTACTTTGGCATAGTATTATTCTACTACAATTTATCCATTTTTTTATTAATGAACTAAAGTTCCTAGATTTTGGCTCTTATAAACATTGCTGCTATGGATTATTCTTGTATAAGTCTCTGGGAATACATGTGGAAGAGCTTCTAGGATATACACATAGGCATGGAACTGCTGAGACAAAGTATTCTCAAGTTTTGTAGGTAAAACTAACTAGGCAACTAGGCATTTTCAACCTTATTAGGCAACGCTAACTTGTTTTCCAAAGGAATAAACTAATTTTTTTTTCTCTCACCAGCAATGGATGGTTCTAGTTGCTCTGCATTTTTGCGATCATTTGTTATTAGCAATCTTCTAAATTTCTGCCTATTTAATGGTTCGAATTGGAAAAACCTCAATCCTCCTTCTGTGTTTCTTCTTTCCTCTCACACTTCTGACGACTAGCATACTCACAACACTTCTGACACCAGACGTGTGGCGTTTCCCCACACCCAGCAATTCTGTGACACCAGCTGGGTATTCTACACATCAGCTCAACTCTGGTACCGTCTACCTAGAGACAGCACTGATCCCACAAGGTAAGGGGATTGCCTTCCCACCTCAGATGCCAACTGCAAGGACTAGTTCCCCAGGTTACACACAGTCTGTCCAACCTGACAAAAAACTGACCTTCCCCTCCCCTTTACATTTAGTTATTTGGTAGAACAGTTCACAGAACTCAAGGAAACACATTTCCCAGTTTATTAAAGGATAAGATAAAGAATACAGATGGACAGCCAGATGAAGAGGTGCATAGGACAAGATCTGGGAGGGTTCCAAGCATAAGAACTTCTGTTCCGGTGGAGATGGAGTGTGTCGCTTTCCTGGTAGGTGGGCATTGTGTTTACCAACCTAAAAGCTCTCCACGTGCCATACTACTGGGATTCTTGTGGAGGTTTCATCACATAGGCATGGTCAATTATTACTTCAATTTCCAGCCCCCTTTTCCTTTCTGAAGAAGGGGCGGAGGCCTCAAACTTCTAATCATGGTTTGTTCTTTCTGGTGACCAGCCCCAAGCCAGGAGCCATCCAGGAGCTTACCCAGAATTACTTCATTAGATCAAAAGATGCTCTAAGAGCCCGTATCACTTAAGAATTTATAAGGGTTTGAGGAGTTCTGTGCCAGGAACAGGGATGAAGACCAAATGTATATTTCTTGCTACAAATCACAATATCACATGGTTATAAAGATAATATCCTATTGTGGTTTCATTTTACATGATCTTGGTTACTAATTAATATTGAGCACCTTACCCAATGTTCATTAGCCAGCTGAGTGTCATGTTTGTGAACTGAGTAATCAAGTCTTTTCACTATTTTTCTTTATCATAGGTGAATTTTTCCACAAATTTGTAGGAATTCTTTACGTATTTTCGCTACTAGTCTTTTTTCAGTTATAGGGCTTCCAATTAGTTTCTAACAGTGGACACTTTCACTCTTCTGAAAACAGTTCTTAATATTAACGTAATTGAATTTTCAATCTTTTATTGTAAGATTTCCAGGTTCATATTTAGTTTGAGACACGCCCTCCCTCAATGTCAGAAAGATATTCTTCAATACTATTTTCTGAAAGTATTATAGTACTGACTTTCATAGTTAAGGTTTTAATCCACTCTGAATTGATTTTTGTGTTTGTTGTAAAGCAGGGGTTCAGATTTTTATTTTTTTTTGTGTAGTAGTCAGAAGAATGGTTCACCAAAGATGTCCATATTCTAATTCCCAAAACCTATACATACATTATGTTACATGGAAAAAAGAAATTAAGGTTGCAGATATAATTAAATGTTCTAATCTGCTGACTTTAAAATAAGGAGAGAATCCTGGATTATCCAGAGGGCTCAAGGTAATTTCAAGGATCCTTTTAAGAGGAAGAGGAAGGCAGAAAGGAAGTCAAAATTACAGAAAGATTTAAAGATGCTATGCTGCTGGCTTTGAAGACTGAGGAAGGAGTCATGAGCCAAAGGATGCAGGTTCCCTTCAGAAGCTGTCAAAGATAAAGAAATGGATTATCACTTGGAGTCCCCAGAAAAAACGCAGCCCTGAAAATACCTGACTGTAGCCCAGTGAAACCCATTTTGGACCTCTGACCTCCAGGGGACCAGATAATAAATTTATGTGGTGTTAAGCCATGAAGTTTGTAGGGATATGTTACAGCATCAAAGGAAACTAATACTTACAACTGTGTAAGTAACTACTGTCCTAGCACTATCTAATGACTACCCCCTCTTCTCTCTGATGATCAAAACAATATAACAAAGTATGACTGCTGGATCATATGGTAAGAGTATGTTTAGTTTTGTTAGAAACTACCAAACTGTCTTCCAAATTGGCTGTCTCATTTTGCATTCCCACCAGCAATGAAATGCAAGTTCTTATTGCTCCACATCCTTGCTAACATTTGGTGTTGTCAATGTTCTAGATTTTGATTTTCTAACAGGTGTGTAGTGATAGCTTGCTGTTTAATTGCATTTCTCTGATGACATATGATGTAGAGGATTTTTTCACGTTATTTGCCATTTCTATTACTTTTTATTTCCTCCTGTATCTTCAAACTTAATCTGGGATCATTTTGCTTCTGGCTTAATTCTTCAGTGCTATCTGCTGGTAGCATATTTGCTCCATTTTTTTTTTTTTTGTCTGAAAAAGTCTTTATTTCACCTTCATTTTTGAATACTGTACATTGTAGCCTATTTTCTTTCAGTACTTTGAAGATATCATTAACCTCTAGCTTCTATTTATGCTAAGAATTTACCTGTCAGTTTCATTTTGGCTCCTTTGGAGATATCTCCAAAGATATTTCTTATCTCCCTCCTCTTTCCCACCTCTGGCTGCTTATGTTTTCTTTGCCTTTGTTTTCATCAATTTTACTATGGTGTACCTAGAATTTATTTTCTTTTTTGCTTCTCCATGGAGTTTGTGTATATCTTAAGTTTCTTGGACTTATGTCTTTTTTCCAATATTGGAAAATTCTTAATATTGCTACTCCCCTATTTTCTCTCTCCTTTTTTCTCAAACTGCAACTAATATGTTTGTGAAACCTACTCACTGTATTCTCTATGGCTCTTAGTCCATCTTTTGTATTCTCCATCTTTGTTTCCTTGTGCTTCACTGTGGATATTTTCTTCTGATCTGTCTTCCAGTTCACTAATTATTTCCTCAGCTGTATCTACAATGCTATTAATACCACCCACTGATTTCTTAATTTCAGTTATTTTATTTTTTCAGTTACAGAATTTTCACTTAGGTTATTTTTTGTATGCTTTGGTGCTCTGACAAAATATTTTTATTTATATGTACATATTAAGTATAGATTATTTTTATTTTAAGATAATTGTAGGTTCACATGCAGTTGTCGGAAAGAATTCAGAAAGATTGTTATTCCCTTTGTCTAGTTTCCTGAAATGTCTCATAATGGGATCTTGCAAAATGATAGTACAGTATCACAACCAAGATACTGACATTGATGCAATGAAGTTACATAAGGATCACTCATGTTGCTGTTTTATAGCTACACCCAATTCCCTGCCATCTCATTCTTTCTCCCCCAGAAACTACTAATCTGTTCCCAATTTCTATGATTTTATCACTTTAAGAATGTTATATAAATGGAATCACACAGTATATAACCTTTTGAGACTGGTTTTCTTCTATTCAGTATAATTTTCTGTAGTTTTCATCCAGGTTGTTATATCAATAGCTCATTCCTTTTTATTGCTGGGTAGTATTCCATGACATGGATTAGCAGTTTGTTTACCTGTTGAAGGACATCTGGGTTGTTTTCATTTTGGGATGTTATGAATAAAGCTGCCATAAACATTCATTTACAAGTTTTGTGTGAAGATAAACTAGCCTCTGTTGATACTTTGTTAGTGCTAGAACTTCCAGCTTCCCACATCTTCTCCACCGATACTGTGGTAGGGGTGGCCTTGTAACTGCTGGGCAATGGTGAAAATCCTGACTCTACTAGGCCTTCTCTGATGCCATACTGGTGGGGAGAGAGTGTAAAACCATTTTACTGCTAGGTGGGCAGGAAGTCCAAATTCCCACATGGTCTCTGACACTGTGGCTGTAGTGGTGGGGTGCTTGTTACCTCCTGGTGGGAAGGAAATCCTAGTTTCCTACTTGGCCTCTCTGACACCATTCCACAAGGAGTGTTCAGGAACCTTATTACAGCTTGGCAAGGATGAAAGTCTGGGCTCTCCAATGGGTCTTTGCTGAGAGTGGGATCACAATTTTTTATGTGGTTTCTGGCTGTAGTATGGGAGGTTTGTCTGAAGGTTTTCCTATGCCTTCCTCTTTCCTGGTCCAGGTATGTATTTTTTTTTGTATGTGCCTACTGGCATTTCTGGATTGCAGTTTACTTCAGCTCCAATACAAGGTTTTTAAGGCAAAAAGATAACCCAGAGAACTTCCACCATGTTGCTCCTTGGGTCCTGAGATCTTGAGCTAGTTTGTCTTCTTCTTTCTAAGATTCTTTCTGAGTCTTCTTATAGTTTATAGATAGTTCTAGATTTTTAATTGTAATTACCAAGAAAAATATAAAAAAAGTACAACCGCTCCATTTTCCCAAAGTAGAAGCTTCTCAAGTTGTTATTTTAAGCTTTTCTCTAAATTCCAATGAGTCCATTTCTGTTGCATGCGGTTGATTTACCTTGGTTTTTGGTCATGTTGTCCTATTTCATCATATGGCTGGTTATTTGGGGTTGCTTGCCAGATACTATATACAGCAAACTTTAGTGATAGTTTGAGCCTGCATATATATTATTTTTGTCCAGAGAGGATTTGCCAATAGTAGGCAGCTAGAAAAATACTCTGAAATACTTTAATCACAGTTTCAGATAATTCTAAGTGGGGCTTTAGGCCATTTTAGGACTGTTTCATTTATGGTTTACCCTCACTCATAGAGTGGATCTAACTCAAGGTAAGAGTGGTGTGCCTGGCCTATGGAGTCCTCCTCCTAGGGCAGGCCATGAACTTTAACTCTTGTCTCACTAGAACTGTTACTTTATTGAAAGCTGTGCTCACCCTCTCTGTCTACTTTGTTAACTGTCAGACAGCTGCCTATTCTATACAGATGCTTCTGGTGAAATGCATCCCCTAGAAGACACAGGGCTTATGTCTCTTGATTCCCATCTTCTCTTAGGTATTTGCCCTGTAGTAGTTCTTGCTCTTGTTCTTCTTCTCCTTCTTTGTTTTTATTTTTATTTTTTGCATCAACAAGAATACTTTAACCTTTAAATTTGACATCAACAAAAGATGCCTGTGTCTTTTCCAAGTCTCTTAGGATAGGATTCACTTCAAGTATGAATAATTTCATGAGACATAGTGACATTCAAGTCCCCACATAAACACATAACTTATCTTTTTTTTTTCTAGTTTTACTGCAAATAATTGGCATACAAGTTTAAGGTGTATAGCATGATGGCTTGATTTACATATATTATGATATAATTATCACAATAGGTTTAGCTAACATGACCACATTTTTTCATATAGATACATTTAAAAAAAGGAAAAATATCCCCTTAAGATGAGAACTCTTAGGATTTACTCTCAACAACTTCTATATATTGCATAGCAGTGTTATAGTCATTGTGTTGTACATTACATCCTTAGAGTACCTATTTATCTTATAGCTAAAACTTTGTACCTTTTCTCACTTTCCTCCAATTCCCCATCTCCCTACCCTCTGCCCCTGGTGATCACAGGTCTCATCTCTTTCTATGAGTTTGGTGTTTCTTATTTTGGTGTTGTTTTTGAGATTTCACATATAAGTGAGATCATACAGTATTTGTCATTCTCTATCTGACTTATTTCACTTAGCATAATGCCTTCAAGGTCCGCCTATGTTGTTGCAAATGATAGGATTTCCTCATTTTTTAATGGCTGAATAACGTTCCATTATCCCTTCATCCAAAGAAGGACATGTTTCTATATCTTGGCTAATGCTACGAACGATGGGGCTACAGATATCTTTTTGATTTAATATATTCATTTCCTTCAGATATATTACCAAAAGTGAAATTACTGGATCATCTGGTAGTTCTAGTTTTGATTTTTTGAGGATCCTTTACTCAGTTTTCCACAGTAGTTGTACCAATTTATAATTCCACCAACAATGCACAAGGGTTCCCTTTTCTCCATATCCATGACAAATGTTATCTCTTAGTCTTTTTGATGATGGCCATTCTAACAGGTGTGAAGCAATCTCAATGTGGTTTTAATTTGCATTTCCCTAATGACTAGTGACGTGTATTCATACATGTACTTGTTGGTTGGCCTTTTGTCTATTCAGGCCCTTTGACCATTTTTAAATTTTTTTGTTGTTATCAAGTTGTAGGAGTTCTTTATATATTTTGGACAGTGACCTCTTATCAGATACATGGTTTGCAAATATATTTTCCCATTCTGTAAGTTGTCTGTTTTTTTTCTTCTGTGTAGATGATTTCTTTTGCTGTATGGAAGCTTTTAAGTTTGATGTAATCCCATTTGCATATTTTTATTTTGTTGTTTGTACTTTAGGTGTCATATCCAAAAAGTCATTACCAAGACCCATATCAAGGAGCTTTATTCTTATGTTTTATTCCAGGACTTTCATGGCTTCAGATTTTACATGAAAATCTTTAACCCATCTTGAGTTAATTTTTGTGAGTGATATAAGATATGGATCCAGTTTCCTTCTTTTACATGTGAATATCCAATTATCCCAGCGCCATTTATTAAAGAGACTATCTTTTCTCCATTGGGTATTCTTGGCTCCTTTGCCAAATATTGGTCAACTGTATATGCTTCAGTTTATTTCTGGGCTTTCAATTCTGTTACATTGGTCTCTGTGTTTATGCCAGTACCATCCCGTTTTGGTGACTACAGCTTGATATCAGGAAGTGTGATCCCTCCTGCTTTGTTCTTCACAGGAATTCTTTGGCTACTCTGACTCTTTTGTGGTCCATATAAATCTTAGGAGTGTTTTTTCTACTTTAAAAAAAAAAAAAGCTACTGTGATCTTGATAGGGATTGCACTGAATCTAGATGGCTTTTGGTAGTATTTACATTTTAACACTATTAATTCTTCTAATCTATGAACATAGGGTATCTTTCCATTTATTTGTACCTTCCTTGACTAGAATTAGTGGGAAGTTGACTTTGGTTTTTGGATAGACTGAATTTGATATATCTGTAAGGTACTTAAGTGAAAGAGGTTAAGAGTGGATACCTGATTCAAGATATTAGTTGTGAGGGGGGTGCCTGGGTGGCTCAGTTGGTTGAGTGTCCAAATTCAGCTCAGGTCATGATCTCACAGTTTGTGAGTTCAAGCCCTGCGTGGGGCTCTGTGCTGACAGCTCAGAGCCTGGAGCCTGCTTTGGATTCTGTGTCTCTCTCTCTCTGCCCCTCCCATGCTCATACTCTGTCTCTCAATAATAAATAAATGTTAAAAATTTTTTTTAAAATAAAAAAAAGATATTAGTTGTGAAGGTAATTCCTAAGAGAAAGAGGATATATTAAGAGACAGGAGCTGAGTATAAAAATATTAGCGAATGAAGATATATGTAGGAGGTGAGTTAAGAGGAAAAACCCTTTAAGTAAATAGGTGACAGACAATGCCAAGTAGGGAGGAAAAAAAGCCTCAGAATGCAACTTAAGGGAAGATAAGGAGGAAGAGAGTCTGGAGAAAAAAACCCAGTTATCAACATTGTCAAATGTGGCTGAATGGCCAATCAGGCTTTGGAATGAAAGCGTTTATAATAAATACCATCTATCTTCTGAGTAGTAAAAGAAGCAGGAATGTGGAGGGCTGGACAGTGTAATTTTTAAGAGAGAAGAAAGATTCATTAAAAAATGGAGACAATTTTAAGTTGTCATTGGGAGAGCTAAAAAAATTTATAAAGAGATTTGAGGTCTCAAAAGAAGCAGGCAATCAATATCTGAGTGGACATAAACTTGCAAAATTTTGTGATTTTTTTCAACAAAATCAGTATCTTGTGATGAACTCAAGAGAGGGAGCTAGTTTTCAGGAAAGCATGAGAAATTAATTTGTAGACAATTTTAAAGATTGGTAAACATATGGAAAATAAAATGGAGACTGCAATAAGATTTGGGAGTTAGTTACACAGAAATGATAGTTTAAGCCAATGGTATAGTAGATATTTATATGTCATAATTTCTATCAGTAAAAAAAAATAGGTTATTTTATTTCTTACAGAGAAATAATAACTAATCTAAAAATAGTTTCTATCTCTGTTAAGTGTGGATTCATTTTTGAGAACTTTAAAACTGTCCTATTTTAATCTGAAGAATAATCCTATTACAACCAAATGGCTATCAGAATCCTAAAATTGTAATTAGCAAGAGGATATTCATGAAATTTGCCAGACTTGCAAATGTATGCTTGAGTACAGCAGTTACTGAACCAATATTATGGAAAAATTCTCCCATTCCTGCCTCTCTGTATAAGCAATGCATTATTTGGAAAAAACAACAGCAAACAAAACATGTGCAGGGCTATTATTTACCAGTAGTACATGGGCCACAATTATTTATGATCAATTTCTGTTCTCATTAGTTAAGTGTTTAGGCTGTACTGGTTGTGAAACATTTTAAATGTAACCCTTGCTATATGATAACATTATATTCACTGAATTACTTATATATAACATTTCATTACTTCTAAAATTTTAAATTATAACTGACACAGACTATTTTATCATTACACAATGCTTCAGGACAAAAAGGAAACATTAGAGCCCCCACTTTAATAATGATTAATCTAAGATACAGTTGCTGCATACTTCTTTGTTACTACTGACATTATGCTCAAATTCAAAGCTTCTTTTAAAAAAACAGTGATGTTGAATAAATTCACCTAGGCTAAAAATCACTTCACTTATAAGACAACAGAGTTATCCTTATTAAAATAAAATCCTCCTACCATTTGGTGATGCCATAACATTCTTTAATAATATCCTGAAGGACAGCTCGATAGAAGAGTGATTCAGTAGGCAGCTGAAAAAAATGTAGATAAATATAAGCACAAGAAACAAATAAAAAACATATATCGAATCAATACTAGAGAGTCAGGAACATAAGTGAATGTTAGAAATCTGACTTTATTGCAAAACATAGAGGAAACTTTTATAATTTTTCCATTCTAAGTTAAATTGTTACCCTGAGGCTAATACTAAGGAAGCAATTCTGCATGAAAATAGAAGAAACTATAAAAGAAATGGTAGTGAATGGTGGAAGAAACAGCACAATCAAACAAAAATGAGCTAATGTCCCAAATGCAGTGCGTTCAGTTAAAAATGTAGAAATAAACTTTCATGACCAGCAAGATCAGCTCTGGAGCCGAAAAGAGAGCAGTAAGGTAGAATACATGCAAAAGAGAAGTGAACACGGATTTGTCCTAATGGTGGTGGAACAGAGATCGTATCACCTAGGATTCACACCCAGAAAGAGAAGATACTATTGTAAGTAAGGACATGCTAAAAGTATGTCTGAGGTCTAAAAGATCATAGCGTTGGCTACTGTAGAATTGAAAAGGGCATGTCTTTTTGTCCCTCAGGAAGGATATAGGATTAGGTATCCATGAAGGTTTTCCAAAGCAAAGAAGATATGGATGAAGAGAAGGGCCTCAGGGAAGCATGATAGTTTTGAGAAAGTATAAAAGAAAACACTTCACTGAAACAAGGGAAGGGGCACTTAAACTAAGAAACTACAAAAGTCACCCAAACTCTATCCACATCCCCACAGAACTCTTAATGACAGTGTAAATAAATCCAATACAAAATAATATCAGCAACAGTCCTGCTTCCATGCAAAGTTTCTAACGAAAAAAAAAAGGGGGGGGGGGGGAAGAAAAATGAGCCAGAGTGGAGGGAGGCCAACAATATTGAATGGTCCTGAGAAGGCTAATAAGGTGAAAACCCCAAACTGTGCAATGACTGGTAGTTTTAAAGACAGAGTTCAGTACACTGTACAAATTCCCTGAGTCAAACTTCTTTCCCTTTTCCTTCAGAGCACAACATTGTTATTTTCGTCTGTTTTCAACTAGAATATGTTTGGATTCAGACGAGGTCTAGCATAAAATACAATTTTGCCTGTGTGCTCAGATAGAAAACTTACTCTACTGCTCCTCTCTCATCTGACCTCAAGTTCCTACACTGTGGGCCCCAGGCGCTGAGGCTACAAAAAAACACAAGTTGGGAGCTGAGGGTGAACCATTGTTTCTTGCATCTTCACCTAATGGCACTGACTTCTTAAATCACTGGAGAATGTCTGACTTGCAGGATTTTGACAGAGCACTTGGAAAGGGCACGTGTTATATCCTTCCAAGATGGTGGGGATAGTGGGGAGGGTGATTCTAGTCGGAAATGGTGTTAGGAATACCAAAATCCCCAGTTCAGCTCCTCAAATAATGCACTGAAAGCAGACATACTTGAATACTACGAAATTTGTAACCTTCAAAAGGTATACTTCTTAAATAAAATCTCTTTCTAAATGCAACACCTTGACGTAAGACAAACTCTGATTTGTAAACTTTCTTTCTAGAAGACTGCTCCAAAACATATCATTCAAAATTTTCCATCTCTGCACATATTTTTCATTTGGCATTTTTTTCATCTTGAGTAATTCTTTTTGTAGTACCAAAAATCTCTATCATCCGTCCCTTCCTTCTCCCCATATCCCTTCAGTTTTCTCACAAAAATGCTGAAATCCTCTTTCATATATTGACACCTATTGTTCTATTGACATTTAAGGCATTTTTAGAAATATATTATTACATGAAGTAAAATATTAGTATTATAAATGGTTTATAAAGTTCTTAACTTTTTATTTACTTAGCTATACAATAAACAGGAACTTTAATTTTACATGAATTTTACATGAAACTTCCAAAAATAGTTGAGCTGGTATTTGAACTGAAGAAGCCTAGCTCTGATGTCCACATATAAAGCCATGATGCTATATGGCCTCTTGGACACTTGGGCAGGGATGGTGTCGTTAGTTTTTATTCAATACTTCAGTCAGGAAAAAAAATCTTAAAAATAAAGTTTCCATACCTATGCCTTTGAGAAAAATTATATAAACGGTATCAAGGTAATTATATAAAAGAATGCATATTTATATTGTTATTAAAAACTGGTTAAAGATGACAAAAAAACCCCAAGAAATGCATTTAAACAAGAGATCATACAGAAATGCAATGCACAGAGAAATAAAAACAGGATAGAATAAATCATCATTCCTTAGTTATCCTGAATAAATAAGAGCCTTACAGCTGTTCACTAAGAGAAAGGGAAGAGAGTTATGAAGTGCCTTCAAACGTGCATTCCTGGGATAACTGGGTCTATCCATCCTGGTAAATACAGATGGAGGCATGTGGGAAGGGAGTCAACATCTCCCCAGCACCCTGTGTCTGACAATTCCAAGAATAAACTGGATGTGGCTCAGAGTTTACTTTCTCTCCTTCACAAATGATAAATCAACCTAACACTTTAATGCATCTTAAATCGGAGGGAGCAAAAAGCACACGCTTAAAGTATATATCTTAGGCATGCATTTTACAGGTCTAGTGGAGACGGCACTAAGCTGGAAGTCAGTACTCTGCAATTAATTAAGGGAGGTAGAATGCACTATTAAACTTCTGCTGTGTATCATGTTCTCATGTAAGTTTGGGATAATACTCAACTTATAAGATTGACTGTAAACATGAATAAGCACTGGGGAAACTGAAAAACACCATAAAAATGCACAGGGACATTATGATGAAGGCTCTTTTCTCTTCCAGATCCTAGGGAACCACTAGACTCATAAGCAGTACAACTGCAAACCAGCAGTTTGAGACGAAAGCCCACATACCTCAACAATATGCCCTAATGCCTTTAAAAAAATCAGCTTTTATCAATTTTTAGATAGGAACAACAAATATATTTAAGAAAAAAAGTTCTTAGCATTGAGCCTGGGCCAGAGTAAATACTCAGTATATATTTGCTGCTATTATCATTTTAAATTATAATTATTTAAAAAAATTCAAATTGACATATTAATGTTCCTTGAAAAGAAGCAAAAAGAGATTTCTAACATTTAGGTACAACAAGAAAAATCCTGTGAAAAGCTTAAAAAGAACAGCTAAAAAAACTTTTAGAAATTCCTAATATGTTTCATCAATCATAAAATAGAGAATAAGGCAATTTTATGGACATTTTGGGGGATATATTTAACTTCTGTTTATATGTGCAAGTCCATTTGGCTATTTCAACTAATGACCAATCAAGTTAATAAGGAAAAAAACAAACAAACAAAAAAAAACAACAAAAAAACAATGCAGGTCTGTGTTTTGGACTGTAGTTAAAAAATAAATTGAATGCTATACTGTGTTTATCTTTGCTCCAACTAAGCCCATAAGAGCCTGATAGTCAGCAATAGCAGTCTTTGGAAATATTCATAGACTGTTTAGTGTATTATGAAGAAATGACACATTAGTACAAGAATATAATGTGGACATTTTCTTAAAAGTTCAATTTCCTTTTTCTGGAAGTTCACTTCTCTTTTAAAGAGAAACTTCTAGAAAATGTACAAATTTGAATATGAAGAGGTGACAAGAAGACTCAGGTTTTAAGTTCATCAGCAGGTCAAGTAAGAAGAGTACTTTAAGAAAACTATCCTGTCCATCTGCTGTATTAGAGTAAACACTTGTACTTACCCCTTGGCCAACCGCAACCCGTTCCAATGCCTTTAGAGAAAAAATAAGGAGAAAAAAGTAAGACAAAGACTGCTGGTATATTTAGTCTTATCTTATAAGACTTATAAACACACTGTATAAAGGCTTATAAAAGTGACATTTAAAAAGATTAATTAAGTGATAATGTGTAAGTTTACACATTTACAAGTGTTAATATCATTGAGGAATGTTAACCAGTATAGTTGTATACTCTAGGGTTGATTTATAATAGATGTGTGTCATGTACACAAACACATACACACCCAATTGTATATACTCCTTGAATTTTAGAAAGAATAAGAAAACGAAAGAAATAAAAGAACATGGTCTTGGCTCACTTTTAGCTGTTTAGCAGAAACAATCAAATCCAAATCTATTATTATATGTGTGTATATAATAAACATGTTTATATACTACTTCTAAGTGTATTCTCTTCTAATTTTTTATAAACATATAGTTGCCTTTTATTGTACAAGGTTTTATTGAACAGATTATAGGTGAAAATTTAGTTTAGAATAGTATGTATAGTTTTGGTTGGCCTGGTCTACAAATTCAAATCAAAGTCACATATGATCAAGTGCCCAAAAGAGAAAGAATACATATTTTTACAATTTCTATATAGCTGGTTTTACATTTATATTTATTTAAGATCCAGATGATTTTACAAAGTATTTCCTCATATTTCCAGTAAATATGCATAACCAAACATATATAAAAGATACTTCTGAAAGATTTATCATAATTTCAGTATGGAATAAAGGCTTCTAAAACTTCCATTTTTAAGAGACAAACATTTCTACATTTATAAAGTTTTATAACTGAATTACATTAATATTTCAATATTTACCTTTATTTTTTAAATTTTAATTAGAAAATATTTCAAAATAGAGTAGTAAAATATAATAGATCTACATATACTTCCTATTCAATTTTAGAATACCCATGTTTGCTTCAGGTTGCTATTCTTCATAAATAATAACTCACATACTTTTAAAACTGAAAGATAATTTACAGATTATCCTGTGTAAGTACAATTTTTGCAGAGGCACAAGTTCACTGGCAAGGTAAAATAAGTTGCCATAGTTGTATAGCTAGTTAGCAAGTGAGCAGGAAGTAAAAACTTGTTCTTTGAACCTTAACTTCACCTGCCCTCATACCATTAAGATTTAGTGGGAAAATGAGTTCACTGTATAAGAAGTTGCTTCGCAGAAATTATTTGAAGAAAAAAATTATAATTCTCCAAAGACTTGGACGATACCTTCACCTAACATCTAGAGCCAGAGTTTTAGGAATACAGGAGCAAATTATTACATAATTTTCATGTTAAATTAAATAGCAACAGGCCCAGAATAAGTTTATTATTGAAGAAAACATTGATTTTCTTTTACAGTACTGTCTGTGCTCATTTCAGATTAGATTTTTGTTTTACAGCTTTGGCTAACAGGCTGAACTGAATAAAGAAACATGGGTTTTTAATAATAAATTGTTTGGTGTTGATAAAAGTGTCTACTTTTAGATAAGAATAACTAGTTAAAAGTAGTCAATACCAAGACTACTTTTAGTATGTGTTGCTGATGACGGACTTTAGAAATACAAATGATAAATTTTGGTTACGTAATAAAAGATAACCAGGTAGGTGATAAGAAGTTTCTTGCAAACATTAGTATTTTTCTTGGCCAATAAATAAAGATAATGAAGAAAATATATACCAAGTGTTAATCGAAAATATTTTGCAGTTTTATCAAGCTTAAAGTATGCTGACATGATTGTGCTAATCTAATTAAAATTTATCTCTGGTTAGTACCCTTAACAATTTTTCAAAGCATCACCAGAAAGTTCTCCTTTCTCGATCTCTTTTTTTTTTTAACCCCTGTAACTTTGATTATTTGTGGAAAAGGTCAGTTATGGAGTAAAATACAATTAACAAAAAATACATCAAAAAAATGTTCCTTAGCATCCAAAAAAGAAGCCAAGGTAGTCAGGGACTGCAATGGAGCCAAGGAGAGGGGCATTCCATAGGAAGCTCACATTGGGCAGAGAAAGTTATTAAGTGCAGTGTGGTCTATACATTAAATATTCTAAAATTTATTTTTCAAAACCTCTTCTTTATGTTTCTTTGAATGTTTATTTTTATAGCAAACATTTTTTGTTTTGTGGGTACCATATATTCTTTTATCTCTGTAAGGGATATTAATAGTTATTTTATATTATTTTATTTTGTATAGTCTCCATTTCCTCCAAGTTGCTTTTCTTCAGTTTTTCTGATCTCTGTTCTTTCATGTTAGATTTTCCTTATACATCTAGTGATCCTTGGCTGTCTGTTGATAATTAAAATGGGGGTATTGTAAATGTGATTAGAAGTACTGTGCTTATGAGTGAGGACTGTTACTTGTGGGCTTTATCATAAAGGTGACATGTGTCCTGCTTTATTGTAAAATCCCTGATGCCAGCATCATTAGGTCTTTTTTCTTAGGTTAGTCAGATTCCCTAATTTCTTGCCTGAAGGGTATAATCCTGGCTGCTGCATTGTGAGAACTAAGTCATTTCAAGAATTACTTGTCACTATAACATGACCCTGAATAAACATTACTAGCAGATATAGTGAAAGAACAAGATAATTTCCAAGAAAAGCATTTTAAGAGGACTTTAAAAATTATTATTTGAGCATAAATAGATTTCTATGATAATACTAGGATCTGTGACCTAGAACACTGGTGTGCTATTTTTTATATTGCTGTATAAACTGGCAGAGAAATAATGGTCATAGAATAATTAATTTATCTTGGGGTTGGACATCAAACACATTATTTAATCAACTATATTTGAAATTTCTAATGACAAAAAATAACTTAGATGTTTTAACGTGCACCTATTCTTTATAAACTAACATAACACCATGAACAGAGAATACCACAGGTTAAAGTGTTCTAGGTGGAAGGACACAAGCCAAATAAGGCACATTAAAGGCTTTATTTAATTAGATAGTTACTTCCAGGTACCTTATTAATATCTTTCCCATTCTATAAAAAATTAGGAGGGACGCCTGGGTGGCTCAGTTGGTTAAGCGTCTGACTTCAGCTCAGGTCATGGTCTCGCAGTTTGTGGGTTGGAGCCCCGCATTGGGCTCTGTGCTGACAGCTCAGAGCCTGGAGCCTGCTTTGGATTCTGTCTCCCCCTCTCTCTCTGCCCCTCCCCCACTAATACTCTGTCTCACTCTCTCTCAAGAATAAACATTAAAAAAAAAAATTAGTAGACCAAATGATCTACTATAAACACATACAAACATACCACAGAACTGTGAATAAAGCACTGAACTAATTCGGTGTTTAACACTTGGTAGCTGGTACATTTTATATGGTAATTAAAGTAATTATATATAAAAAATTATATGTAAAAAAGTATAACTATAAATTGTTACCACACTGCATGTAAAGTAGATAATGCTGGAAGGGCAAGTGATTTTTTAATCAAAATTTGCAATGCACAAAAGCATTAATAATGATGCTCTGCAAAACTTGGCATTTAATTCATGATATCAGCCAACAACAATAAATTCTGTAACATCTGGATAAAGTTCTTAGTCCAGAAAAAAATATAATCATACCAAACATGCTGACATTCTGGCATTACGACCACAGCACCATCTCTCTTCCTTTAAATAATGGCACATTGGAAATCCCCACTTGTCTTGGGTGCTTTCTGCAGATGGAGGAAAAATATGGATTATTTAAATACGATTCTTCCTCTTTCATTTAAAGTAAACAATCTATTGAGAAAGAAAAGCAGTTATTGAGAGAGTCAAACAGTAGTTAAACATGGAGGTAGTAATGTTTAACAGTTCATTCCAATCTGTTAATTGAAAGCATATTAATGTTATGAAAGTGGTATTTTCAACAACAGCTGTTTTGTGTTTAAGCTCTAGGTCTGATACTAACCAATTTGCCAAAATTATTTTTTCTAAGATTTAGCAAGAGCAATTTAAAATGGAAGTACTCTTTATGTTCAGTGTAACTATAGGAAATAAGTAATGAGATTCTTGCCATTTATTGCTGACCTGACTTTCTAAAAAAAAATAATTTATTAAATGAAATTTGGCAATTTATTATAGAACAATATTAATTCATCCCTAACAATGATGAAGCATCAATTATTTTTTCAGCCACTATATTCACTTTCCAGAAAAAGAACAGCTGTATAAGCTCTTCTTTCTTCCTTGTATTAACAGGCTGCAATATTTTCAATTGTGATTCAATTTGGCTCAATTGCATATATGGTTTAAGTAACAACAACAAAAATCAACATTCACGGTTTAATCACACATATCTTTTGCCCAACTCACTTACAGAGTTCTGTACATGATTTGCTGATGTCCAAACCCTTAATGCAAAACTATTAATTACATAGGGGTTTTGAAAAGGAAAACAAATGAGTTTCTTTTTTAAATTGAAGCCTGGAAAATAAGAGCTTAAATTTTATCAAGACTATGACAATTAAAAGAAAAATAAGAAAAATATAAATTTTCTATTAGGTTAAAAAGTAAAAATAGAATTAAAACTTTGAAAACATAAAAAACTCTTTAAAAGAAAATACTGTTGAAGTAGATTCAACTAAATACATTTCTCTGCTATAAAGGATCAGATGACTTTTGATTAAAATAGAGAAAGTTTAAATTTCATGAAGATCAGAAGCCTGTGAAAGTGGTTTCCTTCTGTTCATAAATTAAGATTTATGATAGGCCTTACTGATAATCAGATGGAAGATATGGACCTTCCTCTGGGAATATAAATAATAATAATGTTAGTGTTTATACAGCACTTAATATTGTGAGGCACTATTGCTTTAACTGCTTTAAATGTATTAACTAGTTTTAGTCCCTACAGCAATTCTATGAGGTAGGTACAGTACTATACGCATGGTTTAGCTAGGGAAACTAAGCACACACAGGTTAAGTAAACTGCCTAAGTTGCAAAATATAGCACATGGTGAGGTAGGATTTAAACCTAGGCAATCGGGACTCCAGAGGACACGCTCTTAACCACCAAGCTATATAAACAACTTCAATTACAAATGCATAGGACTTGTGGAGCCCTTGAAGCCTATCCAGGTCCTGGGGATCCTTGGACTACTTCCTCTATTTCCTAGATGACCTGAAATAGCAAGTTGAGTTTTATTTAAGGTTTTACAATTTTACTGAGATGTGATTACTGCTAAATGAAAGAATAACTGTAAAGTTTTTTTTTTTTTCTTATAACCAAAAAGAGAAATATCTAGAGCTTACTGTAAAGGGTAAGGGGCTAGAGAGATGGGTTTGTGCTATTTTATTAAGAATAGTTAGGAAACATGCTAACCAATAAAATAGTTGGGTCTTCCCTGTCGCCCCCCTCCATCCCACATCCATTCTCTTCCTGTAGACAGGAATAGAGATTAAATGCATGATGTGATTAGTCCTGGCAGTCTTTAGAAAGACAGTGGTGAAGCTGTGAGTGTGTGGTAGGGAAGAGAGGGGTGGGAATTATTCAGAAGAATGCAGAGTTTTGGGATTCCCAATTGATTTTTAATAATAAAGGGAAGATGAAGGCAGGGATACATAGGATTCCTGGTATCCCTCTCTATTTTAGATGACACAAACATGGAAGCCAGCAGAAAAGACTTCTGAACACATGGGGCTGTCATTAGAAAACTGGAGGCTAATAAAAGATGGTCTTTACTTCACACATGTTCACTAATTTGTGCTGATGAAGGTGATGAGAGTAGAGAAAGGTTATGGTGTTCCTTAGGGCTCATAAACCTATTCTTTACTCCCACAATAAAGGCCTATATAGAAGGGTAATTTTTGTGTATAAGAGAGCTTCCTCTCCAACCCTACATTAACTGTAGTGGGAGAAGGACAGTCTTACTCAATGTATATGGCTCCCTGAATCCCTAGCCAAAACACCTAAGATCCTAGGGCAGTTTATAGGAACTGCCAGCCTTGGCTCAGGGCTATGTGAAATGCCATTAAAGCCTCTCTCCTTTGGACACCTGGTGGTTGTGGAATCTCCTTGAAGTTTTCTGAATCTACATCACAGTTTCCTCTGTGACTGAGGTCATGGTGGCCTCACAGTTCTGCTCATTTTTTAACAAAGAGCAAACAACTGATACAGAGACAAGACACCCTCAAAGTCAAAGAAAGCCTTTCATGTGCAGGTTCAATATTATCTTTGGACCCTATTTCACCAGCTTCATTCTGACTGCAGTGAAGAATGAAGCTCCCTTCTATGTTCTGAATCTAAGTCACAGAGTTCACTGTTTCTATTGTTATATATTTATCTCCTATTTAACTGTGTTCATAAATTCAGATCTAGTCAAAGTGAGCTTTAACCACCTTTATCAGTTATTTCCCCGGGGATCACTTTTATGCTATCTTTAAATGATAGTTTTAGAATAAATTCTCCTTTTTTTTTTTTTCATCTATCCCATTTCTTCTCTGTTGGCTTTAGAAATCCATCCATCTCATAAAAGTAGAGATTCTACTAATTTTTCCTTCTTATGTTAATAATATTACTATCTACTTAACTAAACAAGTTTGAACTTTAGAACCATCTTCTATTATTCTTTCCTTTAATCCCCCAGTTCTTTTAGTTATATCCTTAATTATATCCTTAAACATATCCTCTTATTTTTTTTTAATTTTTTTAATCTTTATTATTTATTTTTGAGAGAGAGAGAGAGAGAGAGAGAGAGAGAATGAGCAGGGGAGGGGGCAGAGAGAGAGGGAGACATAAAATCCGAAGCAGGCTCCAGGCTCTGTGCTACCAGCTCAGAGCCCCATGCGGGGCTCGAACCCACAAACCGTGAGATCATGACCTGAGCCGAAGTCGGACACTTAACCGACTGAGCCACCCAGGCGCCCCAAACATATCCTCTTAATTATACCTTCTTTTCATTTTCAGTCTTCATTAGCTTTTGACTAGGTAAATGTAATACCTACTAATTCTTTTTCTTTTTCCTTTAGTCTTGTCCATCCTTTACATTAAGAGTAACATTATCTTTCTAAAATAGACACATCTAACCATGTTACTCCAACAGCTCTTGCTTCCCTCACCACTAGCATCTATGAGATAAAACCCAGTACTTTTCTTACTGTGAATTTCAGGAGGTTCTGATGCTCCCTCTTTATAACATTCTCTTCCTCTGGTTCCATGATACCTTGCTCTCTTATTTGAGGCCTGATGCTCATCATATCCCCTGACAGTTTGTTATTTTCTATTAAATTAGACATAAGGATTAATGCATAAGAATTAATCCTACCTCACCCTTTATACTTTTTTGAGGAAAGATTTTGCAAACTCAAGTGCTTTCAGTTGGTAAATAAGTGTGTGAAGCAGCTAGATACAATAAAATAGGTAATCATCAATTTTCATGGTAACCAAGTATCACATTTGCCCAGTCTTACTGCTATTTAAAGAACAATTGGAGCGTAACACAACTGTCAAAATTGCCAAAAATGGGCCTGTGGGCACTATCAGAGCCAGTGTGCAACCCCTGTTCTATCTGTGTGCTTTCCCTACGCAGCCTTACCTATACCTCAATTTACACTGACAATTCCTGGATTAATTTCCTAGGTCAGCTATAACAAATTACCATACACTTGGTAGCTTAAAACAACAAAAAGGTATTCTCTCACTGTTCTGGAGGCTAGAAGTCTGAAATCAAGGTATGGGCTGGGTCATGCTCCCTCTGAGGCTGTAGGGAAGAGCCTTTCCTTGCCCTTTCTTAGGATCTAGTGGTTGCTGACAATCCTTGGCATTTCAGGGCTTGTGGCTGTACCACTCCAGTTTCTGCCTCTGTCGTCCCTCTGGGTCTCTGTGTATCCTCTCCTCTTCTTATGAGGACACTAACTATTGGATTTAGGGTCCACCTTATTCCAGCATGACCTCATGTTAACTAGTTACATCTATAAATACCCTATACCTAAATGAGGCCACATTCTGAGGTTCTGAGTTGACACGACTTTTTGGGACACACTATTCAACCTACTCCAATTCCTAAATTATATCTTCAACCTCTTCTCTAAGATCTAATTCTGATCACCAATAGCCTAACCACCAACTCCAAATGGATATTTCATTGGCACCTGATAATCAACATGTCCAAAATCTAAATAACTGAATGACACAAAACCAGATGTCCTAAAGTTTCCTATTTCGGTGACTGGCATCAACATCTACTCATTTACATGAGTCAAAAAGCTCAGGAATCTTTTCACTTTCCCATATATAGCATGTTTTAGAAATTCCAGCTTATTTTTCTCCTCAATGTTCCTCAAATCCATTAATATTTTCTATTTCCACCATCCCAAACTACCTGCACTGCTATGAAAGCCTCTTGATTGGTTACCAACACCCACTCTTGCTCCTTATTTCAGTTTTAATACTGCAAAGTGATATTTTAAAATATAAACTTCATCAGTTCCCTTCCCCGCTTAATAGATCCTTCTTTTCCTTTCAAGATTAAAAGCCAAGAAACAGACACTTAACAATAGAGAACAAACTGATGGTCACCAGAGGGGAGATGGGTGGGAGGATAGGTGAAATAGGTGACAGGGATTAAGGAGAGCACTTGTTTTGATGAGCATCAGGTGATGTATGGAAGTGTTGAATCATTATATTGCACACCTGAAACTAATATTACATTGTACGTTAACTAACGGGGATTTTTAACTAGAAACTTAAAAAAACACAAAAAACAAAAAAACATTAAGACTCTGTTCCTTAACTATATCTGCTTGTGCCTACCTCTCCAGCTTCATTTCATACCTTGTTCTCTGTCTCAGCCTTTTGTTCCACTTTCCGTTCTCTAAACTGGTAAAATACCTATCTCAAAGCTTTGGAATTTTCTATGGTAAGCCATAAATTTCCACACTATATCCCATGATTCTCCTACACCTATATCTTGTAAATAGCCCCTTTGTAAGTAAACTCATTTCAAATTATTCCAATGATGCAAACCCTCCATCTACTTACTGTTAACTTCCTGACCGACACCCATTTCACTTAGAATAAGACTTGTAATATCCTATGCAGCTCTACGTGATCGATACTCTCCACCCAGAGCTATTGCCTCCCTGAGCTCCTCTCCTACTGGTCTTCCTCATGTCCACTCTGGCTTCTTACTATTCGTCAAATATGTCAGTTTATTCCACTTGTGTGGAATGATTTTCCCCCAGCTACTCACTTGGTGACTCACTTACCTTTTTCATGTCTTTGCTAAAATCTCACCTTTTAATGAAGTTTCTCCTGAACCTGTATTTAATTTACTTACTTAGATTGTTTATTATTTATTCTCCTCCTTCTATTCTCATCCAATGTATTCTTTTTTTTTCATTTGAGAGAGAGAGAGAGAGAGAGAGAGAGAGAGAGAGAGAGCGCATGAGTGAGGGAGGGGGCAGAGGGAGACAGAATCTTAAGCAGTCTCCATTCTGACACAGGGCTTGATCTCATGACCTTGGGATCACAACCTGAGCTGAAATCAAGAGCTGGATGCTCAAATGATTGAGCCACCCAGCCACCCCCGTATCCAATGTATTCTTGATCTGAACTTTTATAACTATTTCCTAAATAGTCTCCCTGTCCCTGATCTAGCTCCATGTCAATCTATCCTCTCTACATCCCCAAATCACTACCTTTCAGAAATGTAGATGAGTATATGCAACTCCTTTGCATTAAACCACTACACAAGAGATATTTTTATGGAACAAAATGTATTTTGTTTCCCACTGAATAATATTCTGACACCTCAGAACAGCATTCCTGGCTCTCAATATCTGGTCCTAATTTGCTTTTGACCATATTTTCAGTTTCTAATACCATCACCTTCAACTCACTCTCAGATACACATCTACATGGACTTATTTCACTCAGAAAAAGCCACAGTTTCTGCCTCTATGTTTCTTCTCCAAAAGTTCTCAAAATGTCCTTTCCTATCTCAGTCATTTTTCTAAATGAAGACCAAACATTGCCTCTTTTAAAAATCTTTCTCTTATCCCTTAGTTATGAAAAATTATTCTCTCTTCTAGTCTTAACAGTATTTGGTTTATACATCCATCATTTATCACTTCTTTCATCCATTTTTTAAAATAATTCACAGTCATAGTTGATTAAGGTCTATGGGCCAGGAATATATCACTCTCAGATATGCATGAAAGTTCTTTGTAATTGCTTCTTAATTCCTCACTAGATCACCAGCTTCCCTAAGGGAAAAGAGAGTGTCTCACTTATCTGACATCATCTAGTGTCTCCTACAGAACTTTGTTGAATTGAGTAAAAACAATTAGATAGATGAACCAGTATTATATACATGCCCTCATTATATTTTGGAAAAAGAGATATTCTTTTTAAGTTTCTTTAAACCTAAATGAAATTTGAGTGGAATGATTTTATCTGGGAAAAAGAAACAGGTGTTATGCTTTTAAATATATAAATTTTTGTCACCAAAGTTAATAATCTTAATTTACATTACACCTCCCTAAATAGAGGGTTTTAGAATCTTATTTAAAATCACAATAACCATTACTGAAATACATAAAAGGTTGGGGGGTAGGATAGAAAAAAACATACGGGCCTTTCCCAAGAGACTATGGTACTCAACAAGAATCACTCGCAGGGTGGCAGAATGATCGTCAACAACACTGAGAGCATCCTAATGTTTTAATACTGTGTGGAACTTACGTTCAAAGACATGAAGAAGGTGCCTGTGGTCTTCAAAGAGACCAAGAAGTCCTTCATGGTGCTGTTTTATCTGATGAAGGACTGTGAGATCAAGCAGCCTGTGTTTGGTGCAAACTACATCAAGAGGACAGTGAAGGCTGGAGCAGGAGGTGGCTGGGAAGGCTCTGAGACATACAAGTTGACCTTTATGGTAGGGAGTGCCATCATGTTTGGACAACAGGTACTGCAAGTGGCATCTCAAGCCTCCCAAGGTGAAGCCCCCAAAATAGAGTCTATGGGTATTCCTTACATGCTCAGTGGGACCTAGGTCTTTCCCCTGTCAATGGAATGTATCCACTGCCCCCACTTGAGGTTCCAGGACCTCCCATGATGGATGGGGTCATGGGTTATGTGCCCCATCCTAGGCCCATGGAACCTCCAGTCAGCAGCCCTGAAGTCCCCTCCACTCCTGGAGCTGAAGGTAAAGCTGCAGAAGCGGCTGCCAGAGACTATTACAATCTGGGTAACCCACATGATGTCTACACTCCCACGAACCAGCTTCGGCCACCTTCCTACTACCCGTCTCCCCATGGAAGAAGAACCAGCATACCCTCCCTGCTCCTGCCTCCCACCCCTGCTCACTCTTCCCTACCCTTCCTTCCCCTTGGGACTGAGAGGTGATGGAAGGGCCTTGTTCTTCCTCCACGTCTGATTATAAACCACTTCCTAGGGACTGGTGTTGAGGGAAAGGGGGCCCCTTGACTCGGGAGCCATGCCTCCCAGCTTCTCAGGCTAGCCCAGAGCCCACGGCGCTGCTTGGATGCACTTCCCTCTCACCATCCCTGGTGCTCTCCTCAGGAGCATGGGTGACCATCTCGTTCCTGTCTTGCTCTGGTAGCTTCTACTCACAGAGGGACTTTCTGGCCACCTTGTCTACTCAGTACAGCTCCCTCATTTGAGAATCTACGTTATATTCAGCCTTGTGAGCTCCCTCAGATCAACCTCGTATGTCTTCCTGAGGGCCTCTGCCAGGCCCCCTTCACGTTCCCTCCACTCTGGTCTGTGCCTAACCGTGAAAGGCCACCTTTTCAGTGGACTGTCAGCCCTCATTCCTATCCCAGCCTGCCTCCAGCCCGTCACACTCACCTTCCCCTCCCTGACCTGTCCTTGGTCATTTGTTGCCACTGCATTGTGACTTTTGGAACTTTAACACGAGCTTCCAGGCGGTGGGTGCCATCAATGCCAGGCCGCAGCAACAGGGAGGGAGCCCACTGCTTCCCTCCTAGTGCTTTTGGCATTTGTTTCTCTTTGCCTTCTTGCTTTTCCCTCTAGAAGGAACTTCCCAGACTGGAACTGGAGAATGAATGTTCATCCCACTATGACATCTGAGGACTGCTGGATGGGCTGGAACAAAGGCTCCTGACCCCTGGGGCCTGGCCTGAGCCTGTGTGCTGACCATGGCCTCTTACCAGCCCCTCACCCTGACCTCTTCCCTTTAAGTTTCATGCCTAATTGGTGATATACCCCCTAGAGGCACTAAAATTTGCTCTCATTTGCTTCTGGACTGGCCGTGAAGTGAGGAGATGGTTATTTAAAGAGAATTGCGTTTACTTGACAAAACAACCAGTTAATATACTAATGTGAAATAAGCCTTGTTTGCACCTGGATGTATTTACTGAAAATGCGAAGTAGTAAAATGAAGTGACTGGGTGGGGGGGGGGGGGGGGGGGGGGAGAATACATAAGGTAAGTGATTTTTGAAAAATTGTGGTTTGATCACCATATACCTCACCCTCCTCTCTCTTGTGTAGTTTCTTTTACTGTTCATAACCTGACATTACATTTCTACTTATTTGTTTTCCAATTGCCTGATGCCTTATTAGAATATAAGCTTGATAAGGGTGGGGGCTTTGTTTTGTTCAATCTTGTATCCCTAGTACTTAGGATAGTGACTAGCATGTGATAGACACCCAATAAGTATTTCTTATATGAATGAAAAAAAATTACAAAATCCTGGAGTAAACCAAACTAAAACTGGGCAAGATTAACATGACTACCTGAAACAACAACATATAAATGAAGATACAATTTACACACCAGAGAGGAGAAATTGACATCCTAAAGACAACAATTCTCTCCATAATGATCTTTAAATTCAATGCACGACAATTAAAATCCCAACAGATTTTTTCATGGATCCTAACAATCTAATTTAAAACCCATTCAATACATGAATCATCTAAATCAGCTTTTACTTTGAATTTGGTCAGCAAAGTTTATTATGCCCATATATTATAAAGAAAATGAACTAATTTTAAAATCATTTTTTCTAAGCACAAAACATTTTGCAACTTTCCATATAAATTTGCATTATAAACTACGCATACTTTAATCCTAAATGAAAGACTTAAGTAAATTTTTCTACTTAAGCCTTATTAAATGTTTGATGTGATCAGCATTTTGATTCTCCTTGAGCAAGCTGTTTGGATAAATAAAATATTTCTTCTCCAAACATTGAAGTGGCTCCAAATTGCTAATATTTCATATGTACTTTTAATATTAACTATCTCCTTCCTATGTTTTTTTTGCATCCATACTACAAATATGACAAAGAGCTCTAGTAAAATATGAAACAAAGATGCCTATTGTTTGACTTTCCTAGTTGGTATTGTTCACGGAGTGTGCACTGCCATGCCATCTGTAATTGACAACTCCAGACAATGGATGGACTGCTGTCATCAATCCTTGCTTAACTAAAATCTCTTCTTTTGTGAAACTCATTCAGTAATCCTGTACTTGGTCTCTAAAACGAGTAAAATTGTATTTGTATGTCTTTTCGTTGAGAGAGCAATTAAGTAAAATTGTCACTTTTAAAAATACATAAAGTCAAACCCTTTTGAAAGAGAAAATGCATGAGGTTAGCTAAGAAAACTCTGAAAAAAATGAGAACTTTGGGGGACTTCCTCTACCAGATTTCAAAGGTTCCAATAAACTATATTAATTAAGGAAGAATAGTATTATCAGACGAATCAACCGATGAAGGGAGTAGAAGAGAACTCATAAATACATTATACGATAAAGGTGTCATTTTATATCAGTGTGGCAAAGCATGGATTATTCAATAAATAGCATTTAGAAAACTATAAGATTACAGACATTTCTTGAATCATACATACAAAATAAACCCAGATAGATTATGGAACTAGGTAAAACAAAAACTATAACTATAAAAGAGGAGAAAATTATAAAACAAATGTTAACCAATACAGGAGAAGCTAAGGAGAATATGATATGTCCATTCCATGGAATACTTTGTAGTGTGTAAAACAAATGTATGAAAAGGGCTCCAAGATATGTTGCTAAGTAAAAGGGCAAAACTATATTGTTCTTCTTCTTCTTTTTTTTAATCACACCTTCTTGCTCATCTTTCTTATCTTCCCAACCTCCTCTGGAATGTGCTCGGGTTCAGTCTCTGTACTTCTTCATCATTTCTATTCCCTAAGTGATCTCATTCAGACTATCTATATGTTAATAACTTGCAAATTTTTTACATTTGACCCATATTTGTCCTCAGGAATCCAGAATTATCTATCCAATTCATAACGCAACTTCTGCACTTGAATTTCTAAGAGGCATGTCAAACTCAACCTATCCCAAACAACTTCCCTCTCAATTTTACTCTTTCTGCAGTCATATCCAGTTCACTAAATGACAACTCCACCTTTCCACTGTTTCAGTTCAAATACTTTTGAGGTATGCCCTTTTTTTCCATTCTTTTCCACACCTCCACTGTCAATAATTATGCTGACAATACTTTAAAACTATATCCAAAATTTAATAATTTCTTCCTAATCTTCCCCTCTAACCTAAACCACCATTATCTCTCACCTAGTTTATTGCTCACCTGAATTATAGCTTCCTAAATGATCTCTGTGCTTTGGCCTTTAACTATGTTTCAGTCGTATTGGTCCTTTTGGTGTTCCTTGAAGTAGCAAGCAAGCTCCTGCCTTGGGCTTTTTACCTGCTGTTCCCTCTGCCTGGAACACTCATCCTCCAAGATAACCGCATGGTTTCCTCCATCATCTTTCAACTGTCTACATACATGTTATCTTAAAAAAGCCTTCCCTGGCTACTCTATATAAAATACCATCCCTCCTCATCCCACTCTTACTCACTTTGCTTTAATTTTCTTAATAGCACTTATCACCATCTGATATACAATATATATATATTAAATGACATGCAAGCAGGAGCCTTTTTTCCCCTTCAATCTCTGTAGCTTCCAGAAAAGTACATGGCACACTATAGACACACAATAAATATTTGTTGAGAGAATGGATAGATGAATGGATGAATGATTACATTCAAATGATTCCTTTCCTCAAAAAAACCCAAGATATTTGTACATATGTATATGTATCTGCCCATATACAAATACAGAAGCATGAGAAGGGATTATCATTGTGGGTAGTGACACAGAACAAAGACTTTCACTTTTTACTACATATTTGTATACTTTTAGAATTTTTTTTATAATGATAATATATTTATGTACTACTGATGCTAAAAGGTAAATATATAAAAAATGTTGCTTAATATTTTGAATGCATTCAGTTCAATTATTAAGCTTATTTTTTGTGTGACATGCATCTATATCATTTTTATAATGTTTATAATAAAGATAAAATATAGGTTGATAGGTATTTTAATGTTTTTCACAAAATATTGTTACTTTAACATAGGTCAACTACACATCATTTACCAGCCCTTTTATCTGTTTTTAAATTTAGTTTCTGTTCCATGTCATTCTCTTCAAGGACGGACTAAGACTTCTTAGGCTTCCTTAAAAGTATTCTTCAAGGGAATCTGAAGACTTGCCATGTGAGACTGATACACTCTCAAGTAAAGATAATGTTTGGATTTTAGTTGTAAAAATTTAGGAACTTATTTCTAACAGAGTTTTATAGGTTGAAATTAGCATAGAGGCTATAGGACAATTCTATGAAAATTTCTTGATTTTCATTTCAACTTTTAAATGAGGTTAAGTGAATATGGTATTCAAAATATTACCTAAAGATAAAAGACATATTAAAATTATATTAAACTGCCCAGATTTCCTTTTTTTTTTTTTTGTAGATGTTCTTTCTCTATTTTTTTAAATCAAATTTGTTGTTAAATTGGTTTCCGTACAACACCCAGCGCTCATCCCAACAGGTGCCCTCCTCAATGACCATCACCCTCTTTCCCTTCCTCCCCACCCCCCATCAACCCTCAGTTTGTTCTCAGTATTCAAGAGTCTCTTATGGTTTGCCTCCTTCCCTCTCTGTAGCTTTCCCCCACCCCACCCCCTCCCCCCTGGTCTTCTGTTGAGTTGCTCAGAATCCACATATGAGTGAAAACATATGGTATCTGTCTTTCTCTGCCTGACTTATTTCACTTAGCATAACACTCTCCAGTTCCATCCACGTTGCTACAAAAGGCCATATTTCATTCTTTCTCATTACCAAGTAGTATTCCATTGTATATATAAACCACATGTTCTTTATCCATTCATCAGTTGATGGACATTTAGGCTCTTTCCATAATTTGGCTATTGTTGAAAGTGCTGCTATAAACATTGGGGTACAAGTGCCCCTATGCATCAGCACTCCTGTATTCCCTGGGTAAATTCCTAGCAGTGCTATTGCTGGGTCATAGGGTAGATCTATTTTTAATTTTTTGAGGAACCTCCACACTGTTTTCCAGAGTGGCTGCACCAGTTTGCATTCCCGACCAACAGTGCAAGAGGGTTCCCGTTTCTCCACATCCTCTCCAGCATCTATAGTCTCCCGGTTTGTTCATTTTAGCCACTCTGACCGGCAAGAGGTGGTATCTCAGTGTGGTTTTGATTTGTATTTCCCTGATGAGGAGTGACGTTGAGCAGATCTTTTCATGTGCCTGTTGGCCATCTGAATGTCTTCTTTAGAAAAGTGTCTATTCATGTCCTCTGCCCAGTTCTTCACCAGATTATTTGTTTTTTGGGTGTGGAGTTTGGTGAGTTCTTTACAGATTTTGGATACTAGCCCTTTATCCAATACGTCAGTTGCAAATATATTTTCCCATTCCATCGGTTGCCTTTTAGTTTTGTTGATTGTTTCCTTTGCAGTGCAGAAGCTTTTTATATTGATGAGGTCACAATAGTTCATTTTTGCTTTTAATTCCCTTGCCTTTGGAGATGTGTCAAGTAAAAAATTGCTGTGGCTGAGGTCAGAGAGGTTTTTTTCTGCTTTCTCCTCTAGCGTTTTGATAGTTTCCTGTCTTACATTCAGGTCCTTCATCCATTTTGGGTTTAACTTTGTGAATGGTGTATTCTGCATGTTGCTGTCCAGTTCTCCCAGCACCATTTGTTAAAGAGACCATCTTTTTTCCATCAGATATTCTTTCCTGCTTTGTCAAAGATTAGTTGGCCATACATTTGTGGGTCCAATTCTGGAGTCTCTATTCTATGTGTCTGTTTTTGTGACACTACCATGCTGTCTTGATGATTACAGCTTTGTAGTAGAGGTTAAAGTCTGGGATTGTGATGCCTCCCGGTTTGGTTTTCTTCTTCAATATTACTTTGGCTACCATACAAATTTTAGGATTGCTTTTCTAGCTTCAAGAAGAATGCTGGTGCAATTTTGATTGGGATTGCATTGAATGTGTAGATAGCCTTGGGTAGCATTGACATTTTAACAATATTTATTCTTCCAATTCATGAGCACGGAATATTTTTCCATTTCTTTGTATCTTCTTCAATTTCCTTCATAAGCTTTCTATAGTTTTCAGCATAAAGATCTTTTACATCTTTGGTTAGGTTTATTCCTAGGTATTTTATAATTCTTGGTGCAACTGTGAATGGGATCAGTTTCTTCATTTGTCTTTCTGTTGCTTCATTATTAGTGTATAAGAATGCAACTGATTTCTGTACATTAATTTTGTATCCTGCGACTTTGCTGAATTCATGTATCAGTTCTAGCAGACTTTTGGTGGAGTATATCGGGTTTTCCATGTATAGTATCATGTCATCTGCAAAAAGTGAAAGCTTGACTTCATCTTTGCCAATTTTGATGCCTTTGATTTCCTTTTGTTGTCTGATTGCTGATGCTAGCACTTCCAACATTATGTTAAACAACAGCAGTGAGAGTGGACATCCCTGTCATGCTCCTGATCTCAGGGGGAAAGCTGTCAGTTTTGAGGGTGATATTAGCTGTGGGCTTTTCATAAGTGGCTTTTATGATGTTTAAGTATGTTTCTTCTATACCAACTTACTCGAGGGTTTTTATTAAGAAAGGATGCTGAATTTTGTCGAATGCTTTTTCTGCATCAATTGACAGGATCATATGGTGCTTATCTTTTCTTTTATTAATGTGATGTACCATGTTGATTGATTTGTGAATACTGAACCAGCCCTGCAGCCCAGGAATGAATCCCACTTGATCATGGTGAATAATTCTTTTTATATGCTGTTGAATTCAATTTGCTAGTACTTGTTGAGAATTTTTGCATCCATATTCATCAGGGATATTGGCCTGTAGTTCTTTTTTTGCTGGGTCTCTGTCTGGTTTGTGAATCAAAGTAATGCTCGCTTCCCAGAATGAGTCTGGAAGTTTTCCTTCCCTTTCTATTTTTTGGAACAGCTTGAGAAGGATAGGTATTATCTCTGCTTTAAATGTCTGGTAGAATTCCCCTGGGAAGCCATCTGGTCCAGGACTCTTACTTGTTGGGAGATTTTTGATAACTGATTCACTTTCTTCACTGGTTATGGGTCTGTTCAAATTTTCTATTTCTTTCTGCTTGAGTTCTGGAAGGTGTGTGGGTGTTTAGGAATTTGTCCATTTCTTCCAGGTTGTCCAGTTTGTTGGCATATGATTTTTCATAGTATTCCCTGATAATTGCTTGTATTTCTGAGGGATTAGTTGTAATAATTCCATTTTCATTCATGATTTTATCTATTTGGGTGATCTCCCCTTTCTTTTTGAGAAGCCTGGCTAGTGGTTTATCAATTTTGTTTATTTTTTCAAAAAACCCACTCTTGGTTTCATTGATCTGTTCTACTGTTTTTTTGATTCTATATTGTTTATTTCTGCTGTTATCTTTATTATTTCTCTTCTTCTGCTGGGTTGGGGTGTCTTTGCTGTTCTGCTTCTAGTTCCTTTAGGTGTGCTGTTAGATTTTGTATTTGGGATTTTTCTTGTTTCTTGAGACAGGCCTGAATTGCAATGTATTTTCCTCTCAGGACTGCCTTTGCTGCATCCCAAAGCATTTGGATTGTTGTATTTTCATTTTCATTTGTTTCCATATATTTTCCCAAATATATTTCCATATATTTCTTCTCTAATTGCCTGGTTGACCCATTCTTTCTTTAGTAGGGTGTTCTTTAACCTCCATGCTTTTGGAGGTTTCCCAGACTTTCCTGTGGTTGATTTCAAGTTTCATAGCATTGTGGTCTGAAAGTGTGCATGGTATGATTGCAATTCTTTTATACTTATGAAGGGCTGTTTTGTGACCCAGTATGCGATTTATTTTGAAGAATGTTCCATGTGCACTTGAGAAGAAAGTATATTCTGTCGCTTTGGGATGCAGAGTTCTAAATATATCTGTCAAGTCCATCTGATCCAACATATCACTCAGGACCCTTGTTTCTTTATTTATTCTGTCTAGATAATCTATTCATTACTGTAAGTGGAGTATTAAAGTCTCCTGCAATTATCACATTCTTATCAATAAGGTTGCTTATGTTTGTGAGGAATTGTTTTATATATTTGGGGCTCCTGTATTCGGTGCATAGACATTTATAATTGTTAGCTCTTCCTGATTGATAGACCCTGTGATTATCATATAATGCCCTTCTTCATCTATTGTTACAACCTTTAATTTCAAGTCTAGTTTGTCAGATATAAGTATGGCTACTCCAGCTTCTTTTGACTTCTAGTAGTATGATAGATGGTTCTCCATCCCCTCACTTTCAATCTGAAGGTGTTCTCAGGTCTAAAATGAGTCTCTTATAGACAGCAGATAGAGGGGTCTTTTTTTTTTTTTCTTAATCCATTCTGATACCCTATGTCTTTTTGTTGGAGCATTTAGTCCATTTACATTCAGTGTTATTATTGAAAGATATGAGTTTAGAGTCATTGTGATATCTGTAGGTTTCATGCTTGTAGTGGTATCTCTGGTACTTTGTGGTCCTTGCAACATTTCACTCACAGAATCTCCTTTAGGATCTTTTGTAGGGCTTGTTTAGTGGTGATGAATTCCTTCAGTTTTTGTTTGTTTGGGAAAACCTTCTATTCTGAATGACAGACTTGCTGGGTAAAGGATTCTTGGCTGCATATTTTTTCTGTTCCTCACATTGAAGATTTCCTGCCATTCCTTTCTGGCCTGCCAAGTTCAGTAGATAGGTCTGCTACTACCCTTATGTGTCTACCTTTGTATGTTAAGGCCCGCTTATCCCTAGCTGCTTTCAGAATTCTCTCTTTATCCTTATATTTTGCCACTTTTGCTATGATATGTTGTGCAGGAGATTGATTCAAGTTATGCCTGAAGGGAGTTCTCTGTGCCTCTTGGATTTCAATGCCTGTTTCCTTCCCCAGATCAGGGAAGTTCAAGTATACCTTCAGTCCTTCTCTCTCTCTTCTTCTTCTGGAATTCCTATGATACAGATATTGTTCCATCTGATTGCAACACTTATCTCTTTAATTCTTCCCTCACACTCCTGGATTTTTTAATCTTTTTCTCAGCTTCCTCTTTTTCCATAATTTTATCTTCTAATTCACATATTCTCTCTTCTGCCTCTTCACTCTGTGCTGTAGCCGCCTCCATTTTATTTTCCACCTCATTTATAGCATTTTTAATTCATCATGACTATTTTTTAGTCCCTTGATCTCTGTAGCAATAGATTCTCTGCTGTCCTCTATGCTTTTTTGAAGCCCAGCGATTAATTTTATGACTATTCTTCTAAATTCTTGTTCTGTTATATTGCTTAAATTGGTTTGCATCAAGTCGTTAGCTGTTGCTACTCCTGGAATTTCTTTTGAGAAGAAATCTTCTGTTTCATCAATTTGGCTAGTTTTCTGTCCCTAATGCATTTTAAAAGCTTGTTGTATGCTCTGCACCTGCGAGCACTGCTTTATTAAAGGAGGGTCATACACTGTCCAGGGCCTGGCCCTTCAGGAAGTGTTTTTTCCGGGACTGTTACTTGCTCTCTGTTGTGACTTTGGTTATTTTATTACCCTACTCGTAGTAATATTTTGGATCCTCCACCAGATGTACTTTGATTTGTTCCTTGGAGTAGCCCTGTAAAGGAAAACAAAGGGGAGACAAAAACACGCAAACACACAAACAAACAAAAACAAAAACCTAAAGACTAAAAACAAAAAACCCAAAAACACTGACTACAAGTAAAGAAGAGGGTGGAGGCGGTGCTGATGGAAGAGCACATACAAAGAGAGAAATGACAGGAGTGGGGGGGGGAGAGGAAGAAATAAACATTGATTAGGCAGGTAGACTAAAAGGCTTAATCCAGAGAGAGAGAAAGGAAAATAAAGGAGGTGGGGAAAATGAAACAAAGATAAAGCTACCCAGACAGAGAAACTATATGGCTTGATTATTTCAGAGAGAGAGAGAGAGGAGTGTAAAGAAGGAGGTGTAGAAAATGTATCAAGATAATGGATTAAATATGTCTGTTTAGACAGACCAATGACCGGAGTAACCAGCCTAGGGGAGGGAAGAGATAAGGAGGAGAAATGGGGGGTGGGAAGGAGAATATATCTATGTATCCAGAATTGACCTAGTGTTAATCCAGGCAATGCTGCAGCACTTGTAGGTAGTAGCTGTCCACAGGGTCTGTGCCGCTCTGTGGATACACAGTTACCCAGTGCAAGGGGGTGTGGTTTGGCGTAATCTGAACCCACTTCCACTACAGGCCCCAGGAGTGATCCCTGAGGCCCTGTCTTGGGGGGGGGGGGAGGGGGGGAGGGGGGGAGATGGTGATCCCCCAGTCTCTTCTCCACGGAGCCAGACCAGTGGACTCAGTTTGAGTTGTCCTCCTTGTGCCGTGGGCGCAAACAGGATAGTCCTTCTCGCTCCGCCAACTCCCCTGACCCTGCACTTGGCTAGCATTCAAAGTCCCACTCCCTGTGTGCTATGGCCCTGGGGAAGTGCCTGTCATTGCTGCCATACGTGGTCCCGGCTGGCTTTGTCTGTGCCACAGCACTTCAGGGAGGACCACCTTCTCCTACTGCGACTGAGCCGCTGCCCTTGCTGTGAGCCCCCAGGTGGCGGACGCAGGCAGCCTTTGTTTTTTCCCACAGCACTCCAGGGAAACGGCAGCGTTTTCCTCCTGCAGTCTGCGCCTTCCGCCCAGCCACTATGTCCCTAAGCCCAGGGGTGGTGGAAGCAGGCCGGTTCTGTATTAGCATGCAGCCTTCCATGATGGGAACCACTTCCTCCAGCTGCGGACTGAGACTCTGACCTACTACCGCACCCAGGCCTGGCTCCCCTCCTCCCCAGGTGCGCGAACAGGGAGCTGGCCCCAGTCCCAAGAAAGTTAGAGATCGGATTCCTCTCAGTCTCAGTCCGAGGTCTTTCTCCTGTCCAGATATGGTCCCGCACTTCCTTAGCCACTCTTTCTCTTCCCTTTGTCTTTCCGCAGGAGGGGGTGCCTCCCCTCCTTGCCCATGCAGCCCTTTTTTTAATCTCCCCCAGATCACTAAACTGCCCAGATTTCTGAAGCATTTATATATTACCAGTTGTTGAGTATATTAAAACTAAAAGAATATATAAATATATTTAATATATTAATATATTTTTATAAATTATATATTTATATATTATAAAATACATATTTATACATATTATATATTATAAAATATATATTACATATATATATTTATATATTATAAAATATATATTAATATAAATATAAATAAATGACTATGTAAATCAGACCTATACTCATCAACAATAGCAAATATAGTAAGTTGAAGAATAAAGTCAAAACAGTACAACTAGAAAAGAAATAGCTAGATAATTTGAAAGTAGGTAAACTGGGGTGCCTGGATGGCTCAGCTGTTTAAGCGTCTGACTCTTCATTTTGGTTTAGGTCACAATCTCATGGTTTGTGGGATCAAGCCCTGCATCAGGCTCCCTGCTGGCAGCACCGGGCCTGCTTGGGATTCTCTCTCTCCCTCTCTTTCTGCTCCCTCCCCATTTGCACTCTCTCTCTCTAAAAATAAATACGTAAAAAAAAAAGGTAGGTAAATCTTAAAAATTGCTCTATTCTCTTGAAATGATTAGAATACGTAGGAGTATAAAAATTTGGTAACTTAAAAAGACAGAATTTATGTGTGGCTATCAGAAATGATTCAAGTTGTAAAGGAGATACTAGAGAAAGATCCTAGAATCCAAGACATTTAAAGAAAATCATAGCACAAGCATATGTTCATGTTAATTAATTCATATATTCCATAAATACGTATTGAGCCCCTACTGGTCTTCTTCTGCCTTCACTAGAACATACCTTCAGTTTAAGTCAATAAGATATATATTCCACGTATGGGCTTTTTCTACACAGGCTATTCCAAAGCACAGTTAGTTAGTCAATGACAAAAGAGTCATTTATTATTTCTCATTTCTCTCTAGACCATGCCAAGTGTAGCCCGATTTATAACATCCTTCTTTCTGCATGCATCTCATCTCTACTTCTAGTTCCATTATATAAGCAACGTACTCATATTTCATTTATCCTTTCGTTAAGAGTGCAGCTAGGAATGTAATCTCAAGGGGATATGTAAATTATAGTGTACATACAACAGAAAATAAACAGCTAGTTTAAAATGTATATATTACTTTGATAGTCATATCTGTGGTAAGATGTTGTTTCTTAATGACTCCTACTACATAACTGTCCTGGTATTTTTGTGTATGACAATAAGAATGACCGAGTCTAGGTGCTGAGAGAAAATGCTCCATTGGTCTGGCAAAACTGTGATAGTAGCTCCCCAATACCGCTTCTTACCGTGACTGACAAGTTTCCTCTGCTGTTCTTGTTGGACTCTTTCCCAGTCTTTTATCAATTTTGAAAAAGGAGTTTACACTGAGATACATATGGAACATCTGAAACATTAAGTCAATGAGACAGTCTTTACACTAACATTATGAATCATGTTGTGACTTCATTCCAATGAGAATTTCGCTCATTGTGCCAGACCAATGATGAAACAAATTTAGACAACTTGCTTATAATTTATTTACCAAGGGAAAAAGAAATGTGAGAATACTTATTTATAGCAAAATATTTTTCCAGATCATGTGCTGTATGGTATACAAATCCAAATTTGTATATAAAACTAGCAAAATGTAAACTAGTTTTTTTAAAGCCTGTTTTATATTAGTTTGATAGTCAACTTTCTGATAACAATTTCTATTAGTTTTGATTTCATGTTACTTAATATTTGAAACATAAACTATTTCTCTTTACTCTTTCAAATAGAATATTAATTTTCTATTTTAGATTTAATCACATTCTTGACTTCTTTTATTTACCATGAGCACAAGAACTTTTTTTTATGCTGAATAAATATAATCTCCATGAGCTTCAGAAACAACTTTATGAGTCATGAGAAATAATGATGTGCAAACTAAAGAAAGAAAGGGGCAAAATGTATGAAAACTCCATATTTAACTACTTCTAGACAACAAGAAGATGCTCTACAGCAAAAGAAAAATCAGAGCCAATACTCTAGAAAACGTATAACTGACTGAAGATTAGATACAGCTGTCTATGTGAGGTAATTGTGTAAAGACTGCCAACTACATCTAGAAATCTCTATAGTTTTCCCATATTAATTGGCAAGAATTGTTCTGAGACATAAACCCATCTGAAATAGTGAGAAGTAATGTGATATTGTAACAAAAGCTTATAAACAGCTGAATCTACAAGGCTGACAATAGAGTCTCCTTATCTTTTGTGAGATTACAAGAGCAATACCTTATTCCAGCTGAGATAGCTTCTGATGGTTTCTTACTGAATAACTGAATAAGCTAATAAGCTGTTAATATTGATAATTAAGTACATGAAAACATAAATATGCACTTACTGTAAATTATTATTAGGTAACTTTATTTCTTAGAAACCAAACTTGGGGCAAGACAGCACTTACGGCCATTATTACACTGATTTTCAAAAACTCCATATTATCATTCAAGTGAAGAATTGAAGCAGGAAAGCAGAGTAACTGTTCATGCAAATCCGGCATAATTTAGAAAAAAAGGATACTGAAACTAAAACTAAATGTCATGATAAATATAGGTGAGGTTCCGTTGAAAACAAAAGGCATATTTTAGAAAGTTACATTCAAGTCACAGAATCATTATCAGGGCCAGGAGAGACCTCCAAAATCAGGCTCACTGATTTATCCAAGGCTATATTACTGCAGAGACAGAAATAAAACTCTAAGCAGTCAAAGCATGTCCTCTTCTAGGTGGTGTTCTTAGACTCCTCTGGGCATTTATTTTATTTTTTATTTTTTATTTTTTTAGAAATACAGGCATAAAGAGAGAGACAATGAGAGAGAAGAATTCTTTTAAATGTTTGTTTATTTTTTGAGAGAGGGAGAGCTAGTGCAGGGGAAGGGCAGAGAGAGAGAGAGAGAGAGAGAGAGAGAGAGGGAGAGAGAGAAAGGATCAAAAGCACAAACCATAAGACCATGACTTGAGCCAAAGTCAGACGCTTAACTGACTAAGCCACCCAGGCGCCCCTCCCCTGAACATTTAAATGTCACCATCTCTATGCTTCCAATGTAACTTATAACTCTAACATAGCAGCTATCACACTGTATTACAGCTGTCTTTTGTTATCTGTCTTCCCATTGAGTTATACATTTCTTTAAAGCCTTTTATCTAGAAATCCCTGGTATCTAGCAGAGTGGGCAGTTAGTGGATACACAGTTCCTGGAGTATCTTCTAGATCTTAACATACTCTATGTTGAATAAATGTTTACTGATATTCTCAATGCCCAAAGTTGTTACTGAATCAGCTCTTCTGTTTTCATAATTTCAGAGTCTTTATTTTAATTGCACATTGGTTTTGAATTCAAAGGAGTTGCTAAAAAAAATTCTATGCCCCAATATCCAAATTCTGGATCAAATATTAATGATTTATAGAAAGACTAAAGAAAATTCCTTGAAAAGAATATGAAATATAATCAGTCATTTGTAACTTATTTTTTTTAAGCTTTCTTTTCTTCAAGGAATTGTCTGAAATGTAACTATAGTTTTTAAATAATAATTTGTTTTTATTTTTATAGGTTTTAGGCTAAAACTCTTAGAAAACAATTTAACTGATGAATACGTGATGTAGTAGGCATCATGATATGTAAATAAAGCAAAGTATTTTCTCTTCAATTTTGAGTTTATGAATAGAAAAAATCCCTGTGATAATCAGGTATGAAATTACAGTCCTTATGTGAAAAATTGGACTGAAAAAGAAACAAACTTGGGGAGATACAAATACTCTTTTATATCTGTCAAAATAAAGCAACTCATTCTTCTAACAAATACAAATTTAATATCTGCTATATATCAGACATTGTTTGGGACACTTAACAAATTAGGTGATTTGCAGTTCAAATGAGCAAATTGACTTACTTGTAACAAACATAAATTCATATTTATTTTACACTATGTGTTATAGCCAGTGGTGTCATGAAGCCGGCTCCTAATGGCTCCAGAGAAAGCTGACTGTGTCATTTCTTCCCAGTTAACATTCAGTACATCAGGATGGTAGCTTCAAATTGGCCAAGTGTATTTATACCATGGAAATCAGGAAACACTAATATCAGGGGCTTTCATTCAGGGGCAAAGCCAACCATTAAAAATTTACCACCATACTACTGGCTGTAACCCATTAAGAGGGTCATAAAATCAAGTTAGTCAATTATGACCAATATTTTATAAAATTTAATATAAAGGAATAAAATAAAAACATTAGCATGCATTAACTGTTGTAAGATCCAGTATCTTTCAAACAACAAACATTAATTAACCAAAAAGAAAAAAAATAAGCACTTTTCTTGTGAAATTTCTGTACCAGTTTATCTATTAGTCTATTCATATAATACAGGGTAGTGATGTAAAATATATTTCTTAATGTGGAACTGAGTTTTAAAAAGGTGAAACCAGTATTATAATCAAGAGAACAAATATAATCTTCTTCCACAAACATGTTTTACAACCTTTGTGGTCATCATATGCTTTGTGGTTAGAGATTACATGCTTCAGAGAGAAATAAAAACTTCATAGTTAATGGGTAGGCATTTAGAAGGTTTTTTCTTTCTTTTCAAGGAAAACCAAAGAGGGAATTATAATTTATGAACACAAAGGAATCTGAGTTTTTGTAGGTTTAAAATTAAATAAGACCTCTGTCTCATCAGGATAGTGTGCTTTCATCATTTTGCTCTAGTGGCCTCTGGAATGTAAACCTTCTCTTTCTGTTTCTTATCTTTGCTAAGAAGGGCAAAGCCAGTCCAGTACCTTGAGAATTCCCAAACTACTTATGTCAACATAATTATTTCTTCTCAAGATGTCTCATCAAATACCTTCGTTTTTTCTTTAGTTTTAACCAGTATGGAATCAGATTTTTCTTAATTTTATTTCATGTTATTCTTTTATTGAGCACTTGCTACATATATTATGATGAATGTTAGGCATTAAAAGAAAAATTTCAGAGATAACCTTTTTGTTTTAAAGTTGCTCAAAGAAATAAATACTTACCTATCTTGAAAAGATTAAATCCAAACCATTATTTAATTATGATTAAATAATGGGGTAGGTGCCAAAGCGAAAGAGCACATGAAGAGATCATTGCCCTTCTCCTTTTACAGAGTTAGCGGTCTCATTTTACTCAACCCTCAAAATCAGTACACAACAGAGATAAGGCAGGAAAGAAAACAGGCAGAAAGAAGAAGGGGTGAGGGAAGAGAAGAAAAAAAATATTTTGCAGATGTAGTTAGTGAGTTATTCAACCATCATTCTTAACACCTGTCTACTTTGCCTGCCTCACCACAGAGCCTGAGAAAGTCAAATAGTCACTTTCCAGACTCCCCTGCAGCTGAAAGTTACCTTGTGAAACATATCTGCGCAAGAAGACATGAAAAAATTCTGAGAAATTTCCGGAAAAACATTTTTTTTTACCCTCCTTGACAAAATGGGAGAATACTTGAGGAGAAAGTCTCTAACTCATGCCCACTTCTCGTGAAGACATGATGCTTGCAACGGCAGCCCTGAGAGGGAAGTAGAGATGTGAACCCAGTGCCCTGATGTCATGGAGTCTGTGAACCAACCCCAGAACTGCTACTCCTTTTGTTTATGGGAGGAAATTAATGACTTTGTTGTTTATGCCACTGTTAGGTGAACTTGCCATTATTTACAGCCCAAAATATTTACAACTCAGGTTCTGGCCTAGATTCTGGGTATGGTTAACCACTGTCGTCTTTCTTTCCAAGATGTGGTTCTTGAGAAGTCACATGCTTCCTACATTATAGGTAGAACTTATCTTGAAACTCTCTCAATCTCCTTTCTCTCAAGGCCCATGGGGACCAAACAAATAGAAAATGAATAGAAAAATAGAAAAAGCTAATTATGTGCTATGTGCTATAAAACCAAAAGCTAAGCAGGATGTGGCTATTACAATCATGCCAACTTAATAAAATATTAATCCTAGTAAATAAAATATCTGATACTTACATAAAAAGAGAGTTTATAGAATGTGAGAGATACATTTATCTTATAGTGAGTACCTGTATTTATTGAAACTTAACACAAAATAGAGACATTTAAGGACAGTGCTGCTCCTAAAAACAAAAGGTGAGTATGTCCACATGTACTGGGCCACTCAGAGACCCCTCATCCTTACCATATTCCAGAGAAGCAAAATAGCACCGGGTCACTTTATTTGACTGTGAACAAGCTATAGGGTACAGAACTGAAGAGAGGGAAGCAGAAATTGGGAAACTGTCTTAACCTTGTGTGAGAGAGGATAGACTTACCAATCTCCAAACTATCTCAATCTCTGCCAAAGTCAATGTCCCTGCCCAGTTCCTAAACTTAAACTAACCAAGCTTTTCCATATTTAAGTATTGCTATTCTTAAAAAGAGGTGAGGACCAGTATTAGCCTTCAGTTCTATGCTTGGACTCTCCTCTATATTTAGGAAGAACCAGAATTTGTATATACCCTGAGCTTCCCCTATTTGCCTCATTTTATTCATACAGGATCTATATGTAAGCTTTTGTCTCAGGTTCTGGTTTCCATTCTAGTCCTCCAATAAGGACCAGAAATTACTCCAAAATTCTAACACATTAGGTTTTAGCCTCAATGCTTTTAAATTTAACAGAATCTTCCCAGAAGGCCAAATCCTATCTCTCTATCCCAATTTCTGACTGATGCTTTAAGAGCGTGACTCTAGAGCCAGACTGAGCTAAAATTTTAACTCCTTTACTTATTAAGTGTATGATCTTTGGCAGGTTACCTAACCTCTCTGTCATTCAGTATACTCAGCTGAAAATGGACATGATAATAACAGTATTACCTTTTAGGGGTGTTACAAAGAATAATGAAAATGGAAATGACAAGATTATTACCTCACAGGAGTGTTAGGAGGCATAAAGGAGTCAATAAAAGTTAAGTACCTAGAAGAGTGCTTCACATACAGTAATTAAAAGATTAGCATTCATTCACCACCATGGGTAGTTTTACACCTGGTCAGAAACTACCACTACGTGTCCTCAACTTTCCAACAAGATCCTCTGAAAATAGATGCCAACTCATGTGTGACTGGAGTTTGCCTTTTGAATACCAGTGTAAGCAACTGGCTACCTTCTTTGGGGTGGGTACTTCTGGGTTAGTTCCCCTAGTCTTGGTTCCACAATTTCTGGTTTATTTTCCTTTCCCCACTGTTAGGGTCCCAGTAAATCTCATGGTTGAGAACTCTAGGTCTGACAAATTCTGCTTTTGGTCACATTACTGTTCTGCTCAAAAGTTTTCATTACCAAAATCCCAATACTCTTTAACATTTCAATATTTCATATCAATCAGATTACCACCTAGCTAGGGAATTCATTCATTTCCAATGAGTGATCTGCAGCACCTTAACTTAACCCACCTTGTTCACATGCTTGGAATGCTCCGCTCTCATTTTTGCCTATCTAAATCTTATGCTACAAAGCTCAACTCAAAAGTTACTACCTTCATAAAGTTTTCCCTGATCACCTAACAGGAAATGATCTTTACATTCTAGCTGGAATGGTTCTTTTAACACTTATTATATTCTTTTTTCTTAGCTCTAAGAAATCAATTATAAATTGTATACCTTCATAATTAATTCATAAATCACATACGTTATTGTCTGTTGTTGCTACTATTGTTGGCTTGTGTACATTTATAGTACATAATACAGTTACAGTCCAAAGGTACAAGTTTCACACAAAGGAGAAGCACTCATAGCAAGACCTGAGATTAGCCTGTACTAACCAGATAGGGTATCACAAAGGATATCAGAACATAGGTCCATAAATAAAACAGAAGTCTATTTCTCTCTTGTCCTAGTTCAGAGGAAGGCAGGCAGTATACAATGTGTTATCCAGGGACCCAGATGATAGGCTCTCTGCCATCCTCAAGATTAGGCTATCAGCTTTGATATCAAGGTTACTGTTATTACTTGGCTAATAGGAAGGGTGAAAAGAAATGGGGTGCAAGTAGCTTCCTTTCAAATAAGTTGCACACATTACTTTGACTCACATTCTGCTGGCTTGAACTCTGTCACATGGGAGATACTCTAAACTGGGTGGCTGGGTGCCATTTGCTCTACTAAAACCAAGAAGAGTTACAATTATTAAAAAGAAGATGACAACAATGGATGTGATTACATTCTGTTTCATATACATACTATTACATTCCCCACTCTCCTTTATACTCTCCTCTTTCCTGTGCCTTATTCATGTGTTAACATTACACACAGGCACCTGTGCGTGCGCGCGCGCGTGCACACACACACACACACACACACACACACACACACAGTGGCAGGGAATGCTAACTGCCCATCTAATACCCATTTTCTCCTTTGCCATTCACAGAGTCTTGATTTCATTTGGAGGTGCAATGTGCTAGAAGGTTATATTCCTAGCCTTTTAGAGGTAGTGTATGAGGAAAGGAAGTTCTATAAAGGATATTGCCACAGTTGGGAGAAACTCTTTCATCTTCATATTTGAACTGTAATGGCTGGAGCAGTAGCAACAATTACATAACCATAATTGAAAGGTAAAAAACTTTAGAGCGTTTGACCTCCACCTCCTTGAACCATATGAAACAATGTCAGCTACTACCTTACAGATTTTCAAGAAAGTAAGAGAAAAACAAATCCTATGGCATTATGCTACAATAGTTCCATTTCCATGTATTTAGATATCTATTTATAACACTTGCCCAAAGTATTGTCACTCATATAAAAAGCAATCTCAAAATATTAAATGTGTCCAAAACTTTGCCCTGAAACTTGGTCTATCCTTAGTGTTTTCTATCACGTAAGTCGTGCCATCATCTACACAGTGGCTGAAAACACACACCTGGCAATAATCCTTGACAATTCCTGCTCCTTTATCTCCCACTCTAAATAAACATAAATGTTTCTTTTTTTTTTAATTCTTTTTTCAATGTTTATTTGTGTTTGAGAGACAGAGAGAGACAGTGTGAGCGGGTGAGGGGCAGAGAGAGAGGGAGACACAGAATCCGAAGCAGGCTCCAGGCTCCGAGCTGTCAGCACAGAGCCTGACTTGGGGCTCAAACTCATGAACCGTGGGACCATGACCTGAGCGAAGTCAGATGCTTAACCAACTGAGCCACCCAGGCGCCCCAAACATAAATGTTTCCAAAGTTTTCCTAATTTACGCTATTCCTACTACTGCTGCCCTAACTTTAGTCTTCAGCTTTGTGGTCTCAACTTAGGAGACTGTGTCCTATGAGACTCCCTTCTGTGTGTGCCTAGGTGTAGGTTTCATTTTTTGTAGCCTACACCTTTTAGGGCTATGAAACCAAAGCTCCAGTTTGCCCCGGTACACAAAATTCCCTTAGCGCCTTCAGTGCTACCATTATCTTTGTGGAACCCTACATTCTCTTATATCTTGACTGGATAAATACTATGTATCTTTCCAGTATTTCAATACTTTTAAGAAATGAAATTTAACTATATTCAGCATTTTTGGTTGAATAGGGGTGGGGCCATTCAGGTTATATCCAGCCAGACATATTTTGTGATTTAGTTTGTTTATTAAGTTTTGATCTTATATTTGGTAGATTTTATCTATAGAAATTCCAAGGGCCTGAATTTGGGAAGTATTCCCTCACAAGGATTTGATTTTGCTTCTGTAGAGAGCCAACTGAAAACTGTTTTGTCTCATTCAGGTCATGGCTTAGTATGGACTTTCCAGGTTCAGCTCTCCCACCACGCAGGAGGCCCAACATCAGTCTCTAGATCCCACTGTGACAAGCAATTTCCTCAGGACAACACTGTCTGCTACCTTATGACTCCAGTTCCCTGCTCTGGTTTCAACTCCTCTTCCTCTTCTCTCCTTTTAACTGTTAGGTTTTGATTTTTCTTGATCCATAGAGATTTTCCTTATTTTTTGTTGACTCAGCAATGCTTAAAAAAATACATGTTCTAATTTTGTCAGGATCTAGCTGAACCTGTAGGAGGATTCCTCGGAAAATTCACACCCCCCACACTGCTAGAAGTCAAATACATGCTATTTTGAAAAAAGAAACCATGCTTTATTCCTCTACATTTGTCAAACTTCCAGTATTAAAAGACCACAGTAGACAAAAAATATTTGTATAATAAAATACATATCATAGGAGGCAGAAAATAATGTCAAGTCTTTACTGAAAAGACAGCAATTCTATGTATTCTTGCAATGATGGGATTACGTCACTCCTATCACTTTGACTAAGAAATTAGCCATACCTTTCTGTATGATACAATGCCTGTTTAATGCTGATATTAACCACCTAATACTATCATAGGAGTATACCATACACTAGATACCTGATAAATCTCTAAATATAAGATAAACTTATTTCCAAACAGTATGCTACAATTTTCAAATGATATGCTCAAGATCTTTGTTTTTTTCAACTTCCAGATGCCTTTCCCCATGAAGTACTTCTAAATGTAAAGCAATTACATCAAAAGTTAATCCTCAGAGACAGTGCAGATGACTATATAGGTATCTAGCTCCCTTAAAATTCCTACTGGTGACATAAATAGGGAAACTGTAATATGAGAGGTATTATGTGACTTTGAAAATTTTCCATTTGATACAGAAATGGCACAACCAGATTGAAAGATGCCACTAAAAGACTTTCTGCAGTCCTCCTGTGGTTGAAAACAAAACAAAAGTAAACGGAGGGGGATCTATGGGAGAATCACCTTAATACCCTGTAACACATTAATGCCGGGGGAGGGGGGGACGTGAAGGCACTGACGGTAGGAGAAGACCTCCTGGCACTGGGCTCAGAGGCGGGCTGGGGAAAGACCCGAGCACACATCTGTGCCCTAACAAGAGGCGCTCCTAGGAGGCACTTCCTATGGAGGCCAGGTTAGAAGTGCTATAAAACCACCTGAGGTGACTCTCCAAGGTCCTAGATCTTTCTCCACTCCTCCTGTACTCCTAAGCCTCTGCAAGGGTCACAAACATTTGGAGGAAAAGTGCCTCAGACTGGGCCCAAAGGACACAGAGCACTAACACCAATTCTTTTTCTTTTTTCACTAACACCAATTTCTGACAGAATACATGACAGACAGATATAAATACTTCTGTGAAGTTCAACAAACACATACAAATGACCAAGTCCAGAGGCAAAGAAAAAAAAAGTGATTTCCTTCTTTGTGCTCAGTTTTAAGGAAAACATAAAAACTTCCTAGGAAACCCCCTAGGAGATATGTTCCTCATGCTTCATTGGTAATATCCATTCCTAAATAAATAAAATTACCATAATTAATTGAGACTGAAAGTCCTCTATTTCTCTGGCGCCTGGCTGGCTGACTCAGAAAAGCACGTGACTTTTTATCTCAGGGTCATTAGTTCGAGCCCCATGTTGGGTATAGAAATTATTAAAAAAAAAAAAAAAAAGAAAGAAAGCCATCTATTTCTGAGGCGATAGAAGGGTACAATCTTCTTAAAGACTGATGCCTGAACAAAATTATAATTCAGTTAGCAAGGAAAAAGAAACATGTGGATCTAGATAGGTAACCAGTAGTGTTTCCTCTAGCACTTTTCTACCTTTACAGAAAAAACAACCGGAAGAATGTCTCCTCCGACTTCTGGGGGAAAAAATGATGTAAGTCTTTCAAGTTAATTATGACAGTAATAATCAATATGAAGACAAAATGCTGACACAATTCAAGCTTGGGAAAATATATACATTCTGTAAAGCACTGCAATAAAACTGTTTCTGGTATTTCTTGTTCTCCTAGGAACCACTGGCTCATAATGTATAAATATTTAAAAGCAGTCTTTAAAACATATGGTATAACTTCAGTATTCATAATGACTCAGAGAGCTCTGAGGTATTTTTGAAAACTGACATTCATGGCAGGCCACCTCCACGATCTACCACAGTACACTGGGTAAACATATCATGTACAACACATATTGTTTGCACAGTACGTATCATCATGAAAAGTTGCAGTGCACATACCAGACTTTCTGACTATACTACGTTGGACTATTAATAACTCAAATTTACATCCCAAAGGGCAACACTGCCCCAATTCAAACTGAAAACCAGCTGTGTAAACAAAGTGAGGGCGAGGGGCAGGTGTGTAAGATATGAAGGGAGAGACACATGACACACTTGACCATTCAGAGATATAACTCCATGGAACCCGAGTGCTAGATCTATGACAGAGAATATGCCAACTCTGTGGATGCAAACCTCATGTCCTGTAAGTTAGATTTAATGTACTGATCGAACTGTACAGTGGTGGATTCCCATTTTAGTAAGGAATACAAGAATGATATAGCATATATTGTATATACAAAATAAGACTATATCCATATTCTATCTATCCAAATAGTTACTGCTATATAGTCCATAATAAACTGTTTGCTGTTGTCTGCCTTCACATACACACACACACAGGCACACACACACACACACCTGCTCATCAACCAAGTTAAGCTATCAGAATTTTAGTAGTATTCATAATTATCTTGCATGTTCCTTTGCTTGTCCTATATTTTTCCCCTTGATTTTGTCTCGTTTCTAGCCCTTAAGTTTATTATGCATTTATTACATGGTATCCTGCCCTCTATATTTGGTTTCCCCAGGTTTTAGTCTAAGCTCTGTACTTCAAGGACCTTTTATGGGTTAATTATTCTAGCACTCTTCACCCTGGACTTTGATATGCCCTCCTGGGCCCTTTTGGGGTCAGCCTTTGGTTTGGATCTGCAAATCTGCATGTGAACAGAGTTTCTGTGTATGGGAGAGGTCAAAATAACTGTAAATAATCTTTCGTTTTAAAGTTTATTTATTTCTTTTAAGAGAGAGAGAGCGCAAGAGAGAGAGCATGCACACACACACGCGCGTGTCCCAGGCAGGCTCCACACTGAGAGAATGTTATAGCAGAATAACATTTGGGGTCTGAACCCACGAACTGTGAGATCATGACTTGAGCCAAAGTCAGGTGCTTAACCAACTGAGCCATCCAGGCGCCCCTAAATAATCTTGAATAGATTTCCACAAATCATCTTTTAGAATTCTGTATGTCTCTTAACAGAACCATAATAAATATCTTGTTTTTCAAACATGCTGTTCATCAGAATTACCTGTAGAGCTTCTTAAAAACATTTACATTCAAGTGCCATTCCTGGAGATTATAATTCAGCAAGTCAGAAGCAGGTCCCTGGCATCTATATACTGAAAGCATCATACTTGATCCAGCTGGGCAGCCAGAATTAACAAACACTATTATAAAACTTGCAGGAGACCGTTCATCTTTTCTTTCTTTCACTACAGCCAAGATAGGGCAAGAAAATGGAGACAAGGGTGTGGGAAAGAGAGAAGGAATAAGTTACCTTTGCCATCTGGCTTTTGAGATGAGAAAATGTGTCAGTCCAAAGCTCGGCAAAACTGCAACATAAATACGATTGGGTTGCCTTTGTTACTCCTCTGACTTATTTTTCTACATTTTTCTCCTATCTTTTGGCTTTCCACCGCTTTCCTTGACCTCCAAAACATTTGAAGGTACTCATGTTGTAATACATCTCCACCTGCTTCCTTCATATCACTCAGTCCTGTTGTTTTCTGCTTATCCTTCGCTTTCCTGACAAGTAAAACTCCCAACTTTGTTTGTTTCAGGTATGCATAAGAAATGCAAGCAGCACTAAAATACTATCAGCTTTTCCCGCTTAAGCCTAGTATTCTTTGCCTGATAATCTCAGCTAAAATAGTTTTGATAGGAAGGCCTTTCCCAGAACTGACTCTGCCTATAGGAGGGAAAATAAGTCTGTAGCTGCTGGACACAGCTGTAACAAACCTTCCCAACATTTTTTTCTTGTCTAAATCCTGGGGCCAAAAATGTCATATCAACTCAGTGAACAATGGCAACTTCCACTCTAGAGAAGGAAAGGACCCAAGAGCAATGCTTGAGATCTGTTAACTGAGAGACTTCCATTTCCAGAGTGTGAAATTTGTAGGTGTTTAATTTAATCTTCGCAGAAGATCCAAAGATTATTTTATGAATGGCTAAGTATTAAATAAATAAACTAAGAGAACCAGGGAGAGATTCTGGGGAAACGATTTGTGGGTAAACTGAAATGAGAAAACAGAGGTCTCATTCAGTCTAAAAACTACTTTTCTATCCACTGAAATGATCATTAGGATTACCATTATCACTGCCTCTGAGAAAGACACAAGGAAAAACAGGATGGGAGAAAAGACAAAGAGAAACAGTAGCTATGAAAGGCAAAGAGAATGAAACGATTTTGAACACTTACCACCCCATGCCTTTGTTTACTGCCTGCAATACCTTTTCCACTTCTTTGTCTGATTAACTCCTGCTGACCTTTTAAGACACAGTGGGTATTGCCACCCTGGGAACTCAACAGCAGCTCCCATCCCTCCCTCATAGACTGGGCTACATGTTATTCTGCTATAAGACACAGGTGTAATATTCTGTCTTATAGTACTTACTACATTCCTTTGAAACTAATGTTTGAGGATCAGAAAATAGAAACACTGGTGCCATATTTTGTGTTCTCCAAACTTTACACTGACCCGACCAACTGTTCATTAAATTTTGGTTTGCTGAAAGAAAAGTACCACTATTTTAAGAAAATATAACTATTTAAGACTGAATAAATAAAAAAAATAGCATATGAAATACCTTGGAATCATTAAAAAGAATAAGGCAACATCCTATGTGCTGATATAGAAAGATCATCATAATACGTAAAGTGAAAAAAATAAGGTAATAAACTGTTTATCTTTTGGTTCCCTAAAACCTAAGAATATAGAGTGTGCACATATATGTATACATTTTCTTTCCTGGAAAAACACACAAGAAACCAAAAATATGGGTGGGGAAACTTTTATTTTCATTTTAAAAATCTTTCTATATTATTGGAACTTCGTATTCTAAATTCTAAATGATTTTTTACAAACTAAGTTACTAACGGACTATCTTGTTCCTAGGATTAAGGGCTATTTTTTTTTTTAAATCCCTTGAGGGTGAAGATGATATCTCTTACATTTTAATATCATCACTGCTTAGCACAGTATGGAACATAGGGGGCATTTGATGAATGTTGAACTACACTGAACTCTGCCTGTCATCTATTTGAGTCTTTTACTTCTTTCCCAAAGTACTTTTATGAGCCCCTCCCTCATCTCTCTTCATTGTACATGAAGTGCCAAGTACCATGCCTTGAAGACAGTAGCTGGCCAAGAAACGTTTATTCAATCATATTATCTCCTACCAGTATGAAATACAGCCACAACTAAACTACAAATTTTGATTCAATTGTGGGTTAGTAAATAAACATCCTAAAGCAACAGAACCAGCTAAGGCGATCACTCCAGAGGGAGAATCAGGTGTGGAAAAATGGGTGTGACAGAGAATACAAAACAAAGCTGAAAAAGAGGATCTCGATGGTGGTGGGAAGTACTGAGATCAGGTCTGAGACCTGATTATACACAGCAATGGCTGCAAAGGTCCAGCAGGACCACAGACGGCAGTCCTAAGATGGCACTGCCTCAAGAGGAGAGAGGGGTCCTTAGGAAGGGGAAGGCATCTCTGAGGGCATGATGACCATAAAATGAAAGAAGCAAGAAGGCAGCTGAAATGAAAGACTTTTTTTTTTTTTTCATTTATTTTTGAGAGACAGAGTGAGACAAAGTGGGAGTGGGGAAAGGGCAGAGAGAGAAGAAGGCACAGGATCGGAAGCAGGCAGCAGCTCTGAGCTGTCAGCACAGAGCCTGACGCGGGGCTTGAACTCACAAGCTGTGAGATCATGACCTGAGCTGAAGTCAGACGCTCAACCGACTGAGCCACCCAGGTGCCCCTGAAATGAAAGATCTTATGCTGCAGGACAGCATCTCTGAATTAAAGGACACATCGAGCATCCACACCTTCCTGCAAAAGGACCTGATTATTAAAGAAACTCCATTTCACTGTACCCTCAGAAGAGGAAGCTCTTGAACTAAGAATCAAACCTCCCCCCTACATAGAACCTTACACTATTGCTGATGCAGGAAAACATTACTCATTTAATATTTAAAAAGCTGTTAAGACTCTGATTGTATTAAAGGTAACATTCTTCATTTCTTTTAGGGAAGATGAATAAAAAGACTGTAAAATAATGTAAATATATGGGTATATAGTTTGGTATAAACACTTTTCTAGTTTTAGGTTCACTTCCCTCCCAATTTTTATGTTGAAAATTTTTGTACTCAGAGAAAAGTTGGAAATAATGGCATAACAAATATATATATATGCTCCATCTAAACCAAACTGTTGTTAACTTTTTGCCAATTTGCTTTCTCTCACTCTGTATGTGTCTACGTATTTACAACCTTACTTGTGTGCACCTTTCCCAAAAGAGAGTTTTGAAAACACATAAAAGAATTCAAATTCTATTAACTTTTATTTCATAAAAATCTTTGTCAGTTTTAAGGATGACCTCTATGTCACCCAGTCAAATTTCAGTAGAATTATACAATCATAATTTTTTTACCTCTTGAACATGACTAAATGAAAAAAATCAAAACTTCATATTCACCTGGGTTTTAAAACTGAGAAAAGCATAAATCCCATCCATATGCACACATATTCTTGACCTAAAAATTCTTAGCAAGTGGGTGCTAGATGTTGATAAAGACTTCATTATACTAATAGAAAAGAGAGCTGCTAATGTTAATAGACTGAATAACCACCTAATCTGAACCAGAGGTTTTGAAACCATACCTTATGGAGAGATATAACGTATCAAGTGGATGAAACAGAGGAATTTCAGGAGGTGCTCTGGAAAGGCCAGGGGATGCAAGTCCTCCCACAATACTCTACCTTGCTCCTCAGGTACCTTCTCAGTCCAGACAGCAGTCTGAATATTGTTTTGATGCAATATTGTTATTGCACAGTTATGTTATGTTAACATAACATGTTAAGTTATGTTATTATGTTAACTTAACATGTTAAGTTAACATGTTAAGTTATGTTATTGCACAATAATACTGCACAGTTATGCAGACTTTTATTTTATTTTTGTTTACCTTTAATCATTTTTATTTTATTTATTTATTTATTTTTTATATTAAATATATTGTCAAATTGGTTTCCATACAACACCCAGTGCTCATCCCAAAAGGTGCCCTCCTCAATACTCATCACCCCCTTTCCCCTGCCTCCCACCCCCCATCAACCCTCAGTTTGTTCTCAGTACTTAAGAGTCTCTTATGGTTTGCCTCCCTCCCTCTCTGTAACTCTTTCCCCCCCCTTTCCCTCCCTCCTGATCTTCTGTTAAGTTTCTCAGGATCCATATATGAGTGAAAAGATATGGTATCTGTCTTTCTCTGCCTGACTCATTTCACTTAGCATAATACCCTCCAGGTTCCATCCACGTTGCTGGAAAAGGCCACATTTCATTCTTTCTCAGTGCCAAGTAGTATTTCATTGTATATATAAACCACATCTTCTTTCTCCATTCATCAGTTGATGGACATTTAGGCTCTTTCCATAATTTGACTATTGTTGAAAGTGCTGCTATAAACATTGGGGTACATGTGCCCCTGTACATCAGCACTCCTGTATCCCTTGGGTAAATTTCTAGCAGTGCTACTGCTGGGTCATAGGGTAGTTCTATTTTTAATTTTTGGAGGAACTTCCACACTGTTTCCCAGAGCAGCAGTTATGCAGATTTTTAAAACCAGAGTATGTTGACTTTTCAAAATACAGTAAAGAACTTTCTTCAAAAAATTATCAATATTCTTTACAAAACAGAGGCTTTGGAAATGAAAGCAAACTTTGCCACTGTACATTCACCTCAAAATAACTCAGCTTTACTATTTAAGGACATCTATATATTACAAGTATTTTTAAACAGAAGTTCTCTAAAATTTACCGCATAAAATTTTTAAATATTTACAGTTTTTAGCACTCATTAAGACCATTTTATGAACAAAAAAACCCCCTATAATATTACATAAGGTGTTGGACATCAAATTTCTTTTGCGGTAACATTAAAATTGCAAGGAAATCAGATATGCTCAAATGTTAATTCAAATGTTACTGTCAACAATAATAAAAAGGAGAGATACAAAGTAGCCGTTATGCTCAAATAAAGAGAACTATGAGACATGGAAAACTTTGTACCTTCGTGCAGGTTTTCAAATTCTTCAGATAAGAGGTGATAGCAACAACCCACACTGCAAACTCCCTTGATTTCAGGCTGGGAAGTAAATATTCGCAGGGTATTTGGAGCAAGATCACCGCAAGTATGGAGGCCTACCATCAAACAATCCTTTAACAATGAGAAGAAAAAATACATTTTGGCATTAAGAGGAGGGCTAAAAAAACATTTCAGGTGAAGATTTTAAATGTTCGTTAGACTATATGGAGCTTTTAAAAATGATCAAATTCTACCTAGAAAGTATTCTATGTTTTTTTTTTTTCATTATGAATAATTATTTCCTTTATAGGCAAAGTGTGTAAGATCTTTCATCACAACTAACATACTTTTGAGTTGACTTTCTAGTGGTTTTGATTACTTATCTGTTTGAATTTTCTCTGATCTCTTTTACAACTACTGTTTGCTTAACTATTAGCCAAATTAAAGCCTGGCCAGTCAAATGTACCATCCATTACTAGGACAAACTTGTGATTTGAGACACATTTATACCTTTTAGTCAGTTTTTTTATTCACTTCTGTACAAACTGCCTATCAAAACTTTCAAAACGTTGTCATTAAGAATAAGTGTGTTAAGTTGGCAATTCTACTCCAACACCAAAAAAGTATATTCATTGCATAAAATGTGGCAATATTAAACTCAATAGAAAATTTTTGTTTTAAATTAATGTTATAACATGAATTTTATGTAACAGTTCTCCTATGAAATGCTTCTTTTAATTGCCCAAAGCCTAATTTAAATGTACACACATACAGAATGGGAACAAACACATATATTCACAGAGCTTAATCATTATACCAAGTTTGTTCTAACTTCCTCATCTGTAAAATGAGTATAATAATAGTCCCTACCTCAGTGGATAAAACTTAAATAAGTTAATACTGGTAAAATGACATAGTACAATCTCTAGCACACAATAAAATTCAGTAAATGCTTTCTATTCTTATCATCATCATGATATATGTGTAAGAGAGGTATAAATCTCTCTCTTTAAAAACATTTTTTTTAATATTTATTCATTTTTGAGAGAGAGAGATACAGCGTGAGTGAAACAGAGAGAGAGGGAGACACAGAATCTGAAGCAGACTCTGGGCTCTGAGCTGTCAGCACAGAGCCCTACGTGGGGCTCAAACTCACAAACGGTGAGATCATGACATTAGCCGAAGTCTGACACTTAACTGACTGAGCCACCCAGGCGCCCCTAAATCTCTCTCTTTAAACTTAGCTTAGTTCTGCCTAAAGATAATACAAGAACATTTAACTTCATTCTTTACTATAGTCATCATATGATATTAGTTAATAATATTATCAAGTGGCAGACAAAAATATGCAATCACTATTTTATCCTAATGATAAAATATTTAAATATTATATATGTTGTTATAAAGAGGAGAGGGGAGGTATTAATTAATTTGGGTTATTATGTTAATTCACTGTAGGACTCAAGGAATATTCTCCCAGTACATCTTATATTAGACAGATTCTTGTAATAGTTTGCATATAGCTTTGATCATACACTTTCAACAAGATTTTGAAAAATATAAACATATGATAATAGGCACTAAAATTTATGTATTTTGAAGTTAGTTAAAGTAATTGGGATTGTTTATCCCTAAGAGAAAGTTAAGGTATAACTTAATTACTGATTTCATATGTAGGTAAAACAATTAATGAGAACTAACCAGTTTCCCTTATCTAGTGAAATACAAATGTTCAGAAAAAAAAATTCCTCTTTCTAAAAGGACAAAACACTGGTTGACTACCAAACAAGGATTAAATAAAAATACTAGTCAGTTACCAAACAGGAATTGAAATTTACAAGGAACTCTACTATCTTTTGTTTATTCATTTCTTTAGGGAAGAATTTCTGAAAAATTTAGTAAGAATAGAGTATTACAACTTCAAAAGCTACGTTGTTTTTTTAAGATAATGAGGCCAAATGATTTCTAGAATCTCCTCTACTTAACATGCAATACTGCCTTTGATTAAGATATTTTGTCTCTCAATTACAAGATCTGAATTACTTATAGTTTAGAAAAAGTTCAATTCATTTAAAAAGTACTCAAGCTACTCTTGCTCAAGAAAATTGCATTATTTGGTTACCAAGGCTAATGTTAAACATAATATTGCCCTAGCTACCCTTTTACTGCAAATTTAAATTAAAATGTTAAGAGTTTTCTTGGACTGGAATTTTGAAAATCCCTACATTGAATAATAAAACTTATCTTGCTAGCTTTTGTGCTAGTACTTCTGTTTGATTTAGAAGGCTTGAAATGAGTGGAGGGCACTCTATTCTGGAAAACTGTTAATTGTCTGATTGTCAGATTTTATACTCTTGGCAGATTTTACAGCTATAGGAATCATGAAAAACTGCATATAATTTTATTTTCTTGGTCCTTTAGATTAATGTAATCAAATAAGATATGTAGGTTAAGTAAGCTACTATTAAAATTTAACTCTATGTCTTGAGTATTTTTGTAAATTAAATTAAGGAATTCAAAAGTGAAATCACCTCCAGGTCTTTAATAATATCATGCAGTTCTGAATCAGCAGTGATAAAAGATGTTAAAGGTGAGTATATATTTGATTCATTTGACTTTGATATCATTTTTCTTCTCTCTTTATTTGCTTCAGACATATTTCTCTTAGATGTTTGCAATGAAGTAGGTTCTACAGCATTAATAGGCAAAAGGTCTATAAGAGAAAAGGCATTTTCAAAACACAAATTTTCTTCTCGATGTGAATACACATGTAGGTTTTCCATTTGTGTTCTAATGTTAGAAATTACAGAATCCGAAAAATCTGGCAAAAAATCCGAGGTAGACATCTTTCCTTGATTTGCAGGACTGTTGTTACATATTCCCTCAATATCTACTTTATATTTAATTTCATCTTGTACTTTCCTTTCTTTTGCCATTTTTAATGCCAGTCCATTGCCATCTAATTTTGACCGAGTATGATAGACTTTCCAATGTTTCTTCAATTTCCTGTTTCTCTCCTTAGCTCCATGAGTATTGGTATTTGAGGAATCAATTCCATAAACTTTTAAGCCATACTTCAAGGACAAAAAAGAGCTTAGGTAGCCTTTTCCAGAACCCAGGTCAATTACCTAAAGTAAGAAAAAAGAATGAATGAAAGGATTTTAGTCAGATAAGAATAGAAAACATTCTCAGTATCTTTTTAAAAAACAAATAAAGAAATGGTTGTATAATTTATACAACCTGTTATGTTTATTTTTTATTTTAATTCTTTGATTCCTATTAAAAACCAACCACTTTCATCAATTTTATTCAACATTTTAAAAGAGGTTCTAGGTTGTATAATACGTCAAGGAAAAGATGTAAAAGACCTAATGGGAAATAAAACTGTCACTCTTCATAGAGGACATGATTGTCTACAGAAGGTCTACAGGAATATACAAAAAGCTAATAAAACTAGAAAGTGAATTTAGCAATGCATCTGGATACAGGATCATTAGAAATTAATAATGAACCATCAAAACATATATAATAGCAAAGAACAATTAGATAATAAAATTTAAAACAAATTGAATTAAAATAGCATAAAAATAGAATATCTAGGAATAAATTTAACAAAGGTTCTGAAATAGCTATTCACTGAAAACTATAAAAGCAGAGAAAAAAATTGAAAGATCTAAATAAAGATATATCATTCATGAAATGAATGTTCATGAAATGGCAGACTCAAAATGAAGATGTCAATTCCCCCAAAATGACTTACATATTCAACAAAAATCCTAATCAAAATCCCAGCAGATTTCTTAAAAAAAAAAAAAATCACAAGTTGATATTATAGTTTATATGAAAAGGCAGAGTACCTAGTATAACCAAAACAATTTTGAAAAAAAAAAAAAATAAGGTTGGAAGATTACCCTGATTCAGGAAATAATATAACACTATAATAATCAAAAACAGAAATAGACTCACACTTACATAATCAACTAATTTTTGACAAAATGACTAAGGTAATTCAATAGAGAAGATAATGTTTTCAACAAATGGTGCTGGTATAATGGATGTATGTCTGGGGTAAAAATGCCTGTCACACAGCAAACACAAAAATTAATTAAAAGTGGATCACAAATCAGGAGCACCTGGGTGGCTTAGTGGGTTAAGCATCCAACTTTAGCTCAGGTCATGATCTCATGGTCTGTGGGACCAAGCCCCTTGTTGGGCCTGCTGACAGCTTGGAGCCTGGAGCCAGCTTCGGATTCTGTGTCTCTCTCTGCCCCTCCCCAGCTCACGCTCTGTCTCTCTCAAAAATAAATAAACATTAAAAAAAAAAAGTGGATCACAAATGTAAATGTGATAGTAAAAACTATTAAATTCTGGAAAAAAACATGAGAAAATCTTTGTGACACTTGGCAAAGTTTTCTTATGTAGGACATAAAAGTAGGAACTACAAAAGAACTAATTGAAAAATGGACTTTATGAAAATAAAAATTTTGCTATTAAAAATATGGTTAAAAATATTTGCAAATATATATCTGACAAATTGTTTGTATCCAGAATATATAAAATATATAATAAATATAAATAAATATAATATAAATGTATAAAAATTAAAATATATAATAAATACAAATAAATATAAATATAAAATAAAAAATATATATTACAACTCAATAATAAGACAAGCAAACAACTTACAATTGGGTAAATATTTGAATGCACACTTCATTAAGGAAGACATACAAATGGCCAATAGGAAAAGATGCCTACTATCACTAGTCATCAGGGAAATGCAAACTAAAATCATAACGAGACGCACATAAATGTCAAGTGGTACAGGCACTCTAGAAAACACTGGCAGCTTATAAAGTTCAAACTTACACTTAGCTTACAACCTACAAATCCCATTCCAGGCTATTTGCCCAAGACAAATGAAAACATGTCCACACAAAATCTTGTATGTGAATATTCATAGCAGCTAAAAAAAATGGTAACATCTAAAATATCCATCAACTTGTAAATGGCAAAACAAATTGTAGTATATTCATACTATAGCATAAAGGAAAAACCAAGAGTAAATACAACATTGATGACTCTTAAAAGCTGTGAACTAAAGGAAACAAGTCAAAAACAAGTTCTCATTCTATTTGATTCCATCTACACGATGTTCTAGAAAATTCAAAACTACAAGCAGAGCAGGGGTGCCCAGCTTGCTCAGTTGGTAGAGCAGGTGACTCTTGATCTTGGGGCCATGAGTTTGGGCCCCACTTTGGGGGTGGAATTTACTTAAAAAAAGAAAAACAAAACAAAACAAACAAACAAAAACAACTACAAGCAGTTCAATAGTTACCTGAGAATGGAGAAAGAAATATTTTGTGAAAGGGAATGAGGAAACTTTTTATGGTGACAAATATTTTTTTATTATGATGGTGGTTACACAACTGCAGACACTTACTAAATTAATCAAAATGTACACCTAGAATTGGTTAATATGTAAATTATACCTAAATAATGCTAAAAATAAGAGAAATATTATCAAGATTATTATTGTACTGCCATGTCATTTCGTAAGAAATAAATGGACAATTATAGGAATACTCTCTTAAGAAATATCTACTCTTATTATGTCTATCCTAAAATCAGTTAAAACCTGGTATAAGTCACTCAAGAAAACACTCTTATACTTGAAGTAATGCCAATAATTAAGTCCTCAAAAAATTTAGGATCTTGCAATTCAAATGAATACTCCAATGAGTTACTCATACGTAACACTCCAATAAATAATTCCCATAAATAAGCTTATACCCCTTTTGATGTTCATCTCTGGGCTAGATATTATGGGAAATACATAAGCATTATACATCTTGATCTTAAGGAATTACAACCTAACTAAAGATACAGTACATATCATAAATATAAGGGCTATGCAGTAGAAACTCTATTAGTTTCCCCATATCTGAATCTCCAGTGAAAGCGAAGCTCTCCATTCCTTTCCTTCCATGAAGCACACTGATGCTGATGACAAGCTTAAAGTTAGCAAACAGCGAGTTGTTGCTAGCATCAGCACTTTTGTTCCTACCAATGTAGATGTTTTCTTAACAAGAGATAATTGAGTTTGCTCCTTAATCTGTTTATGGCCAATTCCACTTGTGAATCAAGATATTTGTAATTCCTCTGGTTGTAAGATGGCTCTAGAAAGTCTGAGAATCATGTGTTCACAACAGAACATCTAAAAACCTTTTCAGTAATGGGCAAATTTTCCTAGAAAATCTGTCAGCTGACTCACACTTCTATTTTATTAATCCAAGTAGACTTTTATCTCCCTCCAAATTGGTCTTTTAGTAGCAATATGTAGTGTCAGCAATACAATGAAAACCTCCGTGGAATTAAGTAACATGCCGTGCAACTTTTTGCCTTCAAACTACGTGATCTGAATAGCAAAATCTCCACCATCCTGATCTTCTATCCCTTACCCACAATAGTCATTTCCTTCCTGGGTCAACTTACGGGTTTGAAAATAAAGGATTCTCCAGTCCAATGCCTGGTGGGAGGTATCTTCCTAGTCTCCTAATTCTGTTTAGTATGGTACTATACTTCATATAGAAGAGTTATACTTTGTTGTCTGACCTAGAGATCTAACTACCATTCTAGGCTACGAACCTAAAATTTATAAATCCAGTATGAAATTCTTCCATGAACTTCATACTCATATATCTAACAGTCTACCAAACATTTCCACTTGAATACCTAATAAGAATTTCAAATTTAATGTGTTCAGAATGAAGTTCTTGATATTCTCTGTAAAACCTGCCTTTCCCATAATATTCTCCATCATAGTTAATGATATCTCCGTACATATTTCCAGGTGGAGATTAGGACTCCTTTCTTTCTCTTATACTCTCCATATGAAATGTGAGCAAATCTATAATCTCAGCAACTGCACCCTGAGCCTGGCTTACTGCAACAACCTCCTCATAGTCTCCCTGCTCCCATCTTTCCCTCAAGTCTATCTGATCATACCTCTCCTCTTAGCAAAATCTCTCATTGACTTTAATCTTATCTCTTACTAATCTCCTTTGTTACTGGGATTTTTGCCTTAACTCAAAGCTCTTCTCATGCTCAGATAGGAGCCAATTTCTGAAAGAACTAGCCTGAATGTCTATAAAGACTATGGTTAAAAAGTGCAAAGACAGTGCTCCTCAACACAGCAACCAGAGTGATTCAGTGTGTCCAATCATTTCCCATCTCATTCAGGATAAAAGCCCAAAATATCACAATGGCCTCTGAGACTCTACAACTTCATGACCTGCCTTCTACCACTCCAACCTCAGCTCCTACTGCTTTGCCCCTGCTCTCTCCACTGGAGTTTATCTGGCTTACTGGCTGTTTTAAGAAGACACTAGGCATAGTCTTACTGTAGGATCATTGAGCATGTTATTGCTTCTCCCTGAAAAGCTTTTTCGTCCAGGTATTCTAATGGATAACACTTTTACCTAGCAAGAGAGGTCTTAATTCAAATGAGTTTATAATGCGTTACTTGTTCCTCCCTTCCTAATCAAAAACTTTAATTCCCATCTCTGAATCAGCTACTTCCTTTATTTTTATTTATTTTTTTCTCTTTAAAGTGTATCGACATATACAAAAAATATACTTATGATCATTTTTTTATCTATCTCTCCTCATTAGAATATAAATGCCATAAAGGCAAAGATTTTTTTTTGTTTTTTCACTACTGCATCCTCAGTATCTATAACAGTGCCTGACACATGGTAGGAACTAATGAAATATCTGTGAAATGAATGCATGCACACAGGTATGAATGAATGAACATATTCTGGAAACAAAAGTTAAGAAGCCTTGGTAATGTTAGTGAGAAGCAAAGGTTTCTGGCATGTAGGCAGCAATATAGTTGAATCAAAAATGAATTCCGTTTGTCCTCTTCTCTGGTGTCTGTGGTCACTAGTAAAGTTAAGAATTTCAGAATCTGGGTTTCTATCTATCCCCATGAAATCTGTACCTATTAAATCAGCATTTTAAAAGTAAAAGCTGTACATATATAATAGAGATCTTAAACTTCATTATTGTGAGAATCAAATACTGCTATAAAGTGATATCAAGAGAAAGCCTTTGTAAGTCTGTATTTTAGGTTATTTCATTCACTAAGAATAAGCCTCACTGCTATAATAAAGTCTCCTTAAAGCAGGCCTAACATGATACATTAAAGTATTTCAAAATTTTTTCTCTGCACTTTAGAAATAAAATACTGTGCTGGAGGTGGAGTTAAGGTGGTGGAGCAGTATGGAGACCCTGAACTTGTCTCATCCCTGAAACGCAGGTAGATCAGCACCAAACTATTTTGAATACCTGGGAAATTGATCTGAGGATGAACACAACAATCTGTATAACTTAAGCCACAGAACTCACAAGGTATATGGAACAGAGAGGTGAACTGGGGGAGAGAAAAGCTGTGGAGGGTATGGAGCCATTTTCACAGAAAGAGGACACAAACAGAAAGAGAAAGGGGGAGAGTGGAGGGCATCTGGAGATTGCAGGAAAAACATTCCCTTGAAAGTAGCTGGAGAGAAAGAGAAAGAGTGAAAACACTTGCAGGGGACTAAACAAGAAATTTGTTCCCCAAAACCACAGAGGGGAAGAAAGGAGAGGGTTTCAATACCACTATGATTCTATAAACAGTGGAGCACACAGTCTAAAGGTTTGGAGATCACTGTCTGGTGGCACTCTGGTGAGGAAGTAGGGTGAATCCTCAGAAGCAGGCAATGCAGGCTGAGGGGTTCATGTGCCACATGGGGAGAAGTGGTTCCCCTCCTTGGAGAGCATTTGGTAGAGGTCATACAGCCTCCCCACAGCCAAAGGTCCCAGCAGACCCCCGGAGAGCGGTGTTTGCTGGCATTGGGACAAAGATGCCAGGGCCCGCCGTGAGACCTGGGGCCGCCTGTGTGTTGTGATTTGCCATAATCTCTGAATGACCACACAAACATTTTCTGGGGCAAGCCTGCACCCAGCCATTGCTCAGTAAGACCCTCCCACAGAGAGTCAGTGCAGATCCAAGTCACCAGGGTCTATGAAGTGCGGGGTTTTGAAACACAAACCCACCTGAGACAAAACTCTGGAGCTGGAAAGAGGTGCCAGACAGCTTGGACATGGACAAGGTAGAGACAGGGAGTGGATGGAGGCCTGAGACAAAGGAGGGGTGCTTGATTGTAGGTCAGTGGGAGTGTGAAGTTCCTGTGTCAGAGACTAGGGAGCTGGGTAAAACCATTTTCACCTGCCGTGTGCACGTGCACACACAATGATCCACCCCAGTAAGCTAAACAGTGCCACCTACTGGAGAACGGAGTCATTATACCAAGCCCCATCCAATTGTGCCCTCCAAGCACGTCCCCCAAAAGATGGCGGGGGGGGGGGGGTCACTCCATGTGCTGCTTAGTGGATGGACTATAGAGAGCTTCATAGTTTCAGTTCTAGGGGAAACTGGCTGTAACTTCATTCAGGTTTCATTCTCTTTGATGGTTCATTTATTTGTTCATTTTCTTTCGTTCTGTTTTTGCTTAAATTGTTTTCTTTCTTCTCTCTTTTCTTTCTCTTTCTTGGATACAGAAAGAGAAAAAATTATTTTTTACTTTATTTTTTATTTAAAAATTTTCGTATTCTAATTCATTTTATTTTTATTCTATTTTATTCTATTTTTTAATTTTTAAAATTTTTCTTACCTTTTTCCCCCCTTTTCCTTTTTTTCTATCAAGTTTCTTTCAACAAGCAGAATGAAACACACCTAGGATCTAGCTTCTTTTGTTTGATCTTTGATTTGTTTTTTATTTTTAATATTTAATATTTTATTTTATTATTATATTCTCTTCCTCCAAAATGACAAAATGAAGGAATTCACTCCAAAAGAAAGAATAGGAAATGACAGCCAGAGACTTAATCAACACAGATATAAATAATATGTCTGAACTAGAATTTAGAGCCATGATAGTAAGAATACTAGCTGGGGGTGAGAAAAAGCATAGAAGACACTAGAGAATCCATATCTGTGGAAGTAAAAGAAATAACACCTAGTCAGACTGAAATTAAAAATGCTATAACCGTGATGCAATCTCAAATGGATGCCACAATGCCAAAGATGTGCAAAGCAGAGCAGCAAATCAGCAATACTGAAGATAAAATTATGGAGAATAATGAAGCAGGAAAAAAAGGGAAACAAAGGCAAAGAGAATATGATACAGACTTAGAGAACTCACTGATTTATCAAGAAGGAATAACATCCAAATCATAGGAGACCCAGAAGATGAAGAGAAAGAAAAGGGACATAAGGTTTATGTGAACAAATTATAAAGGAAAACCTTCCTAATCTAGGGAAGGACACAGACATCAAAATCCAAGAAGCACAGGGAACTCCCATCAGATTCCACAAAAACCGACCATCACCAAGACATATCATAGTCAAATTCACAAAATACACAGACAAGGAAAAAATTATGAAAGGAGCAAGACAAAAAAGTCCTTAATCTATGAGGGAAGACAGACCAGGTTCACAGCAGACCTATTTACAGAAGCTTGGTGAGCCAGAAAGGAGTGGCAGAATATATTCAACATCCTGAACTGGAAAAATTTGCAGCCAAGAATTCATTATCCAGCAAGGCTGTCATTCAAAATAGAATGAGAGATAAAGATTTTCCCAAACAAAAGCTAAAGGAGTTCGTGACCATTAGTTCAACACTGTAAGAAATTTTAAGGGGGATTCTTTGAGTGGAGAAAAGGCAAAAACAAACAAACAAAAAGAACAAAAGCAACAAAGACCAGAAAGGACCAGAGAACATCACCAAAAACAACAACTCTACAGGTAACACAATGGCACTAAATGCGTATCTTTCCGTACTCACTCTAAGTGTCAATGGACTACACACTTCAATCAAAAGCCATAGAGTAATCAGAATGGATAAGAAAACAATATCCATCCATATGCTGCTAACAAGAGACTCATTTTAGACCTAAAGACACCTGCAGATTGAAAATATAGGTATGGAGAACCATCTATCATGTTACTCGTTGTCAAAGGAAATCTGGAGGAGCCATACTTATATCAGAAAAACTAGATTTTAAAATAAAGACCATAACAAGAGGTGAAGCAGGTAATATATCGTAATTATTTATATATATATATATATATATATATATATATATATATATATATCTTAATTAAGGGGCTTATCCACTAAGAAAATGTTACAATTGTAAACATTTATGCCCCCAATATGGCAACACTGAAATATATAAATCAATTAATCACAAAGAAACTCATTGATAATAATACCATAATCATCGGGGACTTCAATCCCACTTACAGCAATGGAGAGATCAGCAAAGCAGAAAATCAATAAGGAAACAATGGTTTTGAATGACATACTGGACTGGATGGACTTAAAAGATATATTCAGAACATTTCATCCTAAAGCAGCAGAACACATTCTTCTTGAGTGCACATGGCACATTCTCCAGAACAGATCACATACTGGGTTACAAAATTAGCCCTCAACAAGTACAAACAAGTACACACATGCAGTGTGTATTTTCAGACCACAATGCTATAAAACTTGAAATCAACCACAAGAAAAAACTTGGAAAAACCATGAATACTTAGAGATTAAAGAAGATCCTACTAAAGAATGAATGGGCTAAATCAAGAAATTAAAGAGAAAGTTAAAAAGTACATGGCAGCCAATGAAAATAAAAACACGATAGTCCAAAACCTCTGAGTTGTGGCAAAGGTGGTCCTAAAAGCGAAGTATATAGCAATCCAGGCCTTCCTAAAGAAGGAAGAGAGGTCACAAATACACAACCTAACCTTATACCTAAAAGAGATGGAAAGAACAGCAAATAAGCCCAAAACCAGCGAAGACGGGAAATAATAAAGATTAGAACAAAAATCAATAATACAGAAATCAAAAAACAAAACAAAAAATAATAGAACACATCAATGAAACTAGGAACTGGTTCTTTCAAATAATTAACAAAATTGATAAATCCCTAACCAGACTGATCAAAAAGAAAAAGGAAAGGACCCAAATAAATAAAATCACAAAAGAGAAGAGATCACAACCAACACCACGGAAATATAAACAATAAGAGAATATTATGAGCAATTATATGCCGATAAATTGGGCAATTTTAACCAGTAAAGCAATTGAATCAGTAATCAAAAATTTCCCAACAAACAAGAGTCCAGGGAGAGATGGCGTTCTGGGGGAATTCTACGAAATATTTTAGGAAGAGTTAACACGTATTTCTTTAAAGTTGTTCCAAAAAACAGAAATGGAAGGAACACTTCTAAACTCATTCTACAAAGCCAGCATTACCTTGATTCCAAAACCAGACACTAAAAAGGAGAACCCACTAAAAAGGAGAACTACAGACAAATTTTCCTGATGAACACGAATGCAAAAATTCTCAACTAGCCAATCGGATCCAACAATACATTAAAAGAATTATTCACCATGATCAAGTGGGATTTATTCCTGGGATGCAGGGCTGGTTCAATATCAACAAATCAATGTTATACATCATATTAATAAAACAAAGGATAAAAACCACATGATCCTCTCAATAGATGCAGAGAAAGCATTTGACAAAATACAGCATCCTTTCTTGATAAAAACCCTCAAAAAAGTAGGGATAGAAGAAACATACCTCAACATCATGAAGACCATATATGAAAGACCCACTGCTAATATCATCCACAATAGGGAAAACTGAGATCTATCCCTATAAGGTCACGAACATGACAGGGATGTCTACTCTCACCACTGTTATTCAACATAGTGTTGGAAGTCCTAGCTGCAGCAATCAGACAACAAAAAGAAATAAAAAGCATCCATATCAGCAAGGTAGATGTCCAACTTTCATTCTTCACAGACAACATGATACTCTATGTGGAAAATCCAAAAGACTACACCCAAAAACTGCTAGAACTGATACATGAATTCATCAATGTTGCAGGTTATAAAATCAATGTACAGATATCAGTTGCATTTCTATACACCAATAATGAAGCAACAGAAAGATATCCAGAAATTGATCCCATTTACAATTGCACCAAAAACCATAAAATACCTAGGATAAACCTAACCAAAGAGGTGAAAAATCTATACACTGAAAACTATAGAGAGCTGATGAAAGAAATTGAAAAAGACACAAAAAATGGAAAAACATTCCATGTTCATGAATTGGAAGAACTATTGTTAAAATGTCAATACTACTCAAAGCGATCTACATATTCAATGCAATCCCTATCAAAATAACACCAGAATTCTTCACAGAGCTAGAACAAACAATTCTAAAATTTGTATGGAACCAGAAAAGACCCTGAATACCCAAAGTAATGTTGATGAGGAAAACCAAAGCTGGAGGCATTACAATTCTGTAATGCTTACAATTCTGTAAGCTGTATTACAAAGCTGTAATCATCAAGACAGTATGGTACTGGCACAACAACAGTCACAAGGGTCAATGGACCAGAACAGAGAACCCAGAAATGGACCCACAAACGTATGGCCAACTAATCTTTGACAAAGCAAGAAAGAATATTCAATGGAAAAAAGTCTCTACACCAAATGGTGCTGGGAAAACTGGACAGTGACATGTAGAATAAACCTGGACCACTTTCTTACACCATACACAAAAATAAGCTAAAAATGGATGAAAGACTTAAACATAAGACAGGAAGCCATCAAAATCCTAGAGGAGGAAACAGGCAACAACCTCATTGACCTTGGACGCAACAAGTCTGGAGGCAAGGGAAACAAAAGCAAAAATGAACTTTTGGGACTTCATCAAGATAAAAAGCTTCTGCACAGTGAAGGAAACAATCTATAAAACTAAAAGGCAACTGATGGAATGGCAGAAGATATTTGCAAATGACATATCTGATAAAGGGTTAGTATCCAATAACTATGAACAACTTATCAAACTCACCACTCAAAAAACAAATAACCCAGTGAGGAAATGGGCAAAAGACATGAATAGACACTTTTCTAAAGAAGACATCCAGATGGCTATCAGACATTAAAAAATGCTCAAAATCACTCATCGTTGGGGAAATACAAATAAAAACAACAATGAGATACCACCTTACACCTGTCAGAATGGATAACATGAACAACTCGCAACAACAGATGTTGGCGAGGATGCAGAGAAAGAGGAGCCCTTTTGCACTGCTGGTGGGAATGCAAACTGGTGCAGCCACTCTGGAAAACAGTCTGGAAGTTCTTCAAAAAATTAAAAATTGAACTACCCTATGACCCAGCAATTGCACTCCTATGAATTTATCCAAAGGATACAAAAATGCTGATTCAAAGGGGCACATATACCCCAATGTTCATAGCACTACTATCGACAATAGCCAAAATATGGAAAGAGCTCAAATGTCCATCGACTAATGAATGGACAAAAAAGATGGGATATGTGTGTACATACACACACACACACACACACACACACACACACAATGGAATATTACTTGGCGATCAAAAAAAAATGAAATCTTGCCATTTGCAACAACGTGGCTGGAACTAGAATGTATTATGCTAAGTGAAATAAGGTAGAGAAAGACAAATATCATATGATTTCACTCATGTGGAATTTAAGAAACAAAACAGATGAACATAGGGGAAGGGATGCAAAAACAAGACATAAAGAGAGGGAGACAAACTATAAGAGACTCTTAAATACAGAGAACAAACTGAGGGTTGCTGGAGGGGTGTTGGGTCAGGAGATGGGCTAAATGGGTGATGGGCATTAAGGAGGACACTTGTTGGGATGAGCACTAGGTGTTATATGCAAGTGATGACATCACTAAATTCTATTCCTGAAATCATTATTATACTATATGTTAACTAAATTGGATTTAAATAAATAAATAAATATAAACAAAAATATAAATAAAAAATAAATTTTAAAAGATTAACTTGACAAAACAATAATGTGCTGTATGAATTTGAAGTTATTTATTATGTAATATTTCATATAAATAAAAGAATAAATGTAGTCTAAGAATGAAGTTATGAAGCACAACAATAAATAGCACTTATCTTAGTTGGGTTATCACAGGGAAGATTCTACAACAAAGATTTAAGTATAACTGAACTATCTGGGAGGGAAAGAAACACTGGTAGGGAAGTAGATAAGAGAAAAGGAGAAAGAAAGGCAGCTCAGTAAAAGGTATTCTATTAAAAAAGATACCACTTTAGGGGCACCTGGGTGGCTCAGTTGGTTAAGTCTCCGACTTTGGCTCAGGTCATGATCTCACACTCCGTGAGTTCAAGCCCCGCACCGAGCTCTGTGCTGACATCTCAGAGCCTGGAGCCTGCTTCAGATTCTGTGTTTCCCTCTCTCTCTGCCCCTCCCCACCTCATGCTCTGTCTCTCTCTGTCTCTCAAAAATTAAATATTAAAAAAAAAAGATACCACTTTAGCACAAGCTGGATTTAATCACAATGGGAAACTGAGAGCTAGTGTAGACATAGTTCACAATCATCTTACCTGAAATGTTAAGGAGTTAATGTATCTGCACATCAACTTGTATCAATCATTAATTCAAGGCTACTCACGGGGAGGAATTAATTCCCAGAACTTGTATACAGGTAGTGCTTGCTTTAGCAGTCAGAGAAAACCGATAGGGAAAAATGCAGATACTGCCAGGTAGAAGGCAAGCTGGAACACTAATGAAATGCCTGAGAAAATTTAGGTTAGACCTCCAACAGTGTCTGCTATAACAATGAACCAACCAGCCACCCTATGAATGAGAATGAGTATTTCCACTGTGCAGGACTATGTCTTCCTTCCATATCTCTCTTGTTGCTTCCTCGACCAGCAGTAACAACTATTCTCAAATTATTGTTCATGATTCCCCTGCTTCTTTAATAGCTTTTTTGTATGTATTTTTTCCATTAAGAATATACCATTATTTTGCTGAAGAGCTTTAAAAAAGTGGTACTAAAAAATATGTAGTCTTCTGTAAATTTTTTAGTTTTCCATTCAATTCTATGTTTCTTATGTTTAGCCATATGAGATGTATTGCAGTAGTTTAAATTTTACCGTGTAATTGCCCCTTTTAGTCCAGCTGAGTATCACTGCCTGTTACTGATCTTGACAGGTACTGGTAGGTAGGATACACTAGAAAAAAGCTGAAAATTAACTGCCTTAGCTCTTGCCTCTGACCCCTACCCTAGAGATCTAGGTTGCCACAAGTGGCTCTGGATGCCTAGCCCAAGCTTTCATTGTTTTCTAGTCGCCCTCAAACTCTCCACAAGTCTGGAAGAATCCATGGAAAATATTCTAATACCCAAAAAAACTGAAGGAGGGAAAATTCTCTACTACTCCCAGAGATTGTTCTTGTAGAGATAAGAAAACTAATTTACTATTTTTTATGAGCCAGGGATAAGAAAAATAACTTACTATTTTTATAGGTTAATATAGGCAATCTTTGATTTTAATTTAACATCTGTTTTTACACATTACCATGTTTCCCAAAAGCTACTTTCACAACAGGAATGCATTGTGATTCTCCAATTTCTAACACATAGTTTCTTTGAGTTACTATAATGAGGCAGGTACCCCAGACCACAGCTTGGTAATCCACCTCCTCAGAACACCCAGTGGCAAACAATTTTGCCAAATGTCATTATCATAATGCTGCCTCAAGTTGGAAACATTATAAGACAATTTTTTTTTAATGTTTATTTCTTTTTGAGAGGGAGAGAGAGAACAAGCACGACGAGCAGGGTAGGGGCAGAGAGAGAGAGGGAGACAGAATCTGAAGCAGGCTCCAGGCTCTGAGATGTCAGCACGGGGCTTGAAACTCACAAACTGTAAGACCATGACCTAAGCTGAAGTTGGATGCTTAACCGACTGAGCCACCCAGGCGTCCCAACAAAGATAATTTAAAAGACTGAAATTTGTGGTAAAACATGAATAGTCATATCTTATTTTTAGTATAAATTTGTTATATTCACACTATATTGGGAAATGAGAGCACATATTTAAAACGTCTGACATATGTAACTTCAGCTATTATTTAATGACATTTAAATGCTAGACAGTGATAGTAGACAAAAAGATATGAATGATACAAAAAAAGGCAATTACCTTAACACCTGAAAATACAGACAAATTCTCTTACCTGCTTTATTCCACAGTAATCAGCAATACTGCTGATTAGCTCTGACATAACCTGAACTTCATGAGACTTTTTCAAATTCATAAACTCATCTGGTTTCACATTTTCACCTGAACAAAAGTAAAACAAAATTAAAATACTGCTATCAAAGGAACAAAATGTAATGAAAAATCATCAGTTAATGTTCATGTTTTCTGCAATTACATGTGACAATAACATATTCTATTGTGTCTGCATGATAAATCTCTATTAGTTTAGCTGCTATGAATCAAAATTTGAATTAAGAATATAAATAAGAAGATGACCCATAGAACATTATTAAAAATGTTCCTTGACAGAAAACACAATTAACTACAAAGGAAAGGACTGATAACTGAACTACAATGTAGGAAACAATGGGGAGATCTGTAACTAAGTTATTCTGTATAATTCATAAGAAAGATTGACACAAGCCAATCTATCAGTGCTCATGATAGAAAGTCTAACAATAAATTAAGAACACGTTGGAAAGATATACATATATGAACAATCTACTGCTTCTAGTACTAAAAAAATGCATACATACACATACACAAACACACCTACCAGTTCTCTGTTTTTGATTTCCTCGAAGGGCTGTAAGCAACTGTTCAAAAGGAGTACATATTCCCAAGTTTTGTACAGAATAATATCTCACAGCCAAAGCAAAGGCTTCCACACTCACCAGCTTCTGGGAAGTTTCACAAAATATTTGGGGAAAATTGGCAATACCTAAAAAAAATGAGGGTAAAAAGAAAAATGTTAGCAATAACTAGTTAATAGCTAACTTGGGTGAGATTTAAAAAATGAATGAAAAACACTGGATTTTTACAATGAATTACAATATTTCCATTTTGGTGTGAATTTTGAAAATATCTCTAATGACTCCATTATATTTATTATTTCGATTATTAGCTATTTGTAGCACCTGGTTTTCTCTTCATGCTCACAATTATATATTTAAACTCTAAATTAAAATGAGTCTTTTTTTTTTTTTTGGTCCCAAAAGCCAAAAAAAAAAAGATAAAAGTTTAAAATATTGCTAAATTGCGGGTGCCTGGGTTGCTCAGTCAGTTAAGCATCCAACTTCAGCTCAGGTCATGATCACATGGTTCTTGAGTTTAAGCCCCACGTCAGGCTCTGTGCTGACAGCTCAGAGCCTAGAGCCTGCTTTGGTCTGTGTCTCCCTTGCTCTCTGCCCCTTCCCCACTCGTGCTCTGTCTTTGTCTCTCAAAAACAAATAAATGTTAAAAATTTTTGAAAAAAATATTGCTAAACTGTAGTCATTACATAATTTATGAACAGTCTGGCTGACCTGCGACTGTGAATTTAAAGGCAATCAGCCTGCATGCACTGCACGGTTATTCCCCGTGCACACTGCATGTAGAATGATGGCAATGTCCCCAATGGTATAAATGTTACTGTAAAAGAGCCCTGCATCATTTGCACCATGTAGAAATTTTGTGTGCATGTGTGTTCAGCGCACTATCAAGATGAGTTCAAAAACTACTCACGTTATATTCAGGTGAAAACAGTTCATTTTCTTCCCCTGGTCAGTTTTAAACCAGGCATTCTATAAGTTTATTATAGGAACTACCGATGATTTCCAAATGCTCACTCATTAAGAAGAGTATGGTCAACTGTCGTACTGTTTGCAAACATCGGGTACCTCTCTCTGTGTGAGGATCATGCATCCTTTTGAGCTCTAGTGTGGCCACATCTCACCAAAGTGAACTACGCCATTTTCAGACAGAAGTTTTAAGAGAATCAGAAAATTCACTATGCTTTCTATTCCCAGAACTGTAATCACTGAAACATGTGTCAAGATGGAACCTGAGTCCTTGAATGAGGATGACACAGACATCACCACTGTCAAACTATGCTACAACATATAGAAAAGTAAACTTCATTCTTTTTAGTGACTGAGTTTTTAGGTTTATTACTGCAGCATAAGCTCGCCCATTCTAATGGGTACACGTATGTACACTGACAGATTTGCTTTTTATTTGTTCAATTTCATTTGTCTAGGGCCATTTTCAGTACATTTAATGTATTTAGGAAGCTTACAAAAAGGGCATTCCAATTTGTCTTTAGTGGTTCAAATAAACTCTTCAGATAGATTGGTCTAATTAAGTTCATTCATTGAAAATTACTTTAAATAATTTTAAAAAACCCCACACATCCAGTGTTTAAATGAAGTATTTAAAATGTTCACCTTACGAAATCACTTCTCAGCCTTTTGGCTAAGACCAAGTGTAGTAAAATGTTCACCTTACAAAAGAATGGTACAATCCAGGAAACAACTTTGGTTCTCCCAGAGAAACCAAACTATATGCTACGAAGTCTATTCTAGCATAGCTGACCCTCCATAGTTACTTGTAAAATTATAAAAGCTTATTTAAACACAAAGAATAATGATGCTCCTGACAAAATTTAAAAGAAGAAAATTGATGGAGGCTCTCAGAATTCTAAATAAAAACTACATGTTTAGATAGTATCTTTTTGAAGTTAATTAATATCTATTAAGATGTTGGTGATAATGTTTACCATGTTAATTAATAAGAATATAGTTGGCAGAGACCTGTAACTTCCATTTCTGAATCAACAAGATAGAAATATAAGCTATAAAATTACTATAGTGGATTTATTTAAGCTATATTTCACGTATTATAAAGTTCTTTGGATATTTTACAAACTGAATTTACTAACACAGCCAAAAGAAATAAAATCCACATCAAAATATTTAGGCATGATACAGAGGGGAAAACTCAGTCAACTATTAAGTGAGACTCTCAGGTTTAAGGGCAGTCTCAACATCCCCAAGTTCCAGGGCAGCAATTTCTTAGAGTGTGATAGAATAAGAGTATTAAATCTCAAAGTGCAGAGGGACTATTATACTAGTCAGTTATTGGACAATGTTGCCAACAGAAAGAAATGTTGATGTTTCTGTTGGAAAAGTAAAGGTTCAAATCAACTTAACTATTCTACTGAAAATACTTGAAAAAAAAAATCCCAATCCAACCTGATCTAAATGTTGTTAATTTGCTTTTAATTATAGGCCTCAAAGTAATTTCAGAAATTTGGAAATCAAAATTACAAAACTATTATCTTTAGCAATGATTGCTTTAAACAAAAAAGATAGTGATCTGATTTAATCCATTAGTTTATGTTATTTAGGGTTACACCAGTTTATTCAGATAGTCTAGAATCTGTGAAAAATCTTTCTGAATTACAGAAATATTTCTAAAGATTCGGAGAGAGAGAGAGAGAGAGAGAGAGAGAGACAGACGTGTCATGTTCTTACCTTTGCTTCCATCTCTGAAACAGTATGTAAGAAAAGTTATGTGGCAATGGTAATAGTGTATGTGGTCCTCACAGTGCTTCTCTAAATACTTGTAGGAGCTTGGGTTTGGCAACTGGCAAAACAGAAACTACAGTGCTACTCAACTGATATTTACTTAATTATTAATTAGTTCAATTTTCTTACACAGAAAACTTTGTTTTTAAATTTGTTGCCCAATGTGCCATACTATGTGGCTTGATTATTTTGTAAATGTCTCCCCCTACTGGAAGCACCTGTTCTGCTCGATTGCATGCTTTAACTCTTATTTTTGTACACCTAGATCACTATTCCACAGAAATTTCTTATAATGTAGATTAATTGGGCATGAGAGAGCAAGGGGAGCAAAGAGATGGGGAAAAGCTATTTTCTGTAAATATGAGATCAGGGTATCTCTAAGAATCTTTAAAAAAAAACAGCAGAGATCAATACACAAGGAAAGATAGAAAAGTCATATATACATGTTGGATTATAAAAATCTCAAGGTAGAGAAATGAATAATAACACTTCAAAACTAGAAATAGAAATATTCAATCAATATATTTACCTTGTACATATTTACATTTAATAAATAAAAATAAAGTTTCAAAAATAAATGTCTGTTATTTTACCTCAATGTTATTTAGCACTTTAGGGAAGACAGAATACTGTTAGGATTCACAATAAATCAACATTATAACTAACATTTATTGCTCATATGCTATGTGTCAGGCACCGTGTTCAACAGTTTACATTTAATGGAATAGTCTAATGAGGTGATTACATAGTGGCCTCATCCCCATTTACAGAGTAAGAAACTGCAACCTAGAGAGCCAGGTTCACACACACACCAAATGGCAAGGCACGTGAACCTTGCTCACAAATCTCACTTTGATTAGCATGCCACAGCAGTCAATTCAGTGGGCAACAAATGAAAACAGGGAAGACAGCAGTTAAAACCGCTCGGCAAATCTGACGGTCCGAATCAGGTCTAGCCAGAACTCCCTCTGGCAGAGGGGCATACCATGCATGGTAATATCTGAAGATGGCTCATATTCACTTTGCTATGTTCTTAATTCTTTCACTTTACTTCCCTCAACACCTCCCTCTACTGGAAATTATTTTAAGGTTTCGAAAAATTTAAAAAGTAACTTTGACACATAGAACAACTGATAAGTCTCTGAAAAGGAAATAATGAGGTTTTATAATGAGATCTTGTTGTAGTATCTATTTCTAAAAACAAAGCAACCCGACTCCTTCATGCCATGCTAAGCCAGCACTCAGCTGTAAAGCAACACCTTGGAAAGCAACAACACCTTGTACACGGAAGGCACTCAGTAAAGAGGGGATGAATGGATGGATGAATGAATGAATGAATGAATGAATGAAAGAAAGCAACACTTTAGTACACTCACTATTGCAGTATCACCAGCTATACTAGGAGAAACAAATTCTAAGATTCTGTGGTGGCAGTGATCACGGAGGCCAGTGGGAGGACTTCAGTAGCACTGCTGAGCCTGTTAGAATAAAATCTCATCTGAGCCCTAATGACTATAATCATAAGGTGAGACAAGAGCAATTTAGAACATTTAGAATGTGATACAAGATAGAATATAATTATGTGCTAAATTTTGAGGTTTAACTGTGTTATAGGAGTTAGGACAAAGGTCACTATTGCTATTACACAGCCTAGACCTGTCCCATGGTCCAGAATGTCAAGAAAAAAATCAACAGTGCCCTCTTAATAATCATCTTCAAAGGACATGGAAATGTCTTATATTCATTTGTACATGAATATCCTACAGATGCCTCCAATTCAAAAGGCTCAAAACTGAACTGAACATTCTCATGCTCTTTAAATAATGTCTTGTTTAATGTCCTTGCTCACTCAGTGCTGAAGTTTTTCCATCATCTTAAATGCTCCCTGTGCCCTTGATCCACATATCTAGCCACTCATCAATATTAACATAAAAATGTCTTTCATTGTGGAATGAATCTCCCCATCCCATCCCCCATCATCACCACAAGGGTTCAAACTCTATTAGTTCCCACCAGTGCTACTGCAATAGCTTCACAGGTGATTTTTTTCTGATCAATAAAACTGCCATAAGCATAATAAGTGCTCAAAAGTGTTGCCTGAGTTCAATTGAACATGTTTCCTAAAATAGAAATTTACTTACATTCAATGCAAATTTAATTACATATTGTAAGGCTATAACTTCCACAACAGACTTAGGCTTTAATCTTTTATACTTGTTTAGTAGACTTCAAACCAAAGTTAAAGTCTGTCTTGCTGAACTGTGAAAATTATAGATCGGATGTTTTAAATTTTATGAATGTTTGAGTATCTCCATAATCCTGTCATTTATATAAGGAAGAAAATAAAATACATAATGTTTTTTTTTTAATTACTTTATATCATCCAATTATGTCTAGGAAACTTTTTGCATATGCTACTTCAGGGCAATTTCTGGTTGCATATGAATTGAAACAGTATGTCATTCAACATGTAAACCACACTCTCAGAAAGAATAAGGTAAAATTAACAAAGAATTGACATTCATGTCCTCACTGGGCCAATATTAACATCATACTGAATGTTTAAAGTACATGTAACCATTTCAAAAGTATTTTCACATTTAACTAGTTATTTGTAACAATAAAATTAAATATAAAAATGGGAAAAACTAACCACATATTTTAACTGTAAGAGACCATTTTCATAGTTTAATTTGAAGGCAAATAAAAATATTATACAAAAATATAGCAATTTAGAAACTGATGTGGTAAATTAAAAAACAACAACAACAAAAAACAAAACGACAGCAAAAAACCCTGATAAAAAGATCAACAATTCCAAGGTGTTTTCTATGTGTGAGGTAATAACTAAACCTCAATAAAGCTAATTTGAGATTCAGTTATGGGACATGTGTCTTAGCATTTACAAAGCATATGGACAACAAATGATCAATGAGGATTCCAGGGGCACAGAAATCCCCAGTGACAATTCTGAGACGCCACATAGGATGTGCTTACTCAGGTCTCTGCACTTGTTTTCAACTCTGTCCGAGACCATCTTCTCCAGGTATTTTCATGGGCTCACTCTCACTCCCTTTAGGTCTGTGCTCAAATGTCACAATTTCAGTGAAAATTTCTCTGATAACTCTGTTTAAAACTGCAACCACGGGGCACCTGGGTGGCTCAGTCAGTTAAGGGTCCGACTTCAGCTCAGGTCATGATCTTGCGGTTGGTGAGTTCCAGTCCCGTGTCGGGCTCTGTGCTGACAGCTCAGAGCCTGGAGCTGCTTCAGATTCTGTGTCTCCCTCTCTCTCTCTGCCCCTTCCCTGCTCTCTCTCTCTCTCTCTCTCTCTCTCTCAAAAATAAACATTAAAAAAAAATTTTAAAAAAACTGCAACCACATTCAACCCTTACCCTCTCTGATCTTTTTTTTTTTTTTTTTTTATAGCACTTAACACCATCTGATGTTTATAGCAAGTAAGATCCAAGAGGACACAGGTTTTTATTCATTACTGATTCCTCAGAACTTAGAATAATGCTTGGTACTTAAGTAAGTATTCAATGAATAAATGAATGAGCAAGAACTAGGTTTAAATTCTGTTTATCAGACTGTCTATCCCTGTGCGGCCATGAGTGATTTATTTATCTGCTCTAAGATTTGATTTATCCATAAAATGGGAGGAAAATACATATTTTATAATGTCATTAAAGAATACACACATACATATATGCATACAAATACATGTGAATATGTACACAAGAATTTGATGTATTTACACACATATGTGCATACATGCATACACACACACATATATACATATCACTTAATACAGAGCCCAGAACACAGTAAGCACCCCCCAAACCATGAATCTAAACTAAGTAACTAAGTATACTTAGGGTTTTGTCAGAATAGAAGTTTGAAAACACACAAATGTTTTTAGGTCCAGAATACCATATAGGATACTATGAAAGAAACCAAAAGAAAGATCAATACACATACCCAGTTCCTAAATGTGGAGCCTGCTGGGAGAAAAGAGGTTTGGGTCTGGAACTTAGGTGCAAGACCTCCATCATTAGAATGAAGGCACAACTAGGGACAAGTGAGCTGCAACTTGAGACACAACAGAGGAGTCCAAGAGCCAACCCTGGGTTCCGCATTCTAGGCAGGATGACAACAAGAATTACTCAGTGTTGGGACCCCAGTGGTTAGCACTGGCTACCACTATTGTAGCATCAGCTTTAAAGTATAGGAGAGAATTCTAATACTAACGATATTTCTCACTGAATTTAATGTGAAATTTGACAGGTAGGTTACAAGCTTGACTATGCCTTAAAGACCCGATGTAGAGTTTCAAGTTTATTAAGTTTTAATTTTCTATTACTGAAAGTCTCTATTTTCAGAAAGTAACCAAAGCCAAGAGATAGATTACTAGAAATCCAACCACTTAAAACTCCATTTAAAATCAGAAGTATTTAAAAGTAAATTAAATAAATATTTGTAAAGATTTTCTAAAGAATAAATTTTAAATTTAATAAATCAAATATGATTTTATTACCAAAATACAAAATTAATTCCGAATTGCAAAACTTTAAAAATTGGTGTTATAATTGTACAGGATACTTTAAAAATTGACCAGTAAGTGCTTTGAAATCAAACTCTGGTCACTTGTTCCTACCACAGATGTCTCATTTCCTATTCGACTGTCACTTCTTAATATCACTTTAGTCTCTACCGCCCACAGTGCCTCAACAATGTTAGTATCTTAGTAACTAACAATACCATTGACCTCTTACTGAGAAGACCAATATTTCTTTTCTACACATTGACTTGGACCTAGATTTCCACGCTTTCAAAAATAAAGAAGGCTTTCCAGTTTATTATTTGAGGCAGGACACACAAAAAGCTTTTGTCCCAAGTACACTGTAATTATAAGCATAATTAATAACTAATAGCACATCTTAAAAGGGTAAAATTAAGTCACACCTCTCTCTTCAAATTATACTTTTTTTCCATTATGCATTTCATTAACTTCAGCTTAATTTCATCTGCCATTGTTAGCTAAACCCCATTACTTACACTTCAACATTAATACAAAATAAATGTGTCTATTCTACTCTTAACTCAGTTATTATCATTTGCCAAGTAGAAGCAATACACAAAAGGAATCTGCATTAAGCATACACTTTCATTTATCTAGTTCCTACCATATCTCAGGCAGATCTTATTCTTTACTTAACTTTTGTGTTTATAATTAACCAAATCAAATCAATTATTCTTTAGGGATCATTCTTCAAGGTGGCTGCAAACAGAGCATAAACAAATAAAATGTCCACCTAAATTTTAAATTCACCATTTTGTTTTCAATAACAAAGAGGGAAGAATTGAGCCTCAGTAACTGTCATTGGTGCTGCCTAGAGACACTAGAGCTATCTAGAGCTGATTAGAGATCATCTAGAGCTGAATCTGAAATGGAGCATCCCCTAAAAAGAGGAAGGACTATTTCCAACACTTGATATTATCTACAATTGCTAAATTATGGAAACAGCCCAAGTGTCCATCGACTGATGAATGGATTAAAAAAAGATGTAGTGTATACGTACAATGGAATATGAGCCCTAAAAAAGAATATCTTGCCATTTAAAGCAATATGAATAGGGCTAGAAATATTAGGCTAAGCGAAATAAGTCAGTCAGAAAAGACAAATACCATATGATTTCACTCATACGTGGAAATTAAGAAACAAATGAACAAAGGGGGAAAAAAGAGAGAGAGAGGCAAACCAAGAACAGACTTTTTTTTCTTTCTGTTTTTTTAAAGAAATAGACTGTTAACTATAGAGAACAAACTGATGGTTACCAGAGGGGAGGTGGGAGGGAATGGGGGAAATAGGTGATGGGGGTTAAGGAGTGCACTTGTGACAAGCACTGGATGATGTCCAATGTAAGTGTTGAATCACCATATTGCATACCTGAAATTAATATTATACTGCATGCTAATAAACTGGAATTTATATAAAAACTTCTTTAAAAAGGACAAAAATAACTTTTTCTAAAAAGGAATAAAGACAGACTGTGCAATGAAGACTAGTTAAATTAATGTTGGAAAATATATAAATCGCTAATAATAAGGAACAAAAAGTTACCAGAAAAAGTGAAGAATGAGCCCAAGTGTTGGTCTAAATGAAAAAGAATTCAAAGAAGTTTGTAATACTATTAACACTTTCAACCAGTGGTTCTTACCCTGAGATCTAAGAGCTAAAGAAGCCTGTGAATCACCTAAAGCTGTACATAGCTTTGCGTCTAATTATGAGCATAGATACCCTATTTTTTTGAGGAAGGGGTTCTATAGCATTCATTTAATTCAATATTTTAATGGGACTTGCGACCCAAAAGATTAAGAATCACTCATTTTACTATTTTTTTAACCTTTATATTCCCAAATGTAAATATTATAACATGTAATTCAACCAAGTATTTTTCGTCTGCTTCTAGAGATCATTTTAAATGTTCAAAACATGAAAACTAAGTAGTGACTACCAAAATAACCTAGGACTATTCTTTTTTTCCCCCCATTAGGAGAGAGCTATTAATTCTTAACATGAAATTTATATTTTTAAAGTTAATCTAACTTTGAAAAATAACCCTTTCCTTTCCAGTACTTTTATTATTTAACAGATCCTCAGTGTTGATGGTCTAAGTTACTAGGCTGGCTTTTTTCGATAATTCCCATCTAAACAAAACAAGTAAATAATTTAAGGTACCAAAACATATAGATTAGTCTATTCCATTTGGCAAAATATATGTTAACAATAATAAATGGTTTTAAATAAATTTGCACAATCTAAATTTAAATCTCTAATAAAAAAGGCAAGATTGTTACTTGTTTGCAGAATCCCAGAGACATCTCAAGTGATACAACAACCTGATCCAGGAGAAGAATGAACCACATATTTTATAAGCTATATTACAAAACTGTAGTCATCAAGACAGTATGGCACTGGCACACACAAAAAAGTGACACACATATCAATGGAACAGAATAGAAAACCCAGAAATGGACCCACAACTATATGGTCAACCAATCTTTGACAAAGCAAGAAAGACTATCCAGTGGAAATAAGAGTTTTTCAACAAATGGTGTTGGGAAAACTGGATGGTGATATGCAGAAGAATGAAACTGGACCACTTTCTTACACCATACCAAAATAAATAAGTCAATGAAAGACCTAAATGGAGACAGGAAGCCATCAAAATCCTTGAGGAATGCACAGGCAGAAACCTCTTTGGTCTTGGCTATAGCAACTTCTTACTAGACAATGTCATCAAAGGCAAGAGAAATAAAAGCAAACATGAACTATTGGGACCTCATCAAGATAAAAAGCTTCTTCACAGCAAAGGAAACAATCAACAAAACCAAAAGGCAGCCTATAGAATGGGAGAAGATATTTGCAAACAACATATTTGATAAAGGGTTAGTATCCAAAATCTATATAGAACTTAATAAGCTCAACACTCAAAACACAAATAACCCAGTGAAGACATGAATAGACACTTTTCCAAAGAAGACACCCAGATGGCTAACAGACACATGAAGAAATGCTCAACATCCCTCATCATCAGGGAAACACAAACCAAAACCATGAAGAGATACCACGTCATACCTGTCAGAATGGCTAAACTTAACACAGGAAACAACAGATTTGTAGAGGGTGTAGAGAAAGAAGAGCCCTCTTACACTGCTGGTGGGAATGCAAACTATACAGCCACTCTGGAGAATAGTATGGAGCTTCCTCAAGAAACCAAAAATTGAACTACCTTATGATCCAGCTATTGCACGACTATGTATTTACCCAAAGGATCCAAAAATACTGATTCAAAGGGGGTACATGCTCCCCAATGGTTATAGCAGCATTATCAACAATTGCCAAATTATGGAGGGAGCCCAAATGTCCATCAATTGATGAATGGATAAAGAAATGTGGTGTGTGTGTGTGTGTATTTCTCTCTCTATATATATATGTATGTGTGTGTGTGTGTATACACACACACACACACACACACACACACACACACACACACAATGGAATATTACTCAGCCCTAAAAAAGAATGAAACTTGCCATTTGTAATATATTTGTAAAGACATGGATAGAGCTGTGAAATAAGTCAACCAGAGAAAGACAAATATCTATGATTTCACTTATATGTGTAATTTAAGAAACAAAACAGATGAACATATGGGAAGGGGGGCAGAAGAGAAGAGAGAGAAACAAACCACAAGGGACTCTTAATGATACAGAAGAAACTATGAGGTGACAGAGAGAGATGGGTGGGAGGTGGGCTAAATGAGTGATGGGTGCTAAGGAGTGCACTTGTTGGGATGAACACTGGGTGTTGGATGTAAATGATGAATCACTGAATTCTACTCTTGAATCCAATATTGCACTATATGTTAACTAAAATTTAAATTTAAGAAAGGGGAATTTTTTTTAATTAAAACTTGAAATAGAAAAAGTAAAATAAAATATAAAGTTGATAGATAAAAAATTAAATAAATAAATAAATAAATAAATAAATAAATAAATAAATAAAAAAAAAGTAAACTTAAGTCAAATACACATACTAAGTGAAAGGTGGGAGAAGGAAGATTGAAAAGAACAAACGGGCGCCTGGGTGGCTCAGTCGGTTAAGCGCTGACTTCGGGTCAGATCACGATCTCACAGTTCATGAGTTCAAGCCCCGCATCGGGCTCTGTGCTGACAGCTCAGAGCCTGGAGCCTGCTTCAGATTCTGTCTCTCTCTCTGACCCTCCCCCACTCATGCTCCGTCTCTCAAAAATCAATAAACATTAAAAAAATTTTTTTTTAAAGAAAAAGAACAAACGAGGCGTCTGGGTGGTGCAGTCGTTTGGACGTCCACCTTCAGCTCAGGTCATGATCTCACGGTTCGTGAGTTCAAGCCCCACGTCAGGCTCTGTGCTGACAGCTCAGAGCCTAGAGCTGGCTTCGGATTCTGTGTCTCCCTCTCTTTGTGCCCCTCCTCCACTCACACTCTGTTCTCTCTTTCAAAAATAAAGATTAAAAAAAATAAAAAGAAAAGAACAGAAGTAGAAATATTTTATACAAGTTTAAGTTTGCCAGATTAAAAATGACCCTCCTCCTAAAAAACAATAATTATTTCCAGATAATTTAATAATGGAATTATACTTCCAAATCTGTCTTTGGTGGAAAATACTATAAAGTATTAAGCAGTATTAAAGGTTTATAAAAGCAAGTGTTGTAGACAAAAGGACAGATTCACTATGTTTAGATAATGGCTTCATACTCAACAGATGCAAAGAGCAGTCAATTAAGAATAATAATCTTTGAGAAATAATTGTTGACAAAGAGCCAGCTGTAATGAAATTCTGAATACTCTAAAAATAGTCAGTTTTAAAATAAAAAAAATAGTTGTCATGATACATTACCTCACTAAGATGGCATAAACATTCTTAAGAAACACACAGAGAAGAATAAAACAATAAATGAGGAACAGCTTAACATGCCAGGAGGGAAAACTAGAATTTTATTGTGGAGAATGATAAAAACTTGTGGAAGCAATACAACAACTGAAACACACACAGCTGGACATTTTAAATTTCAAATACAAAGAATGATGAAAAACTTACTTGGGAAATGAAATCAACCAGTTTTGGATAAAAGCACTGTCACATAGCTGGAAATTAAATAATAAAAATAGATAGATAGATAGATAGATAGATAGATAGATACACAGACAGACAGATAGATAGATATAGAAAGGAGCACCTGGGTGGCTCAGTTGGTTAAGCCTCTGACTCTTGATTTTGTTCCACTCAGGTCATGATTTCATGGTTTGTGAGATTGAGCCCCGTATTGGGCTCTGTGCTGATAGCATGGAGCCTGCTTGGGATTTTCTCTCTCCCTCTCTCTCTCTCTGCCCCTCCCAGACTTGTGCATGTGTGTGCTCACATGCATGTGTGCATGCTCTCTCTCTCTCAAAATAAACTTTAGATAGATTGATAAATGGTAAATTAAGCATTTTCTTGGGCAATGCTTAGAACATAGGACTTTCACAGATCACACAGTCTAGAAAGTATAATTTTCAGACTAAATGAGAAGAAACTAGAGTAAAATTCTGCTTAGAAAGGAAAACTCCATTCATCTTTCCATTTTGTTTTATACTATTTTGTAGTATAAAATATCATAATTTATCTTTCTTATTGGAATGTGAATTTTTAAAGGCAAAGATTATGCCCAGTTCACTTTTGTATTCAAGCACAACACCTAGTACCATGTTATACTAATAAAATCTTAAATAATATTTGTAAAAAGTAGAATACAGACACCCAGAAGTTGTAAAGTGTAGAGACTACTGACCTTTCTTATCTTAATTCCAATAATGACTACAGCAAATTCTGAATACTGAACTTGTAGAGGGGAGAGACAAGATGCTCAAGGATTGCTTAGTCCTTTCTCTCACTTTTCAACTATCAGTTGGTTAAATTCATTCCAATCACATTTGGTCCTTATAGCCTAGAGAAGTGATAATTCGTACTACCCAAATAAAACATGTAAACTGATTCTAAAAATATGAAGCAGTAGATAAATGGTTGAGGAGCAATGAATGTGAAATCTTAAAATCTCCATTTGGGTGACCTCAAATACAATATATCTAAAACTAAATGCATTATTTCCCCCAAAGAATTCTTTGAATTATCTTTGATTCCTCCATTTCCCTAAACTCATATAAATATCAGTCACCAAGAACTACCAATTTTCTCTGCACAAATTCTTTTAAAAATCATCACTTCCTTTGCATTTCCATTGCTATCATCTTGTCCCAGGCCAACCCTCAACTCTAGACTATCACAAAGGTGATTGTTGCCCCATGGAAGAATGATTCCAAACAGTTTAGCAGACTAGTCTCCAGAAACTGGCTGCGATATTTTTTTCAGACTTTACTCTTAGCTATTTAAAAATTTTATGAATGCTCTGCTCTCTGTTCCTGTCTATGTGTTTTATAGTTTTCCATATTTACCCTTTTGCTTACACTGCTCTACCTACTGGAATGTTCCTATACTCTATCCTTAGCTATATTAAATTTAACACATAGACAATGAGGACCAACTCTGTGGTGCTAACCATATGCTAGAGACCAGAACTCATATACTAGTAAGGTCGAAAGAAGCAAGTCATTCTAACACAACATGCTAAGTGCTCTAATAAAGGTAGAAATAAAATATACAAATAATTAGTTTTGTTATTAATGTAGTATAATTTGATCTGGGCTTTGAAAAAAAGATGAGAAATAAATGTATTGTTACTAAATATTTGAGGTGGGGCAGAGGATTGCACAAACAAAATGAGGGAGGGGAAAAATACATGGCACACTAAGGGAACAAGGCAGCAGAAGTACAAGGTATACGAGCAGAGATAGAACCCCAAGAGAAGTACTGGTAATACTATACCACTCCTTTCTACCCCTTCCCTTCAACTTTGGTTGAAAACATACCTTGAAACTGAGAACTAAAAAAAATAAAATTAAAAAAAAAACAAAAAACTGAGAACTGACATCAAATTATTTCAGCCATCTTCATAATTAAAGTTGATGTGGAGTCAGATCATGTAGGGAGTTCAATCATTTATTAACTTGGATGACCCAATAATGACTGGTCATATGTTTTTCTATCTCAAGATTCAGGTTGACTCACGCCCTCAACATGATCAGGGATTTAACAGCAGGGACTAATAAGGTCTGTAGATAAAACTTTTAAATCATTACATTCCCTAGGATTTGAGAACTAGGAGCCACCCTAGATCACTTTTAGTCAAGTGATCCATAACTATTTTTGGTTGTTCGGAAACAAACTCCTAAATTCACTTTCAGGGGGTACAAGAAAACTGACTGAAGGACACAAACCAAGAGTCATAATCTCTAGTACTTTGGGGGGAGCTGGAGAAATTATTTCAGATGGAGATGCTTGCTAGGGGATGAAGATAACACTTGAAGATATAAAGGGAGCTTTCTGCCACACAGAGATGTGGAACAAAATAGCCAGATCTGATTTTTTTTTTTCAAGAGAAACTACAATCCCAGATTTATGGTGTTTGTGTGAATGTGTATATGTTAAATCTGTCAATTTTGAAATGTTGGCTGGAAAAAAACAAACAAACACTTACTGGTCATGTAAGACATTTGTATAAGCCACATGAGATTGGGGGGCAGCTATTTTCCACCTCAGCCACTGAGGAACACCTCAGGTGTTACTTCTTATATGAGGAAACTAGGGCCTACGGTTAAATGTCTGTTCAAGACACACAGCTAATCAGACTTAGAGATGGATTATCCAGGTCTTCGGACTCTGAGTCCAGTCTGCCTCTATCTGAGGGGAGTAGAATATAGGGAAGATTAATAATATTTATTAAATGCCTACTCACGTGGTAGGTTTTAACATATATCTTAATTACTTTTACACAGCCCCTATAGGCAGGAACTATGATTCCCATTTTTCATATGGGAAAACTAAGGCTCAAAAGCTGAACCAAGTTGCACAAAATGATACAGCGCAGCAGTAAAGTATCAGAGCCAGGATTCAAAACTAAATGTGATGACCACAAAACCTATACTCTTTCCATGCTACCTCCTATTTGCTTACATTAACAATGAGGTTCCAACAGAAGAGGAGACAGGCGATAAGGCCAGAAGTTGAAGGACTTTATTTTGCAGGAAATATAGACCTACTGATGACTTTTGAACAGATGAAGGACAGGACCAGAAGTATGATTCTGGAAGATAATTGGAAAGCAGTATGAATGGAAAGGCAACTGAAATATAGAGTCTGAAGGCAAGAATAACAGCTCAAAGTTATTGCTAAAATTCTGCTGCAAGACTTAAAAAGGAGGAAATTAAACTATTTGCTACGGGAATGGGAAGCAGCAGATGCAAGAGAAATTGAGGGAGAAGAGATGACAGATTATGAGCCTGAGTAACAGGAAGAATGTTAATGCCATTTATAGAGAAGCCCTTTAACCACTGAGGTGATGAAGTTATAAAACAAAAATAAAGGCAGACCCTAGCAGTTATGAAGGCATGTAGGCAAGCAGGGTTTGGGTCTTGTGTGTGTGTGTGTGTGTGTGTGTGTGTGTGTGTGTGTGTGTCTGTATGTGTGTGTGGGGGGGAGCGGTTTGTAAACCAGGCAAAGAATCTAAATCATGATAAACCAAAAAGATAGGTTACTATTAACTGCAAGCTTCCAGTGAAAGGTTAATGATTTGACAAAATTTATATAAACAACATAAGATGAATATCTAAACATATAGAAGGCACTCAAATTTATTCTGACCAGCTAAACATAAGCATAATTTAAATGGAACGAGGGGAGGGGCGCCTGGGTGGCTCAGTCAGTTGAGCGTCCGACTTCGGCTCAGGTCATGATCTCGCGGTCCGTGAGTTCGAGCCCCGCATCGGGCTCTGTGCTGACAGCTCAGAGCCTGGAACCTGCTTCAGATTCTGTGTCTCCCTCTCTCTCTGACCCTCCCCCATTCATGCTCTGTCTCTCTCTGTCTCAAAAATAAATAAACATTAAAAAAAATTTAAAAAAATAAATAAATAAATGGAACGAGGGGAAAAAAAGCGAGAAATGTAATAATGAGAGATATCTTCATGAACTTTGTTGCGCTGAACATGTTAATTATGGAAAGATATGGGGGATGGGGGCTCAAAACTTGGGGAGGATGTATTAAAAACTAGAATATAAATTCAGTTCTAAATGGTCTCATCTAAAAGGAACAATCTGAAAGCACCTTCTATATATCAAATAAGCAAAGTACGATGACAAATCACCCTGGGTTCCCAGATTTGCTTGCTTTGTTGCTCTCCCTTACTTATAATTGCAGTAGCAACCCAGGGACAGGGCTGACACTTGCCACTATCTTGTGGTGTCATATTATTTCCACACTTGAGGTCTCCTAAAAAGATCCAGAAAAACTGAAAAAGGGAAAACAGAGTTCAGGGAAATACATAAGGAAAGTGAATGAATAAAAGTTGAATACAACAGAGTAAAACAGATGATACTAATTATTTCTGTTTTCTCATTTTCTATTTCAAACACATTTTCTGGCTTCATATGTTTTAAATTAAATGTGAACACAACGTCAATACACCACAATAACCACCATCACCACCACCAACAAAAACTACTTAGGATGGCCAAGAAGAAATGTAATCTATTAAGATGCAATAAAAATAATTTAAGAGAAAGCTCAACAAAATAAAAACCTATCATAGCCATACACGTTCTGCGTTGTTCAATTAAAATGATAGTAAATTAATTACACAGATGCTCGCCAAAAGGAACCAATTCTCAGCATCCAATCCTAGTAAGGATCGTTTCAGTGACAATAATAAGAAACAGGAGAAGCAGCATATGGCCTCAAGAACCTGGAAGCAGAGAGTCAAGAGAGGCCCTGGAGGTTCAGGCAGGGTCTTAGAACAGCCCTGGGCTTTGGCAGTCACCAAGGACAGCTTGGATTTCCTGTGAGCTGAATAGGTTTTCCCCAACAGATTCTAAACAAAGTTACAAGAAATGAAAATATGCATTAATACACATTGATAAATATATTTATAAATATATTTAAGTATATTTAAATAAATATATTTATATATCTATATATAGGTAATCTATATTATATAATATAACCCATATCATTCATTTGCTAGGACACAGTCTCTTAATTTTAAAATTACAATTAGAACAAATAAAGACACACATTCTTAAAGAAAATTTTAATTAAGCTTGATAACTGGTTGAGCTGTCTCTGTAATCTAGATCTATTTCTACTTCGTAACATATTTTGACTACTCTAACTCAGAATATCATTTCCTTCTTGTGTTTTTGGAAGAATTTTCTAGACTTTGTGAAAACCAATAAATTTTCAAAGACCAAGAGATGGTACATTTGCAAATGTTACAGATTTATACATTCAGTCATTACTTCCCAATGACACAGCCTCGTTCCCTTGAAAGGGGCATAACAAAATCTTATCTCTTGAGATGAGACATAGGAAACCCCTTTGTCCTGAGTCAGCAAAGCATTAAAAAGCTAGTGCTTTTTCCTGCAGATGGTTAACCTCACCTATATATGTAATGACTTTTAGAAATTTTAATCTGATGTGATGCCTGTCTTGATTTTACCTTCAAATTCTCAGGGTATCTTATTGTAATTTGCAATGTATTGAATGAAGTACAACATTTTCACATAGTATATACACAGAGATCATACCAGAGACAATAGATGTCTGGTTCATTACCACATTTCAAGGGGTACCTTCAGTAACACTCATTATAGATCTATGCTTCACTTCATTCAGTCTTTAAACATCAATTACTTCACTCATCTGTATCCCAGAAACTGTTCAAGTTGCTGAGTAGAACAGTGAAGAAAGCAAACACTGTTCTTGGTTTATACCTAGCTAATAATGTAGCTGCAACTACAGACAAGCCAATGGACAATGACAATAGTGTGACATTTGTTAATATGGCAGAGAATACAGGTTGTTATAGGGGACATTCACATTTCTAGAAGTTCCTGACAGTTTACTTCTTTTAAGGAAAGACTTAATTATACAATCACCACTATACAGTATCATCACCACTATCACCATCATCATTTATTAGCCACGATTTATTGTACCCATGCTGAATTTCCAGTTCTACATTGGGTGCTATAGTATATCATCTTTAATCTTTACTACAGCTCTGCAAAACAGGTAAAATTTTACTTCCGAAAAAGAAAAAAAAAAAGCTGTCACAGACAGATGTCAGCTCATAAGTGCCTGGCACTGACATACAAGTCACAGTCTTCTCTACTGAATGTGACAAGTGTCCCAGTACACCAATGTCAGACAAGATCTGTGGCCATGACAACTCCATAGTCATGTCTGAGCACAGACAAAATCAAGGGCATGGTGCAAATGCAAAAGTGGTGAGAAATGAGGCCTTATGCCAACAGGCAGCAACAACTAGCCGCCAGTGTGAGGGAAACAACATGGAGGCAAATCCACCAGCCTCAATCAAGCCTTCAGCAGCTACGGCCCAGACAACATCTTGACTATAACCTCATGCGACCCCAAATCGGATCCACTCAGTCAATCTCCTAGAATTCCTGGCCCACAGAAACTGTGTGAGATGGTGTAGTTTTAAGTCACTTGTTTTGCAGCAACATATGACATTAATATAATTGTGTCAATATGTGTGTACTTCTCCAGTTAAAAATTTATGAGGTAGGTCATATAATTAAATATTCATTAATGCTATATTTTCCTTTAATTCTTAGAGATTATTCTTAGAGTATATCTTCTTCTAGTTCTTTGAATAATCTTTTAACAGTCACTTAAATCCAACACCTGAGTTCAACAAGGATCAGCTCCTATTAAGTCATTCTTTTCCCCTTTGGTTACACTTTTAATTCTTTGAACATAGCTACTTAAATCCAACATCAGTGCTCACTTGGAATCAGTTTCCTAAGTATGAATCACACTTTCCCGTTTCTTTGCACATCTAGTGAGTTTGGGTTAAAAAGCAGAATCGCAGGGAATTTGTTGTAGTGAATCTATTTTGTTTTTCTAAAGGTTTTGTTATGGTTGAAATTAACTCCTCTGGACTCCCAACTATGAAATCTATCTCCCTTTAGCGTGAAGCAGCTGATGTCTCTGCTCAATTGCTGATTTGCTACCCTGCCCCCTGAGGGTATCCCTGAACCTGTGCAGTGTAGCAGTCAGACAAAGATTTGGGTAGATTTCACAGACTGTGGGGTTCACCCTATGTTTCCAGGGCTCCCCAGCCTAAATTCCCACTTGCTAGCCCTGAGTTCTGCCTTTAGAATTCATGAATTCAAGCAGGCTCCTGATCTTTGCCACCCAAATTGTGTGCACTCTGGGGAACACACTCTTTCAAAGGGGCAGTAAATTTGCAAATCTTGTCAGAAGCTCTCTTTCAAAGGCTTACCATGCCCTAGTTTTGCCAGCAATTTTGCTGGATTCTGCATGTGACCTCTGCATGTGACCCAGGGATTGTGGCAGAGCTTGGAGCTTAGATCTCAGCCGTTTCTGTCCTGCTTCTACAATATATTCCTTAAATTTCCATCTGCTCTGATCTCTGAACTTTGTCATCACCACCTTGATGTGGTAAGGATGCAGCTTTCCACTGCCAGATCTAGGGGGGCTTGGAGCACAAAAGAAAGGAAGAAAGCCACGAACTCCCAGTTCTTATCCATCAGTAGAAACCTCTATAATAAAGTCTTCTCAACTACCTTTCGTCATCTTCCCAAACCTTCCAGTAGTTGTTTTTTAATGATCTGGTCACTGTTTATCATTGTTGTTTGCTAGAGAAACTATCTGATCTCTTCAAGTTGCCATTACCTGAAGTTATTTTATTAGCTTCCTATCATGTCTTCCTGCTTCCATTCTCCCCTTCTAACAGTCTCTTCTCCACACAGAAGCCAGAGTCATAAATCACATATCACATAAATCATAAATCACATATTACACCCCACACAAAATCTTTTTTATTTTTAAAGAGAGAGTGTGTGAACAGGGGAGGGGCAGGAGGAGAGAGAGAAAGAATCTTAAGCAGGTTCCATGCGCAGTGCAGAGCCTTGTGCAGGCTCAATCTCATGTCCCCGGGATGATGGCCCTAGCAGTATGGCCTACAAAGTCCTATATAAAGTTATCCCAGGCCACCTCTCAAATCTTATCATTCACTAGTCCCACCTGGACCATTCTTCTGTGCTTTCAACACACCTAGCATATTCCAGCTTGGTACCTGCTCTTTACTTGGCCTAAAACACTCTTCCTCCACTTAGCTGTACGACTGGCTTTCTCCAAGTTTCTGTTCAAATTTTGTCTTGCTAGAGAAGACTTCCCTAATCACCCAATCTAAAATAGCATTTCTCTCCACCACACCATCCATCTTCTTCACTTTCCCTTCCATGCTTTGCTTTTCTCTATTGTGTTTACTGCCACTTGATCTCACTTATTGACGTTTATATATATATACACCATATATACGCTTGGTTTACTATGGATCTACCCTCTCTTAAACATAAGCTCCATGTGGCAGGAATTTTGTTGCATTCAGTATCATAACTGTAGGGTCTAGAATAAAACCTGGTAGGTAGGAAGTGCTCAATAAACATTAGTCAAATAAATGACTGGGTTAAGTGCTGCTATTTCCTAGGCATTATTGTATCAACTCATGTTACTTTCATAGTACTCCATCAAATAGGCACTATACTTATCCTTATTACAGATAAGGCACATAAGTACAAAGCATTGAAGTCCAAGTTAACAAAACTAGTAAGAAGTGGAGCCAGGACTTGAACTCTGGCAGTCCTGTCTGCAAAGCACATTGCATTAGTCTACTCTGGCTGTCATAACAAAATATCACAGACTGAGTGAGTGGCTAAAACAACAGAAATTACTTCTCACAGTTCTGGAAGCTGGAGGACGGAGGTGATGGCAGAGTTGGTTCCTGGGGAAACTTCTATCCTTGGCTTGCAGATGGCTGCATTCTGTGTCCTCATATAGATTTTCTCTGTGTGCCCTCTTGATGTCTCTTCCTCTTCCTGTTGGATTAGGGCTCCACCCTTACTGACCTCATTTAATCTCATCTCCTTAAAGGCCCTATCTTCAAATACAGTCACAATGGAGGGTTAGGATTCTAACATATGAATTTGGAGGACAGGGTCCCGATTCAACCCATAACACTTGTAATTTATATCCATAAAATATAGTTATTTTCAGCATCTTTCCTTTTTATTTTAGAGAATTAAATGTTTCTTCTCTAATTGTTTTTAGGCAGACAGAGAAGAAACTTTCAGGACTCTGACCAGACCATAACATCACCTAGTAAGAGAAATCTACTAAAATAGCTACCCTGAGGATCTTCAGAAACAACTTGGTCTCATAAAACACCAAAATGATTGGGCCAAACATCTGCTGGTGCACTTTTACACACTGTGCATTAACTCAAGTGAAGCTCTGGGAATTGTGTTTATTTATAACTCCTCATACAGAATCAGCAGAAAACCCCACTTTATGCGGGTCCCTGATGGAAATCCTTTCCAGTCTCCTTGGTGCTCCTTTAACACACCATGCATACTCCCACATCAGAGCTTATGCACTTCCTGTTCTCACTGTCTGGCATGTTTTACCTCCAGATAGCTTCATGACTCATTTTTCTCCTTTCTAGGTTTCTTTTCCAGAGATATCTACATGAATTCTTGCTGGAACAACCTATATAAATTGCAAACAAACTTTCCTCCTGCACTTCCTCTATTTATTCCTCCCTTCTCTACTTGATTTTTCTGTGGCATTAAAAATTGTCTCTCTTCCTTCTAGAATGCAAGCAAGATGAAGACGGGGTTGTTGTTTATTTGCTATTTCCCTAGCTCCTAGAAAAGCATGCCACACAGTAGACACTAAGTAAGTGTTTGCTGAGAGAGTGAACAAACTTCCCCAAGGTTACAGAGATAGTGGTAGAACTGGAATTTGAATCACATCTAATACAAAAGTCTAAAAATTTAACTGCTAAATTATACTGTACATAGACATGTGATGTAAGTTTTAATAAGATACAAATATAGTCAAAAGAGCAAAAACTATTCTTCTATGACACAAACAACAGACTTCATATAGAGACAGAGAAAATGCCTATAGTTTTTCTTTGCATGAACAAAAATTAATATCCCTTACAAGCATGAATTATAAAAATTCATTATTTTAATAGTAAAGGCAGCTGACCATTTGCACAAGTGAATATTATGTATAAAAGTATGCAGGGCCAGGTACTTTTCAAAAGTGAACAATCTGGTCTAGACTCCACTGTTGTTGGATAACTAAAAAATTGATTGTAAGGTTTTCCCAAAAGATAGTAGTATTTTACTCCTAGCCCAAGAGAACAAGTAAGTGGTGTCACTCATTCATTCATTTACCAAATATTTATTAACCACTTATAGTGACTGGGCACTGTACTAGGGATACAGCAGTGAACAAAACAATTCTTATATTCTTAAAAGGGAAAACAATAAAAACAAACCAGAACAAAGGAATGTAGTCGTGTCATAAAAATGTTGGCTTTGATAATAGCCTTTGTAATTCACTCTTAGATAATTCAGAATAAACTTTCATTACAGTGAAGACCTCAGATGATGCAAGTTTGAATCTCCATTGCTGTGACCCTGATAAACTATTTCAAGTTGCAATTTCACAAAGAAGCGAAAACAGAACCCATCTTGCAAGCCTGATATAAATGTTAAAAGAGAAAATATTTAAGAAAACACTTAGCACACGGTAGAGTAAATAATAAATATCAAATAACCCTATTATTATCATTAGGATATGCAAACAATCTAATTCTTTTATTGTGTGAAAACCCATATGAAAGTCTTGGGCTTCATATTTAATTGCTGGGGTTTTTTTTTTTTTTTTTTTCTTTTTTAGGAGCTACCATGAGTCATTCATTCATTCAACAAATGTACACTGAGAATTTAAGCCCTGTTACTAGGTGAGTACTGGGTATTAAGAGAGCAAACTGAAGAGATGTGTAACTTTTCTACAATGAACAGTACCTTTAAAGAAACCAGTATTTACCTATTACAGGAGGACCCTCTAGTGGTACTTTGTATTTCGGAGAATGCTCAGTGAATAAAGTAAGTGCAAAGTTGGGAAAGCCTAGTAGCAAAAGGGAAGAAATTCCAGAAGCCTGACGGTGTCCTGTCATCTCTGCTTCTAACATGTACTCACCTCAGTAGAATCTAAATTTCTCCAAGGCAAGAAACCCAAGAGCCTACAAAAATTCATGGCACACAGTAGATACTTTACAAACAATTTTCACGTGAACTGGTACATATTTCGGGTATATATTTCAGGTCTTCACTACTACCATCCTATTCCATGACACAGGCATCTCTTTCTTGTACTACAGAAATGGCATTCTAACTGGACTCTCACCTTTTGCTCCATTAGTCTGTTCTTCAAACAATTATTAAAACTATTTTTTTTCAAATATAACTTACATTAAGTCCCCATATTGACCAAATGACTCCAAAGTTTTCCCATCACACTTAAAATTTCAGAGGACTGGAGATCCTGCGTGATCCGGCCCCTGCTTACCTCCCTGACCACACCTGCCATTTCCCCATGCCTGGCTCTAGACACTCAAGCTTTTCTACAGAACCTCAACCACTCCTGCTCTTTTGTGCCTCTGGGCCTCTTTGGTTCCTGAAATCCTTTCCTGTGGCTCACTGCAGGCTGGCGCCTTCTCCTACTTCTTAGCACCTAAATTAGAGCAGTCTCCTCACACAATCGCTATCACATCTGTTTTCATTTATTTTTTCTTGGCCATTATTATCTTAAATTATCTTGATGTATTTCATAAAGGGTTGATTTATCTTCTGCCGTTTCCACTTGGAATCTAAAAGCATTGTTCGTCTTGTTTCCCACCATTCAAAAACTTTTTGTTGAATTACTCAAAGAACAACGCTCCTGCACGATTCCCTGTCTCTTTAAATTTGGAAAATACACAAGCACCCAAGGACGATAGAGATAACCCGGAAGAACGTACCAGGCCCACCCTGCCACGAACCCGACCCCGCTTCCGCTGCCCCGAAGCGAGTGCCTCCCGGCCCCGCCTCTGCCCGCCCCACCGCACACCTGTTTCCGCTCTTCTTCCGCTAGGGAGACTCTCTGTTGGGCCGGATTGTCTCTCGGCTCCCAGCCCGCCCCGCCCACTTGCCATTCACCTGATCCCATCTCGGCTTCCACCAGGAGGCGCGCCTCGGGGGACCGAGCCTCCGCCTCGGCCGCTGACCGCCTCAGCACCCCCAGCACGGTCTCCGGGGGCAAGTCGACCAGTTGCTTCCACACGGACTCAGTGTAGAAGTCCACCGTATGTGCACTGGAAATGGACAGGGCTTCTCTCAGGAACTGCAGCAGTCCCTGCAACTTGGCACGCAACGTGAACAGGTCCTGGGTCACTGGGAGCGGAAAAGACGCCGCCATGACGCTCACCCTCCCGGGCTGTAGGTGGCGCAAACGTAGCCGCAAGGCGAGGGCTCGGTCGCAAGTAACTCAGACCGTATGAATACGTCTCCGATCTGGACTCTAGTTGGGTGATTGATTGCTTTTGTCTCATGACGTACTTTCACAGCGTCCATTGTGATTTTTCCTGGCGACTTGGTTGGTGTGCCATGGCGCCGGTGAGGCCGGCGGCTCGGTGGCCGGCAGGGAATTTTGGGTCACGTAGCGACGGAGTTTCCCCGGTCGCATTCAGAAAAAAAAATGTGAAGCAGAGGACGTGGCGATCTAATCATCAGCAGGCCTTCGTGGGAAGCGTTCGAGAGGGTATGTAAGAAGGCAGCCTTTTACAAATCCTCAGGCCTGCGAAATCTTAGGATATGAGACTCGCCATAGCAGGGAAGAAGACTTTAGGATCCAGACCCGGACATCCTTGGGGCAGAGGGGGCCATTCCCGGACCTCCTTGGGGCAGAGGGAATATGGGAATATGGGAGCTATGGGCTTCCCATAGCTCAGGAATGGAAGATGAGGCGGTGTTGCTAACTAAATCTTTAAACGTGTTTCCCGACTTAACCCCATTCTTGATCAGAATTGTTTTTCTTACAATTTTTCTGTGAAACTGTAAGCAGAGCATCTATGGGTCCACTTCTGCATGTATTAAGGCAAAGGATATAGAGAAAGATGGGACCGAAATGTACTGCCCCAAATCCTTGCTGATTACAAATATCCCAAAGCTTTGGAAACCGTTTTCTTTTATTGATCTTAATGAACTTCGTTTTAGTTTGTTTTTATTTTGTCTTGCTGTCTGCACGTGTCCTCAAATCCCATGTGGAATGTATAAGCTGTAAGTTCAGTTTTCTCGTAATTGCTAGCTGTACAGAAAATCATGCACTGTCTTCTCTTTTTTGTACTGAATTTCTTTCGAAAATCAGTCATACTGTGCTTTTCTAAGGTAAAATAATTGATGTGAGTTTTTTCTGAAAGTATTGGAGACCTAGAGTAAGTGTTTTAGATGAATGAAGGAATTCATTTTGATTTTGGGTGCAGTCAGTTGGAGTTATGTAACATTAGTCATTTTCTCTTCTTTGAGATTATTGAGTGTGTATGACTAATATTAGCTTTGTCTTTTTGCGAAGGACCAGCATACTATTCATTACATTCTCTTAAACTTGTTTTATGAAATGACTTCTTAAAGCAAAACTAGTTTTGCTAGTAAAGTAATTCGAGTTTCTGAATGTGATGATGTAAAAAGTTTTCCATGTTAAATTAATAGCTACATTTTTCATGCAATTTATTTTCTGAGAAAGTTAATATATGACTGATATTCTTCAATAGGACAAGGCTTCGCATTCCAAAGAAAACTGAAGATTCAGCAAAATTACAAGAAATTGCTGTGGAAGGAAAAGAAGGCTCAAACCTCACAGGAATCCCAGTTCACAGATCGATACCCTGATCATCTAAAACATCTTTATTTAGCTGAAGAGGAAAGACTCAGGAAGCAACTTAGAAAAGTTGAACAGCCTTTATCACAAGAACAAGTTGATCAACCTTTGCTGAAAGAACAATGTAGCACTGCCCAAGCTTTGTCTGAAGAACATTGTAGTGCTGAGCAGCCTCAGGCAGCAGAGCAACATAGCATAAGAATAAAGTATGTATTATTTTCTTTTCAAGTCCTTTAGATAGAAGTAGTGTTTTATGAAAGAGTTTATAGGACAGTTTGTGGAATTTTGAATTTTTCTTATTTAAGGCATTTTAGAAATCACAGTGAATTATGTGAAAATATTTTCAGGGAAGCTTTCTTTTTAGCTAAAATGACTGAATTAGGCTAATTTATGTTAGTGGAAGAAGTAATGAAGTTGGAATTAAAAGATGTGGGTTTTGGATTTCAGCCTCAAATGCATTTAACTTTTTTGGACCATGGTAAACTCTTGTTAGTAGTACATGTTGAAAAAAACCAACAACTACTTTGAGAGATATTATAGTATAGTGGTTAACGTCAGACTCTGGAGCTGGACTTAACATACTGGTGCCTCTTCTTTGAGATAGAAATGATAATAAGAAGTATGTGATTCAGAGCTGCCATTTGTTCAACTCCAGAATGGATATTCACACAGACTCTGTGGTACTCCTGACCCATCTCATGGTGCTATGAAGACTGGTTTATTTCTGTAAGGTATTTAAAAAGGTGTGTGGTATATAGGAAGTACTACATAGGTGTTAGCTGCTGCTGTTACTACTATTCTAGATTTTTTCCCCCAGAGGACATAGACTTGGTTGCAATTAAACAAATAGATGGCATAGCTGTATAACACTTGGGTTTTAAAAGAGCTGACTTAACTTTCTCTGTGCATACCTCAAGTTAAAATGTGCTAAAACCTAAACTGGCACAGAATCCAGCTGTTACTTGGGACTCTTAACTTTTTAGTTCACTAAAATACCGTTCTTTAAAGTTGTTAGTATCTGGAGCGCTCACTGCCTCCCTTCGGGGTGCCTGGCTGGCTCAGTGGGTAGAGTGTGTGACTCTTGGTTTCAGGCTTGTCACGTCAAGCCCCACTTTGGGTGTAGAGATTGCTTAAAGTTGTTAGCTACTTGTGGTAAAAGTAACAGGAAATAAGACCCCAGGAAAAAGTACAATTGCAAATAGAAACAGAGATGCTAAAAATTCAATTTCGTCAGTAGGCATGTGCGTCATATTATTGAATAATGGATGTATAGTTCTGGCAAATCTAGAAATGCAGGTTTCTGTCATTCTTGGTAATAATTGAGGTAAGGAGGGTTAAACCACGAGACACAATATGAAGGTAAAAATCATATTGTTAAAGATTTCTTAACTTTGAGGTCAAAGCAGGAGAAAGTTACTGAAGAAGTTAAATAGAAGTGTCATAATTGGAGAAAGGGGAATACAGAAACAATGAAGTCAGCAGAGGACAGTTGTAGAAAGTAGAGATTGTTCATGTATCAAACACTGTAAAGTCCAAGAAAAACGGGACTTTAAGAACAAGTCTTTGGATTTATGGTTTAAGTAATCATTGGTGACTTTGGAGAGATTTTCAGTAGATAGTCTTTATTAACGTGGATGTAACTACCTAAAGAATGGAGACCAAGAAGGGAAACACTTGGGGAAAAACCTGGTGCAAGAAAGGAAAACATGAGCAGGAGAGAAGAATGTCACTAGAACTAAGGGAATGAAGTTTTCAAAAATAGTGAATGGCCAATTAAATGAGACTAAATAATGCCCATTGATTCAATCTTCATATTTGACTAGAAGGCCATTTTTGACGTGGATAGTTTCATTAAAGAGAACAAATGCCAAATTGCAAGGAGTTAAGGAGTGAATGTGATATGACATCTGTAGTCTATTTTCTGTTCTTTCTAGGTATTTGACAATGAAAGGACAAGGAATAAGACTGATAGTTAGAACAGTACATAGAGTCTGGTAATGAATAATTTATGCATTTGTTCAAGAAAGGAACTGTTGAAATATGTTTTATTGTAGTTGTGAATTGGTGTGAAAAATTGAGACTGGGAAAAGGAAGATTAATTACTGAATCAGATAGCTTGAGAAATGAATGTCATCTGAGCTTCAGTAGTTGAATTAGATTAGAGTGGGACATCAGAGGGAGAAGTACTTTAATATAGAACAGTTTTAAATGGGGACTAGGTTCAAGGTGTAGTCATTCATGATTGAATAGGTTAAGTAGAGACAAGTTGATCAAAGCAGTTTGGGATTAAAGTTCATGTACCACCCACAACTTCTGTAACATCCTTCAATTTAAGGTTTTCTTCCTACTGTCATTTCTGTCATTCTTGTGCTGCTTTCCTGTTTGTTAACATTTTAGAATCTTTCAAAGCGTTCTGTGTTGTCCCTGGTTGAAATATTTCTCAAAGAGTCTCTATAATTACTTATTTATAATTATTTTTTAATTGTATTTTGAAAGCTGTAACTATATTTTTAATATATTTTTTTTGACATTTTACTAATAAGATTGATGTCCTCTTCCAGCCTCTCTTCCTTGCTCTGTTCATTTGCATCAGTGACATTTTACTGTGCAAGTACTATATTTGACATAATTGTGTCATAATTTTGGTTGCACCATTTTTAATCCTTTGACTTACATATCTTTATCTTAAAAAGCTCCATTACTATTCCAAGGAAAAATAAAAAGAAAACATCAAATCAAAAAGCACAGGAAGAATATGAACAAGTACAAGCTGAGCGTACTGCTAAGAAACAAGTAAGATCTTTTAAAATATTTAAATTCTTTTTTTTTTTAATTCTAAATGTATACATAAAGCTGTGCTTCTTAGTACGTGTATATAGTATGTTTTCTGTAAATTGCTATTGAATAAATGAGTGGTCGGAGAAGAGCTGGAGAATTTTAACTAATTCCTCAGTCATTTCTATTATCCTCAAGAAGGCATGCATACTAGTAGGTCAAGAATAGGATCTTAAAGATACTGCTTATAGGTTAATGAGTATCTGGGACAACAGTTTTTAAGAGTATGGTCTAGGAACTTGCACTTTTAACAAGTGTCTCGAGATTTTTATGTATAATAAAATTTGAGATCTACTGACTTAAGAAAAATAGATTATCGTAATTTTACATTGAAACAGGTAAAAGAGGGAGGTGTTAGAATAAAATACTTCTTTCTAAAGAGTTGATCTTGCCTATTAAAAACTTACTAGATTAGTTTAGCAAAAAGTTACCACTCTTTATTGTCATTCAGAAGCCCAAAATTATAATAGTCTTTTTCAAATGAAAACAAGATGATGCAGAGCTTCAACAAAATTGTTCAATCTGTGGTTTCTATTTTTTGCATTGAAGCTATATTAATCCATCACTTTAAAAAGGATTGCACATTAATCAAAAACTACTTTAAAGATGGTATTGACATGAAATTTCTGTTATGTCTTAGCTTTAGAGTTTGTATAATTAAGAAATCTGGAAGTTTAACATGTACAATTCTCCTGATTATTTTTAAACTGATGGTAGACTAGGATGAAGGAGAAACATTTCTCCATGGAAGTATTGTACATTTGTTTCATAGTTTGTTACATTATGCCCTTTTCTAACCAGCAACAGTCAGTTATTAACTGCCACCTTTGGAAATGGTATAACAGGTAAAGTAAGGACCACTATACTATAAAACGTTTGGTATCTTTTTGAAATTTTCTTTATATATATGAATATTAAGGCTTTGTAGTCATGAAAATTGGTAGTTTCTTAGAATTTATGGATATCAGATGTCAGGAGAAAAAGCCAACACCAATCAATCCATGAGAATCAAAACTACATAAATTAAATAAGCACCCATAATAGATGCTAAAACTTCAATTTCTTTTGTTTGTTTGTTTGTTTTTGTTTTTTTACTTTGTTTAGAGAAACTCCATAGAGGTAAACTATCCTGTATATACCTGAATTCACAAATAAATTCCAGATCTTTTGTGCTTGTTAAAGTAAATGAAGTATTATACCATAGGAGGACATAAGTTTGAGTGCTAATCAGACTTTGCATTAACAAGATCTAGATAGGAGACTTGGTCTTACAGGGTATTTAGGATTTGGGACAAGTCACTTTCCATATCATGGAATGTCAGTTCTTCATCTGTAAGATGAAGATGAAGATAATAGCCTAGAATGACAGTTTTTTAAGAATAGAATATGCTATGATATGAAAGCACTTTGATAATTAAGTTACATACCAATACAGGCTGTTGTCATTTGGGTGCTATATGTGTTACTAGGGAAATTGAGAAACAGCACATGTATTGCTTTTTTTTTTTTTTTTTAAGAACTTTTGTTTAACTTTTGTAAGAATATTGTGCATTTCGAATAGTGCTTTTCAGGTTTACATAAAAATTTGAATTATTTTTCTTATACTCAAATGAATTTGAGTCTTTATCTTAGCAAATCAAAGGAGCATAACTCTTAATCACAATCATAATGCCTAGCAGTGTTTTGCCTACTATATAGTCAGTAAATGTTTCCTTAATTAAATCTGTCAGATGGCAAATTAAATAGAATACCAGATATTCTACAAGTGAAGATTTTTGTATTATATGCAGTAGGTAATCTCTAAAATCCCAGATCTAATTAAATGATGAAATCTTACATATATATGCCTTCTTTCCTCTGTGCTCTAATTTTAGTTGTAGCCAAATAACTAAAAAACTTTAATAACTTTGTGTTAGTCTGTGTTAGAGCATTATAGAGTAAAGGCAGAAGGTAACTACTTAAGCGACAGGTAACACCTCTTATTTTGCAAAATCTAAGACAAGCCTAAAGTGTTTGCATGGTAATAGCTATTTCAGCACAATGACTGAACTGTATCTACTGTTTGTTACTAATGCAAATTGCATGTTAATAATTGTAGGAATTTGAGAAGAGAAAACAAGAGAGAGAAGAAGCTCAAAGGCTCTATAAAAAGAAGAAAATGGAAGTATTCAAAATATTGAGCAAAAAGACTAAAAAAGGCCAACCAAACTTGAATTTACAAATGGAGTATCTTCTTAAAAAAATACAAGAAAAAAATTAAAGCAGCCATGTTTTTAATTAAAAGTTAAAATAGCTGCCCTCTATTGAGTTCTTTTGTATATATACTGTTCCTCCTAACAATTAACTAAATTTTTTAACATAAAATGGATTGCTGAGCTACGCTAAGTATAAAATGTCCAAATATTTTTTTTCTTGTGAAAGAAAATTTTCTGTATGCTATGCAATTTATTTGTTTCTTATTTATTTGCCTTCAAGGTGGCCCAAAGAATTGAAAGAACTTTCTATTTGAATGTGTTTAAGCATGTAATATTTTTGTACCGTATGAAATTCAGATGAAATTAAATGTTTTGAAAATAAATGAGCACAGCTTTTAATGAATTATTTCAATTAAATATTTTAGTAATGGACTATTACATTTAAAAAAATTTTTTTTAAACATTTCTATTCATTTTTGAGAGAACACTAGCAGAGGAGGGGCAGAGAGAGAAGGAGACACAGAATCTGAAGGAGGTTCCAGGCTCTGAGCTGTCAGCACAGAGCCAGACCCATGAACCATGAGATCATGACCTGAGCCAAAGTCAGAGGCTTAACTGACTGAGCCACCCAGGCACCCCTCCACTATTACGGTTTTAAATTCAGAAACATGAGAGCAGGTTACCCAGGTGCTGAAACTATCCTCTGCCCCCACTATATTATCCTGTGGTCTTTATTTATTTTTTATTAGTGCAACAGTGATTTCAGGAGTAGATTCCTTAATGCCTCTTACCCATTTAGCCCATCCCCCCCTCCCACAACTCCTCCAGCAACCCTCAGTTCTCCATATTTAACAGTCTCTTATATTTTGCCCCCCCTCCCTGTTTATATATTATTTTTGCTTCCCTTCCTTTGTGTTCATCTGTTCTGTGTCTTAAAGTCTTCATGTGAGTGAAGTCATATATTTGTCTTTCTCTGACTAATTTTGCTTAGCATGATACCCTCTACTTCCATGTATTTACAATTGGCAAGATTTCATTCTTTTTGATTGCCAAGTAATACTCCTATCCATTCATCCCCCAATGGACATTTGGGCTCTTTCCATACTTTAACTATTGTCGATAGTGCTGCTAAAACATTGGGGTGCATGTGCCCCTTGGAAATAGCATACCTGTATCCCTTGAATAAATACCAAGTAGTGCAATTGCTAGGTCATAGGGTAGTTCTATTTTTAAATTTTTGAGGAAACTCCATACTGTTTTCCAGAGTGGCTGCACTAGTTTGCATAGCCACCAACAGTGCAAAGGATCCTCTCTGTGCACATCCTTGCCAACATCTGTTGTTGCCTGAGTAGTTAATGTTAGCCATTCTGACAGGTATGAGGTGGTATCTCATTGTGGTTTTGATTGTATTTCCCTGATGATGAGTGATGTTGAGCATCTTTATATGTGTTGCTGGGCCATCTGGATGTCTTCTTTGGAGAAGTGTCTATTCATGTCTTTGTCCCATTTCTTCACTGGATTGTTTGTTTTTTGGGTGTTGACTTTGGTAAGTTCTTCACAGATTTTGGATGCTAACACTTCAGCTGATACATTGTCTGCAAACGATTCTGTTGGTTGCATTTGAGTTTTGCTGATTGTTTCCTTCACTGTGCAGAAGCTTTTTATTTTGATGAGGTCGCAGTAGTTCATTTTTGCTTTTGTTTCCCTTGCCTTTGGAGACGTGTTGAGTAAGAAGTTGCTGTGGCCAAATCAAAGAGGTTTTTGCCTGCTTTCTCCTCGAGGATTTTGATGGCTTTCTGTCTTACATTGAGGACTTTCATCCATTTTGAGTTTATTTTTGTGTATGGTGTAAGAAAGTGATCCAGGTTCATTCTTCTGCATGTCACTGTCCAGTTTTCCCAGCACCACTTGCTGAAGAGACTGTCTTTATTCCATTGGATATTCTTTCCTGCTTTGTCAAAGATTAGTTGGCCATACGTTTGTGGGTCCGTTTCTGGGTTCTCTATTCTGTTCCATTGATCTGAGTGCCTGTTTTGTGCCGGTGCCATACAGTCTTGATGATACAGCTTGAAGTCTGGGATTGTGATGCCTCCTGCTTTGGTTTTCTTTTTCAAGATTGCTTTGGCTATTCAGGGTCCTTTCTGGTTCCATACAAATTTTAAGATTATTTGTTCTAGCTCTGTGTAGAACAGTGTATAGATTTTTCACCTCTTTGGTTATATTTATTCCTAGGTATCTTATGGTTTTTGTTGCAATTGTAAATGGGATCGATTCATTGATTTCTTTTTTTATTGCTTCATTATTATTGTATAGGATTGGAACCGATTTCTGTTGATTTTATATCCTGCAACTTTGCTGAATTCATGGATCAGTTCTAGCAGTTTTTTGGTGGAATCTTTTGGGTTTTCCATATACAGTATCATATCATGTGGGAAGAGTGAACGATTCACTTCCTCCTGGCTGATTTGGTTGCCTTTTATTCCTTTGTGTTGTCTGATTGCTGAAGCTAAAACTTCCAATACTATGTTGAATAACAGTGGCAAGAGTGGACATCCGTGTCTTGTTCCTGACCTTAGGGGGAAAGCTCTCAGTTTTTCCCCATTGAGAATGATATTAGCATTGGGTCGTTCATATATGGCTTTTATGATCTCGAGGTATGCTCCTTCTATCCCTACTTTCTTGAGGGTTTTTATCAAGAAAGGATGCTGTCTTTTGTCAAATGCTTTCTCTGCATCTGCTGAGAGGATCATACGGTTCTTGTCCTTTCTTTTATTGATGTGATGTATCACATTGATTGTTTTGCAGATACTGAACGAGCCCTGCATCCCAGGTATAAATCCCACTTGGTCATGGCGAATAATTTTTTTTAATGTATTGTTGGATCCGGTTGGCTAATACCTTGCTGAGGATTTTTGCATGCATGTTCATCAGGGAAATTGGTCTATAGTTCTCCTTTTTAGTGAGGTCTCTGTCTGGTTTTGGAATCAAGGTAATGCTGGCTTCATGTAAAGAGTTTGGAAGTTTTCCTTCCATTTCTATTTTTTGGAAAAGCTTCAAGAAAATAGGTGTTAACTCTTCCTTAAATGTTTGGTAGAATTCCCCTGGAAAGCCATCTGGCCCTGGACTCATTTTTTGGCAGATTTTTTATTACTAATTCAATTTCTTTACTGGCTATGGGTATGTTCAAATTTTCTATTTCTTCCTGTTTCAGTTTTGGTAGTTTATATGTTTGTAAAAATTTGTCCATTTCTTCTAGATTGCCCATTTTATTGGCATATAATTACTCAAAATATTCTCTTATTAGTGAATGTATTTTGTATTGTTGGTTGTGATCTCTCCTCTTTCATTCCTTATTTATGTGGGCCCTTTCCTTTTTCTTTTTGATTAAACTGGCTAGGGTTTTATCAATTTTGTTAATTCTTTCAAAGAATCAGCTCCTGGTTTCATTCATCTGTTCTGGTTTTTTTAGTTTGTTTTGTTTTGTTTTGTTTTGTTTTTTTGATATCATTGATTTTTGCTCTGGTCTTTATTAATTCCTGTCTTCTGCTGATTTTGGGTTTTATTTGCTGTTCTTTTTCCAGCTCCTTAAGGTGTAAGGTTAGGTTATGTATCTGAGATCTTTCTTCCTTCTTTAGGAAGTCCTGGATTGCTATATTCTTTCCTCTTATGACCGCCTTTGCTCTATCCCAGAGGTTTTGGGCTGTGGTGTGATAATTTTCATTGGCTTCCATGTACTTTTTAATTTCCTCTTTAATTTCTTGATTAGCCCATTCATTCTTTAGTAGGATGTTCTTTAGTCTCCATGTATTTGTTATCTTTCCAAATTTTTTCCTGTGGTTGATTTTGAGTTTCATAGTGTTGTGGTCTGAAAATATGTACCGTATGATCTCGATCTTTTTGTACTTGTTGAGGACTGATTTGTGTCCCAGTGTGTGATCTATTCTGGAGAATGTTCCATGTGCACTTGAGAAGAATGTGTATTCTGCTTTAGGATGAAATGTTCTGAATATATCTGTTAAGTTGGTCCAGTGTGTCATTCAAAGCCATTGTTTCCTTGTTAAGTTTCTGTTTATATGATCTCTCCATTGCTGTAAGTGGGGTGTTGAAGTCCCCTACTCTTACGGTATTATAATCAATGAATTTCTTATGTTTGTGATTAATTGATTTATATATTTGTTTTCCTTCACGTTTGGAACATAGATGTTTACAATTGTTAGGTCTTCTTGATGGATAGACCCCTTAATTATGATCCAATACCCTTCTTCATCTCTTGTTACCGTCTTTATTTTAAAATCTAGATAATCTGATATAAGTGTGGCTACTCCGGCTTTCTTTTGGTGACCATTACCATGACAGATGGTTCTCCATCCCCTTATTTTCAAACTGAAGGTGTCTTTAGGTCCAAAGTGGGTCTCTTGTAAACAGTGTATAGATGGATCTTGTTTTCTTATCTATTCTGTTACCCTATGTCTTTTGATTGGAGCATTTATACCATTGATGTTTAGAGTGAGTATTGAAAGATTTGAGTTTATCGCCATTATGTTGCATGTAGAGTTGGAGTTCCTGGTCTCTGGTCCTTTTAGTCTTTGTTGCTTTGGTCTTTGTTTGTTTGTTTATCTTTTCTCCCCTCGGAGAGTCAGTCCCCCTTAAAATTTCTTTCAGGGCTTGTTAGGTGGTCACAAACTCCCTTAGTTTTTGTTTGGTGGGAAACTTTTAATCTCTCCTTCTGTTTTGAATGACAGTCTTTCTGGATAAAGAATTCTTGGCTGCATATTTTTCTGATTCAGCACATTGACTATATCCTGCCACTCCTTTCTGGCCTGCCACGTTTCTGTGGATAGGTCTGCTGTGAACCTGATCTGTCTTACCTTGTAGGTTAAGGTCTGTTTTTTCCTTGCTGCTTTCATTCTTCTTTCCTTGCCTGAGTATTTGGTGAATTTGAGTATGAACTGTCTTGTTGATGGTCTGTTTTTGTTGAATCTTATGGGAGTCCTCTGTGCTTTCCGGATTTTGATGTCCAGGTTAAGAAAGTTTCTGCTATGATTTGCTCATACAAATTTTCTACCCCTATTTCTCTCTCTTCCTTTTCTGGGACCCCTATGATTCTGATGTTACTCCTTTTTAATGAGTCACTGATTTCTCTAATACTTAAGTCATGCTCTTTTGCCTTGGTATCCCTCTTTTTTTTTCTGCTTCATTATTCTCCAGAAGTTTGTCCTCTGTATCGCTGATTCACTGCTCTGCCTCTTCCATTTCTGCCACTGTAGCATCCATTTGAGAATGCAGCTCAGTTATAGCATTTATTTCATCCTGAGTAGGGTTTACTTTAATCTCTGCAGAAAGGGATTCTAATCTATTTCGACTGCAGCTAGTATTCTTATTGTGATTCTAAATTCTGGTTCAGACATCTTGCTTGTATCTCCGTTGGTTAAGTTCCTGGTTGTCATTTCTTCCTGGTGTTTCTTCTGGGGTGAATTCCTTCGTTTTGTGATTTTGAAGGAAGAAAAGGAATTAATGAGGTAAAAAATTAAATTAAAATTAAAAAATTAAGACAACACACACACACACAGAAAAAATCAAATAAATAATGCTAGGTCCTAGGTGTGTTTTGGTCTGGGTGTTGATAGGGGCTTGATAGATTAGAGACAAAAGGGGAAAAAGAAAAAGAAAAAAGGAAACGTTTGAAAATTTGAAAAAATGAATGCAGTGCAAGAAAATGAAATGATGGAATAAAAATAGGATTTTAAAAACTTACAAAAAGGTTTTAAAAAGAAAAAAATGAAAAAATTGTTTTTAATAAAAAGTGAAAATAAACGTAAATTTTTTCTCTTCCTGTATTCAAGAAAAAAAAGATTAAAAAAAAAGAAAACTTAATAGATGGACCAGCAAACAGACTGAAATACGGTTGAAATTACCTTGTTTTCCCCTGGGAGTCAAACTATGAAGGACTTTATAGTCTAAAACTATGCAGGTGCGGAGATTTGTGGTGTTCCTGAAGAGTGAGGCTGACCCTGTTGGGCGGTGTTTAGTGTAACAGCTCTGTTCTCCACTAGATGGCGCTGCTTAGCTTGCTGGGGTGGATTTTTGTGGCACTTGTAGGTGTGTATGCGCATGCGCAGGAGGGGTGAAAAGGGCGTCACCCAGCTACCCTGTTGCCAATACTGGAATTCTGCTCTCCCCGATCAGCTATCGCACACCCGTCCTTTGTCTCTGGCTTCCCTCCACTCCCCGCTTTTACACTGTCGGTGACCAAGCCGTCAGGTTGCCAGGTGGCACCTCCCTCCTGAGTTTTATCTCAGATGTGGCTGTCTTTCACGACCCCTCACTTCTGAGGGACTGCCGCTTTGACCCATTCTGACCCTCTGTGGGAGGGTCTCACTGAGCAATGGCCTGGAGCCAGCTGCACCCAGGAACATTCACCTGACCGTGCTGCTGCCAATGCCCAGGGACTGTGGCTGGGTGCCAGCCGGCCCCAGAAAAAGTTCACGCGATCGTGTAGCAGCAGCGTCTCAGGGAATATGGAGAATCACAACACACATCTGGCACCAGGCTTCACCCTTAATGACCCTGTTCCAGCACCAGCGAATGTGGTTCTCTGGGGTCCGCAGGGGTCTTTACCTGTGGGGGGCCACACAGCGTCTACCAGATGTCCTCCCAGCAGGGGAACCGCCTCTCCGTGTGTGGCCTGAAGCCCCCCGGACTTCACTCTCTGCTCCTGAGGATTGGCCCTTCTCACCAGAGCACCGCCAGGTATTGAGCTGAGGAGTTTCAGACTCTGAGCTCCCCCTATTTATAGAGTCTTGATGGAATTTAAACCCTCTCCTTTCTCCCTTTTTTAGTTCAGTCCCTGCGGCTGTTTCCACTTTTCCACTTTCTCTCCAGCTGCTTTTTTTGGGGGGGGGGGGTGCTTTTCCTGTACTCTCCCCCTCGTCTCTGTCCTCTCTCCACAAGCAAAAACAGCTCCTTACCCTCCGCAGCTTCTCTCTCCCCCAGTTCACCTCTCCACGCCATGTATCTGCTGAGTTCTGTGGTTCAGATTGTGCAGATTGTTGTGTTAATCCTCAAATCAGTTTTCTAGGTGTGCAGGATGGTTTAGTGTTGATCTCTATCATGTTGTCTTTATAAAATTTGGTGTAAGAATTCAAACTGCTATTTACAGGTATTCTCTTAAGTGGAAGCACACAGGTTGTTAGTGTCAAATCTTTTGAAAGAGGATGGGAACTGAGCAGTGTCACAGCAAGAATAAAGTTTTCAGGTTTAGTGGGACCCTATTATGGAAGAATGTTGTCTCTGCGCATTACCAGTGCTGGGTCCACTGGTAACCTTTGTGAACTGAGGGAAAATGCTGGTACGTTGCTTCTCCTGTCTCCCTGCAATCACTACAAAATGAGAAGGCCTTGATTGAAAACAAAAGGAGTGTAATAATACTTGTAAAACCTTGTATAATAAAATTGTATAAATGGTAACACATGCAGCCTGGTACTGCATTAAGGTTTCAGGGAGCTGGTGCACTTTACTGATCACTTTGTATTTGAAAGTGCTGTAGGAGGGGCACCTGGGGGGCTCAGTCGGTAAGCGGCCTGGTTAAGCATCCGACTTCAGCTCAGGTCATGATCTGGTTTGTGAGTTCGAGCCCTGTGTCAGGCTCTGAGCTGTTAGCACAGAGCCTGGAGCCTGCTTCAAATTCTGTGCCTCCCTCTCTTTGCCCCTCTCCTGCTCACACTTTGTCTCTCCAAAATGAATAAACATTAAAAAAAAAAAATGCAGTAGGAGATGCTGAGGAAACAGAATTTACCAAAGAGGAAATCCTTATTACATAGAAAAACAGTGCTTAGAAATGTGCAGTACATTATATAGCCTTTAAAACATGTAATTCAAAAAGGCTGAATGTGGCTACCTTAGAAAAGAGAATACGTTGTGAAACAGTAAAATATTTCAATGAATTACTGTATAGTGATTTCACACATGTTTTTCTTTCACTTCTAAACACTTTGTCAGGATAAGAGCAGGGAGACACTTTATCAGGATAGGATAAGGGAAGAGATCTAGTCTTTTTGAAAGATGAGTAAAAAGGAGTTGAATGCATTTTAAAAACGCTTTTGAGCAGCTGCTGTATGTGTAGGGTCCATGTTAAGGTATTAATCTTAAAAAAGAACTTCCTCCAAGCAATTTACAGAGAAGTAAATGCCAAGTAACAACATCATAAGACAAAAGTAATCTGTGATGATGAGGTATCAAAAAAAAAAAAGGTTCAGATTTCATTCATTAAGGAACTTCTTCATGCACTAACAGAACTTCTTACAAGGCACTGGCAGGGGTCCTATTTCAAGGTTTGGATAACATTGATGGTTTCAGAAACATGTTTTAACAAACAACAAGTGATTTTGTTGTGGATGGTCCTCGGACCGCATTTTGCAAAGCATTGGACAAGGCCTCAGTTTTCTGAGAAACTTTTGAAGACAGTAGGGATAGTTTCATGGGTGAGGTGGCAGCTGGGAAAAACCTTTAAGGTTGAGAAGAGTTGAAGACATCATGAGGAAAAGACAAAGGGAAGAAAGCCTGGGATATATTTAAAAGTTTGTTTAAAAGTCTTAAAAATAGTTACATTTCTGTTATTATGGATGGGGACTATCACATCCTTTGTCGATGTCTTCCATGTGGAGGAGACACCCTCAGCCCAGCACTAATGGCCTCTTTGCTGTTCTAAAGTTTTCTGCCCAGCGAGGTAGTGACTTACCTAATAATTTTGGGGAGAACACCTTGCCTGCCTGCACAGTGCATATACTTTTGATTACTATTCTCATACTGAAACTGTAAAGAACAGGGAAGTATTGATGAAGAACAGGAGGAGGAAGGGATGGAGGCAGAGCAGGGAAAAGGCCTGTGTTTTGGGGAACGTAACATCTAAAACTTCAATTTGTGCTGCATGGGTCAGTATGTTAAGAAATAAAGCAGGAATGAAACTTGAGTGAACATGGTATACAAGTGGAGAAGCTTTGGGTGGTCAGAGCTCATGGTTTTCAAGCTCAGACTTTATTACATCCACAGGGAGTTTGGATCTTGGCAGTTTGTAGAGGTTTATACTGGGCATTAATTTGATATATACACACACACACACACACACACACACACACATATATATATATGTATGTATACTTGCAGTAGGCTTTTAATTGTTACCATTTTGGCAAGATAAGTTAAGCCTTAAGGCACCTGGGATTTTGATCTGAAGTTCAGGGTAGGCTTGTCTACACAACACTGGTTATTTCTACAGAGGCAGGGTGCAATACTGAGCCTCAAGCAGAAGTGCACAGGCATCAACAAAGAAGCAGGGTAGAAGGTGGGCGTGGTGGAAACACACAGGCTTCTGCAAAGGCAAGGAATGTGGGAGCGGGGCTCACTCAAAACCTGGCCTCCTGGATAGTGTCAGCTGATATCAGCCAAGATGAGGCTCAGTGAGCTACTGGCTCTGCTGGCATTAAAGGCATTGGCAAGTAGAGGCCGCATCAGGGTGCAATCTATTGCAGCTTGACCCTGAACTACATTGAAACTCATGAACACTAGGGACCTCAGCAGAAGCTGCAGAGACACTAGATAGCCACTGCATTTAGGATTTAATGATAGAAAAAATATAGCCGTGCGGAACATTAATGACTATATCAGTATTTGCTGCTCTTAAACTTCAAGGCAGAGGACCTTGTGTGCAGTACAGACTTCTACATCCCCATAGCTTATTTTACAACTGGAAGTTTGTACCTTTTGACTCCATTCACCCCCCACCACCTGCCACTTGATTTAATATCATCTATAGATGGATTTTGAAAATGACAAAGGCATCCACTTTTATTGTGCCTGTTGGAAACACAGACATGAAAGCGATCCATTACATGATATTTTATCTTCCCAAGTAGTAAAGGTAATAACCCTGACTGAAGCCTGTACTGTGGCAAAAGACAGAAGATAAAACAAGAGTAGATATGGTTTTGGAATTGTTTGTGACTTTGAAATGCTATGAAACCTGAAGGATTTATGACATCAAATATTTTGACTAGTGGTGAGAAAGTTACCTATGACTTAGTGGAAGCTATTCAAGACTCACAAAGAAACAGTGGTTGTGAATGTAGAAGTACATAGGCAGACCAAAGGCCAATGCCAATGCCCTCGTAGAGCTGCACACTAAATGAGCTTTTACCAACCCAGCCAAATGAGATGCCTCTAAGTTGATGTGTCTCCTCACCAAACATTCAGACAGATAATTTTCCCAATTTAAGCAGGCTAAGGTTGACTCACAGCATCTACATCAACCTTCTGAAACACAGAATTGGCCACCAGAGGGATGGAGGCCAGAAGTCCACTATCAAGGTGTTGCAAGGGCTATGCTCCCTGTGAAGGCACTAGGGAAAGATCTGTCCCAGCTCTCTTCTAGCTCTGGTAGTTCCTTGGCTTGAGGCAGCATAACACCAATCTTCACATGCTGTTCTGTCTGTGTGGCTATCTCTGTGTCCAAATTTCCCTTTTTTTATAAGGACACTGATTATATTATAGTAGGATTCACCCTAATTATCTCATTTTACCTTATTACCTCTGTAAAGACCCTATCTCCAACTAAGGCTGCATTCTGAGGTCCTGAGGATTAGAACTCCAATGTATCATTTTTAGGGGCACACAATTCAACCCATTACATACATTATCATGAAAATGCTTTACAACGTTATTGGGACACCATTTCTATTCCTTCTATGGGTTCGTGTGTCAATGTGAATTTCCACTCACATGATACCTTAAACTGAGGCTAAGTCAAAAATGTCTCTAGGGGCTCCTGGATGGCTCAGTCGATTAAGTGACCAGCTCTTGATTTGGGCTCAGGTCATGATCTTACAGAGCTGCATCGGGCTCTGTGCTGCCAGCATGGAGCCTGCTTGGGATTCTCTGTCTCCCTCTCTCTCTGCCCCTCCCACATGCATTTGCTCTCTCTCTCTCTCTCTCTCTCTCTCTCTCTCACTCAAAAATAAATAAAACTTTAAAGAAAAAAATTCTCTAGAAGCACACAATTTCAAAAAGCAGTCTGAACTAAAGATGATAATGGATGTGAAGCCCATGCCTGAGATTGACGAAATACGACATAGCACAATGATTTTTTTTAATCTTTCTCTTTTAGTAATTATTGTCCTGGTATTTGGTTATTTAACCCAAATATCATGAGATTGTTTTCTTTCAGCATAGTTGAGTTTATCATATTCAGTTCTTGGTATATTCAAAATACATGGTTACCGGGCACATGGGTGGCTCAATTGGTTGAGCGTCTGACTCTTGGTATCAGCTCAGGTTGTGATCTCACAGTTTTGTTAGTTCGAGCTCTGTGTTGGGCACTGTGCTGACAGTGAAGAACCTGCTTGGGATTCTCTGTCCCCCTCTCTCTCTGCCCCTCCTCACTTGTGCTCTCTCTCAAAATAAATAAACTTAAAAAAAATTCATGGCTAACAATTTGCCTGTTCATTTCCAATAGCTATAAATAAAAAATTGGTTGGGTCTATGAGAACTTCTGTTTACATACAGAAAGTCTCCATGCTACCATGGGATTATCCTTATAATTCCAGTTACTATGCATAGGCACCAGTAATTGCTGTGGTTCCAGATGGCCATATCCACATGAAGTTTGTGAAACCCTTCCTGTTATTCTCTGTAGAGGCCAGTTTACCTCGTCAAAATCCACACGGGTCCTGATCCCATGGGTCATGAGTGGGGACAGCCTTCCCTCAGGAATTTGACAAAAGACCTAACTAAAAATAAGTAATAGACCATAAAACATATGACCCACAAGGAATGAAATGGCCATAGACCACCCCTCATACAATAGAAATGAACCAATCAGGAATGGACAACCCAGCACCTTGAGTTATCAAACCAATACCAGTAGGACCTGAGAAGGAACAAGGGGGAAGGGAAGGGGGTGGGGGGTGACTAGAACCTTATAAAACAAAGACCCTTGCCTATTATCGCGGGCATTCACTTTCGAATGTCCCCTCTCTGTAAATAGCTTTCATACTATTCTTTTAATTTTATAGTTTAATAAACTTTTGCCTGCTGCTTAAAAAAAAATAAATAAAAACAATAGAGAATGGTTATCACAAACACTTTCAGTGTGTGTCACTTTTGGTAATGTTCGGGAGATGAAAAATAACGTAAAAATAACAGGAAAATAATATAAATATTTGTCATTACTGAAAATTTCTTAAGGCTTGATTTTTTAGTATCTCCTTCCTATATTGCATTTGTGGAACTAGAGCTTATTAGATGTTGCCTGTTAATTGATTAGGCGGAGTAATTTAGCCTACCTTATTATCAACTTTGCAGTACAGAGTCCACTAGAGATGGCAAAGCAACATTCCATTGGCTCAAAAAAGGTCATCACTGGTTGTTTCAAATTCTACTTGTGGTTGTGTTTATAGTAATGCAGTATAGTCACGTAGGGTTCAAAATATTATCTTAGTGGACCAGTTCTGTCACTGAACCTCTGATATACAGAGACATTCATATGACAATTCTATGCCAGAGTAAACAAATTATGGTCAAAGCTTGTCCTCTGAGGTGAAGGAATAACCACAAGAAGAGACTGATGAATTTTGGCCTCTTGGGCACACCTCATACAAAGCAGAGACACCCAAATGCCATAATTCTAAAGTAGCAAAATCACATACAAAGCAGTGGTGCTTGGATGGTATAATCCTAAAATGGGCATTATACAAACACTCCAACCATCTCAGTGCTTACTTAACCCAGATCTACTTATCTAATGGACATTACTCACAGACCTTGTTTTCCTAATATGGAACAGAGGGAGTTCACAGTCTTGTGATTATAGAAGACTAGTCCATTTCTCCCCCACCCCAAACTTTTTTTATGAGAACCTCCTGGGTTTGGTCTGCAATTATGTACATATAATTTTATTACTATATATTCTATATACTATGTATATAATATTTATACAACAGAAATAGAGAAACTAGTAGAAGGAAATAACAGGTTGAAAAATGTTGAGTTTGTTCAATTTGTATCTGAGTAGACCTCAAATTATCTGTTCACTACAGTGGAGAAAGTCAAGTGGATCTTCAATACCATCCATTCCCTCTCACCATCCTTAGGAAAAAGTCTTTTGGAAATTATTCTTGAGTTAATTACCATGGCAGGAAGTTTTGAAGGTTACTTTTTGTGTTTTAAATGTAGATTAAAATCTGAATTCATTAAAAAACATTAGCATATTTGTGTGACTTGTATTTTATGCTTGCATATCTAGAAGAGTTATTTGGATTTCTTTTGTTCTAATCTATGTATAATTTGGCATAATATCAAATGTATCATCTTAAATTTTAAATAGTCACAATAACTATTTGCCTTTGTAAAAAGTGGAAAACTGCTAAATTCATCCATTACATTCTTACCCCCATTTCCAAGCAAATTTACTTTTTGTATACTTTATAACAAATTAATTTTAAAAATCTAAGTTTTTTAAGTAAACTCTATGGCCAACGTGGGGCTTCAACTCATGACCCTGAGTTCAAGAGTTGCATGCTCTACCGACTGAACCAGCCAGGTGCCCCCTAAGATCTAAGTTTTAATCAGAGAAGAGAGTTTAAAATTTATGCAACCCATGTTTAGCCCTTTAAAAATTTTTTGAGATGTATTCTGTATTATGAATTACCACAATTTATAATCTTCAACATTTATATATTCTTCTTCATAGGATATATAATCTGTCGTCAACTCTTAAGACTTACATTCTTTGATTTTATAGTAATGTTTTTACATTAGTGGCTTAATAGGTGAGCCATCCACATGAATCATGACGACAACTCTTCAGTGTACATAGAGGTTTTGGCAATAATGGAATATGTACTTTTCTAGAAATTAGAAACCACTAATCTAGTGTGAAAGGAAAGAATTATTCTTTGCTATTAATTGAAATAGTTTAAGAGTTTGCAGTATTTTGCTGTCCCAATAATAACTAAAACCGAGAAACATTAATGATTAATGTAAAGTGTAATAGGGACAAATTATGCTTGGATTATTCACTTACACAATTGCAATTTGACTAAGGATGGCATTTATTTATATTTACAGTTGTGATCACAGATTATTATTGTTTTGCCACTTTCAAAAAAGTTATTAAAGAATATGTGAACAAGCTTAAATGTTCTATTCTACCTTGGTACACACTGCAGATGACAAATTCAGAGCTTGGCTTCTGACACTGTGGGAAGGGCCAAATTACTTCTGGATTAGACACTGAAATAGTAATAAATACTACTACTAGGCCTTTCTAAAACTGGCTCAATTAACTGCACTCAGGTACATTTATTTCATCTAGATTTCATGAAGACACATTCTAAATATAATTTATAAATGAGAACATATGAAGTAAATGCTTAATTATTTATTCAAGGTCACACAACAATTTGGTGTCTGAGCTTAAACAAAAACTCAATTTCCTAACATTTGCCTCAAGCTGCTATGTGGATAACTCTAGAAATTCCATCTGTGAAATTTCAATCAAGACAGATGTATTTAAACCCTTTGAAAGCTTTGCTTGCTATGTAAATTCCACATTGCAGACTGATTATTATATAGTCATTCACAGTGGTCTTTTTTTTTTTTTTTTGACAGTACATGCTGGCACAGCATTTGACACCCTTTAGAGTAACTATGACACATACACATTCAAATAAATTAACATCTGGTCTTAACTGACTCTTCTAGGTTGACCAATATGATCTCCCCAGAATGCAGTGATCCTTTAGCTAGCAATATCGAGAACAGTAAGCTTTCCTAGTTCTCTCCCCCATTTAAAATTTTTCTTGTTAAAAAAAATAACAGCATCTAACATATTTACAGGTATCCATCTAACATTCCATGTTTGAGATTTTGGAATCACTGGAAAAGAAAGGAGGGATCAGAAAAAGTTTTAAGAACAATCAAATGTTTACATGGAAATTAATCACACTTCTATTTACAAGCTATGTGACTGCAAAATGACTTACCATCTCTGTGCCCAGTTTATCTATCATTAAAATGAACATGATAATATAGGGTCCTAACTCATTTTCCAAATCCTTGAGTCCAAGAGTGCTTCAGATTCAGAATGTTTTAAATATGTAATTCAGTGCAAACACCATATATTTACATAACAGTCACAGCAGGGTCTCAAGCAGCATATTAAAATATTAAAATTGCTGCAGTAAAATGAATATTCAAACTAAGAGATGATTCAAGAATATAAATAGCCTCATATCAATTCAGGTCAGATTTTTGCCTATGTGAAAAAAAAAAACCAGAACAAACAAAACCCCAAAGTTTTCAGAGACTTTTGCCTTTTAAAACTGTAGGTAAAAAGATCATTAGCCTGAAATAATGCATCCATAATAGGGTAACTTAAGTGGATAAATAGATTCTTTCATGCTTTTTAATGATCAAAAATGATAAAAACATTGGAGAAAAATATATATGTTGTCAATAAAAGTAAATATGTTGTCATAATTGCAATTATCTGCCTATAATATTTTAGATATTAATCACATTATATTCTGTGATTAAAAATCTAATAATTTTTACATTGCCAAATTGAAAATCATGCCTGTTTTGTGTCACAGGATGTAAACCCATTCAATTACTAATGGCAGTTATAGCCACTAAGAAACCTTGGGGTGCCTGGGTGGCTCAGTCCGTTAAAGCATCCGACTTTGGCTCAGGTTATGCATGATCTTGCTGTTCAGAGTGCAAGCCCCACGTCAGGCTCTGTGCTGATAGCTCAGAACCTGGAGCCTGTTTCAGATTCTATGTCTCTCTCTCTCTGTCTCTGTCTCTCTCTCTCTCTCTGCCCCTCCCCCACTTGCGCTGTCTCTCTCAAAAATAAATAAACATCAAAAAAAAATTAAAGAAAAAGAAACCATAAAAAAATTCTCAAATGACACTTTATGAGTGCTGGATCCCTTACAGATGAAATCTGCCAATTTTGAATTATCCACTCTTATTTCTTTATCCCTGAAAACTTTTGACACTTTTGCTACCCCAAAAAATGAGATTTTAAGCAGAGGATATGAATTAAAATTATCTTCCCTAAATTTAATTGCAGAGACTTAAGTGGGCTAGTGCTAATACCACTTTAAAAAAGTAAAAGTGTATGGGGCGCCTGGGTGGCTCAGTCGGTTAAGTGACTGACTTCAGCTCAGGTCATGATCTCATGGTTTGTGAGTTTGAGCCCCACGTCGGGCTCTGTGCTGACAGCTCAGAGCCAGCTTCCAATTCTGTGCCCCCCTCTCTCTCTGCCCCTCTCCCACTCACACTCTCTCTCTTTCAAAAATAAATAAATATTAAAAAAAAAAGTAAAAGTGTAGGGGTGTCTATGTAGCTCAGTCAATTGGGCATCTGACTCTTGATTTCCACTTGTCTTGATCCCAGAGTCTTAGGATCAGGCTTCATGCTGACCATGGAACCACCTTGAGATTCTCACTCTCTCTCCCTCTTCCCCTCTCCCCCACTCACACTTTCTCTCTCTCTCTCTCTCAAAAGATTTTTTTTTAAGTAAAAATGTAATTTCTCCTGAAGTTCATATTCAAATGTAGATTTATAAACATATTTTTATATCCATATAAACTAAGAGCTCAGACATTTTAAACTTTTAGAACTACTTTACTAAATGTTGAACGTACTATTTTCCCTCTCATAATTACCAGATATTTTCATGTGAAACATAGGTTGGTATTTTAAGGCCAATTAAAAGCAAACTAGTAATTTGAGGTAATGAAAGATATAAATGTTAGAGAAACAGATAGATACTGAGATTCTATTCTTCTGACACATATGTAAGAAGTAAATTAATATCATCATTGTAATTACAGTTACCTGGCACTGTGCTCAGAAATTTATAAATACTATCTCATTTAATCCCAATGAACTTTATGATTGCATCCAACCCTATGATTGGCTAATATCATAACATGGTGATAAAAACAGTAATAAATAAATAAAACTTAAAAACAAATATAGAAATACGAATTCAGTACAATTGTTTTATTTATTTATTTTTAACTGTATTTATTTTGAGAGAGAGAGAGAGTGAGCACACACAAGCAGAGGAGGGGCAGAGAGAGAATCCCAAACAGGCTCTGTGCTGTCAGCGCAGAGCCCAGCGTGAGGCTCTATCTCAGGAACCATGAGCTCATGACCTGAGCCTAATCAAGAGCCTGACACTTAACTGACCGAGTCACCTAGACACCCCTGTATCAAAACATTTTCAAAATTACTATTCCAGTTGATTCAAGTATCTCATTTCCAAATAGGTATGATATTCATTACTTGCTTAACGAGAGTTTCTTTTAAGCCAGTGACTCATTTTATAATTACAAAAATGAAAAATAAAAGATATTACAAAATGATCAACTAACATGTCTTTCCAAAGAAATTCTAGTATAGAATAGTTATATTTACTTGTCTTTTCTTATCTTCAGTATCAAATATATACACAAAAGCATTCTCTCATCTGGTGGCCAACAAAATTTTGTACATTATTTAGTATTCTGCTGGAGAACAAGTTGAGTAGCAGTATATTTAAAAATGTATATGTATATGAATATTATATTTTTATAAATATTAGAGTCAGATGAAAATACAGATTTTTAAGAAAGGAAAATTATGTGGAATTATGAACTATTAATATATTGCTATACATCTCCCCAATATAGTATTTTATATTTCTCTACCTATATTACAGATATATTTTTACATCATTAAATGGTCTGATAAGTCAGCATTCTAATGGTTTATAGTTGAATATATTTTAATATTGAACCATCATAATATTTTAATTAATTGAGTTACTGACTTTTAGATTATGACTACCCTAAATAAAAAACAATGTAATGGAATTTGTGTATTTAAATCTTTAAAAAATTTTTGGATGAATTTTTCTTTACAGATATCTGTATTATACGAAATATCCATACAGAAATTCATACCACATTTTCCTGTTAAACTAAACTAAATATTTGGCAAATTTTGACATATTAGCTATAATCATTAGCTATTTATCAGGTAAATAATGCAAAGTATTCTTTCTTGAGATTTAAAAAAAATTATCAGGGTGCCTGGGTGGCTCAGTTGGTTAGGCTTCCGACTTTAGCTCAGGTCATGATCTCATGGTTCGTGAACTGAGCCCTGAATTGGGGGCTCTGTGCTGACAGCTCAGAGCCTGGAGCCTGCTTCGCACTCTGTCTCTCTCTCTGCCCCTCCCCTGCTCATGCTCTCTCTCTCTCTGTCTCTCAAAAATAAGTAAATGTTAATTTTTTTTTTAATTTTCTAGAATCACACTAAACAATTTTAGTGGAAAGAAAATGTAAAAAAAATAGTATTATATATCTTTCAGTTTTGAAAAAGACAGAATATATATTTTGCCCAACTCTTTCTTTTTTTTTAAATGTTTATTTTCAAGAGAGAGAGGGTGAACCGGGAGGGGGAGAGAGAGAAGGGGACAGAAGATCTGAAACAGTCTCTGTGCTGACAGCAGAGAGCCTGATACAGGGCTCAAACTCACAAACCATTAGATCATGACCTGAGCTAAAGTTGGACACTCAACCGACCAAGATACCCAGGTGCTCCCCCAAACCCCTTTTTACATAGGTTTATTAAAAGATGAAAGTTCTTAACCATATTACCATAAAGCTGTAATATTTCCCACCATTTTTTCAAAAAAGGATATTTTACTTTCCCAATTAATTTGAAATGGTTGTTAACACAAATAGGAGATAGGGAAAAAATCACTGCATGGAACTGGCTTAGGCTTTAAAATAACGTGAAACAAAGTAATTACCACATTCCTTTCCAATAATATCCTGATACATTGCAGTATGCTTCTAGAAACTTTCAGTTTTCTAGAAGATTCTATTTTATCCAGATTTCCAGTAACAAAGTATAAGTTTAGAAAATAATTTTATTTTGGGGGTGCCTGGGTGGCTCAGTCAGTTGAGCATCCACTCAGGATGACCTGAGAATTCAGCTCAGGTCATAATCTCACAGTTTGTGGGTTTGAGCCCCTCGTCAGGCTCTGTGCCAATAGCTCAGAGACTAGAGCCTGCTTCATTTTGTGTCTTCTTCTCTCTGCCCCCTCCCCCATTCCTGCTCTGTCTCTCTGTGTCTTTCAAAAGTGAATAAGTGTTAGAGTGGGAGAGAGCCAAAGCATAAGAGACTGTTGAAAACTGAGAACAAACTGAGGGTTGATGGGGGGTGGGAGGGAGGGGAGGGTGGGTGATGGGTATTGAGGAGGGCACCTTTTGGGATAAGCACTGGGTGTTGTATGGAAACCAATTTGACAATAAATTTCATATATTAAAAAAAAAAAGAAAAAAAGTGAATAAGTGTTAAAAAATTTTTTAAGAAAAAAAAGAAAATTTTTTTTGTTTAACATAATTAACAGATTTTAAAATGATCTTTTAGAATTTTAAGTGCCTTAAGCCTTAACAACAACAACAACAACAACAAAGAGACAGAGAGAGACAAAAAGAATGGAAACTCAAATCAGGGAATCTAAGAATGTGGTTTTCAAGGGCAGAGGTTATAGGAAAAATGGGGATCTGGACTATGTATTTCTTAAGACTGATTTTTTTTCCCTCTTGTGCACATAAAGAACCATTAACAATGCAATGGTTAATTTCAGAGTAACAGAAAAATTCAGTTAGCATCCTGATATTTAATAAATCCTTTTCTTGGAACACATGACATTTGTTCTTTCTAATAGATACGTCCTTTTTGAAGCAAAGGTACACAATTGTTAAAGGGTCTCTGACCTGACAAATCCCTTATGGAGTTTAGAAAAGAAAAAGAAAGTGTTTGCTTTTTTCACCCAGTTTGGTCTTGTTTCACAAATGGTCCTATTCTATAATGCTTCATTGAGGCTCAGGATCCCAAGATGGGTTTTTTTTCTCCCTAGCAACTAAAGTGTTAATACACGAAGGTGTGTTAAGTATCATGAGAGTTGTGTCTGTTCTATCCCTAGTGCAGATTCTTCTTCAAAGAGTATGTCTTGCATTTTGGGATTAAAGAAAATGAGCCAGAGAGTTGCTACTGAGTGAAGAAAAGTAAGATAAATAAATTCAGGGATGTGGCATCATGTGTATATTTTATTAGGATACCATTTTATTTTTCTCATAGAAGGCTACTTCTTTATCATATTTTATGCTTAAAAACAAATTATTATGAACTTATATTTTCAGATGACAAAAGACTAAGATTGATTAATTTAGCTTACATTTAATTTGCAAGTAATATAGCAATCTACACATTATATTATTAAATTTTACTGTAACACAGATAGAAGACCAATGGCTATGCTTTACCATCATGTTTTATAGTTGATATAAAGTTTATATAAAATTATAGTTAATACAAAGTACATAGGCAATATAGTATGGGTGGGGGAACTATGGATGTCTTACCCTGATACTTTATAGTTAATAAATGTACTGTAGCTGAGATAGGGAGACCTTCACATATGTTGGCCTGTCCATCTTGTGTAATGTAGTTTAACATTTACTCAACTGATCATAATAAAGAATCAATTCATTTCCTGAATTGTGTTAAAGTTTATAATTTCCAGGTCATAATATAGATTGGCCTTTAATATAACACATTTTAGTTTCTAAGATGAGAACATATAATTTGCATTTTCTAAAGTCACAGCATGAGACTGCTTAAACTCTGCAGCTGGATGTTTATAGTTGCTTTTTTCCTAATTCTCCTTGTGGTGCTGTAATTGGATGTGCTAACATATTAAAATTCACATCTTTTGTGCTGATGTTGTATTAATGCATTTTCTCAAGTTGAGCATTCAATTGCAACAGTGCAAATAATATGGAAATATAAAGCTCTGCTATCTCAGTTTTTTTTTTCTTTTGCTGTAAATTAAAGGAGAATGAACTTCTCATTGTGACATAGAAGTCCTTCTATGACCTAGTTCTTCCTTATTCCTCCAACTCCCACTCCTGCTGCTCCTGTATAAACATAATCTGTGTTATACTAAAATATTTATGATTCAGTAAGAATTGAACCATGATGCTACGTATGGGGTATAGGTAATGCAGGAAAGAGACGATATTTTAAAGGTATATTTAGGAGGACTTGGTATTTAATTAATTAAAAGTGGGATGTAATAGACAAGGGATAATCTTGGATGACTCTCAAATTTGTATTTTGTGTCCCACAGTAAATTAAGTCCTAAGTGAAAAGGTGCTAAGAACTTGGAAATGTTACTATACACAGCATTCTGCATGATCCCTTGTGGTTTCCCTATGCCTTGCCCATATGTAAATTCATTTCTTTATGAACTTCTTCTCCAGTTTGTGTCATTTCTTTCCTGCCAGGACTTTGGTACAATAGTTGGTACCCAGAGTAGCCCTAAGAAACAGAATTTCAAATTTAGGAAATGGATTGCTTACAAATTTGAAGAGTTCTGGAGAGAAATGGGACATGGCTAATCCATGACATGCAGTGATATTTTGATTGCTCAAATGGTTACTGATACTGCCATGGGATGAACTATATGGGCAGGCTATGGCACATACAATCAAGTGATTGTAAAACTCAGTTCCTGTGTCAAAACCTGGCTTTTTCTGATGGCCCTGGAGAATGTAGATGTGGAAAACGAGCAATTGAAAACTAAAAATATCTGGCATGGGTGACCGGAAAGTTTAAAGGGAAGTCTTGAAGGAATCCCTCATTTCCTGTGGCCAGAACGAAGATATGGATCAGATGAGAACCAAGTTCAAGGCCCAATTGTGAGGATTTCAGAGTATTAACTCTAACTCAAAAGAGACTCCTGGGTCTTTTACATGGATAGAAAAGAATTGATGTGGAAGGGATAGAGTTTTAAACCATGAAAAAGGGATATGTGAGCAGCATGAATGAAGCTGAGAACTTTGATGTTCTTCACACTTTTACCACCAATTCTCTTAAATATGAAGACATCTAGAAAACTAAGAACAAGCCTCGTCTTTATAAAAGCTTTCAATGGTTCCTTTTATGTCACATATGGATTCTCCTCATAACACACCTGCCATTACTTCCAGACCTAGCATGGATGAAAAGTATAAGAATTTCTCTAAGAGGAAGTAGCCCACACACCCAAAGGGTTTCAGGACCTTTCTAATTTGTAAGTTTTAAGGAGGATAAAATACAAGGTGCAATTGGGCTGAATTTATTGTCATGGATGCATTCACCCAGAATATAGAATTTAATAAAGTGGCTTAAGTATGGGAGAAAGGCATTAATAACCTGATAAAACTAACAGAAGCCCTGGAGCCTGGACCCATCAATAGTACCTACTTTATAAACTGGAAATGCCTGAACTTCGCTGGCATAATGTAATGGAAGAAGTCCAAAGGCTCAAGAAGATGCTCAAGAAGAAGAAATGTTAGAAAGCATCTTCTCAGCCCCTTCTTACCATACCCCAAAGAAAGGTATTTGAGGATATTTCTCTTATGAAAGTACTATGAAATATATTATTAAGGAAGCTGCCAGCCTGATGGATATGGAATTTTGTGAACTGGTTGCCATGATTAAAAATTAAATAAGTTGTCTGAAAAGGCTATTAAAATAATCCTTCTTTCCCCAACTACATATCTGTATGAAGCAGCAATTTCTTAATATACTTCAACCAAACAGCATATTGCAGAGAATTGAATGCAGAAGCATATATGGGATTCCAACTGTCTTCTAAGGCTTAAGCCTGGTATTAAAGAATTTTGCAATAAATATGAAACAATGCCTTTTTTATTACTATAAGTTTTTATTTTAGAAAATGAAGTTATTTTTCACAAATCACATTACTTATATTAGCATATAAACCTGTCTACTACCTGATTTATTCATTAATTATAAGTAAATACATATTTTGAAATTGTGTGGCTTTAACTTATAATAGAGTAAATAGTGAGATATATTTTTATAAGTATATATAACAGTTCTTTCCTAACCAAGTCTTAAGAACTCAAAAGAAAGAGGTTCTGAAATTAAAGTTGGATAACCAGTGCTTTACATCATTCCTTTACCAAATAGCTCACTCTCAATTTTTCTTAGATCTTTATTTGATAGTTTATTAAAGATCATGTACCCTGATTAACATAAAAATGCATCCTTCTCCCCCGGATATATATCTTCTATCCTCATCCTTTGCTTTGTTTTTAAAAATGTATTAATTTACATGTATCTTATTTATTTTGTTTATGTCTCTGTGGGTGAATTTAAATTCTCTTATATGGCAGGAAAATAATGTGCCATAATTACCACTATAACATCTAGAAGAGAGCCTTGCTCGTAGATGTTTATAAATACTTTTGATTGACTTATTGAATATATAAATGAATGAATTTCAGTTATCGGTTTCATAGACTCTCTGACTTCCCTAATTAGCTAGAGCAAGGGCTTTTAACAATTTTGTGCCATGGACATGTCAGAGTATATTTTTCTAAAGGTTAAGAATACGATTATCATAAAATATTGAATGAACACCTGTCAAAATAGATCCAACTCATTAATGAGGTAACTAGCAGGAAGCCTAAACTGATTCAAAGGAATAGGAGTTGTACTGTTATTGGAAACAATACTGAATAAGTTTGCTGCTTAGATATAAAACTAGTTAATATTCTATACAGTAATAAAACCATATTTTGGGGAGCTTTATTTTTGCTGAAAGAAGATGCCAGATACAAATACATAAGTTTAAAGGCAAAATCACAAAGTTTGGGTCCTCTGTCAATAGTAGATAATGATTTAAATAAATAGTAACATTATTGATTCCCCCAGATAATGAAATATTCCTTAGATTGATCTGTTATTCCAAATTTTGGGTGATTTTCCTTAAGAGTCTTCCTTTTATGATCATAAGTAATCTTCAAAGATTATCCCTAATCCTAAAATGGCTGATTTCATTATGCTTTGACCTGATTATTTACGTGGATACACTGAGAAGTGTTAATTAATATAAGCCTCATAGAGCATACAGAGTTTGGCAAATTAATGCTAGAAAATTAACTTTTCTTTGGACATTTCATAAGGAATATAGATTTGGAATTTTAAAACCCACTCTATTTGCTCTTTTATTTTGACTCTAGAAAACGTAGCATAAGTAGATGTGGTGTATGTATATACAATGGAACATTACTCAGCCATAAAAAAGAATGAAATCTTGCCATTTGCAATGACACGGATGGAGCTACAGAGTATTATTGCAGCAGGATTCTCACAGAGAGTCGTGACACTGAGGCTTTGTAATTTCCAGGAAGCAACTTTATTTGTGTTGGCACTGCTCAGTTGGGTTCGTACTGGAAGAACTGAGCATACAATGTCATGTTGCATAGCTTTTTTTTATACATTTTTTTTTTTAAATTTCTTTGTCTCCCACTTATAGTGACATACACAGACATGTAGTCTGATTAAGTAGTTGCAGTTTACAAGGTCATGAAGGATGTTGTCACGTAGGCGCAAAGTCAGGTTAACTTGAAGATTTCTCTCCCTTTTTTTTCTCTCTCCTTAGGGAAGGGACCCTACCACATTAGGAGAAATAAGTCTGAGAAAGACAAATACCATATGCTTTCACTCATATGTGGAATTTAAGAAACAAAACAAATGAGCAAAGGGGAAGAAAAGAGAGAGGCAAACCAAGACCCTTAATTATAGAGAGCAAACTGATGGTTACCAGAAGGGTAACTATGGTAACAAGGGCAAACTATGTGAGGGCATAGTTTAAATAGGTGATGGGGATTAAGGAGCACACTTGTTGTGATGAGCACTGGGTAATGTATGGAAATGTTGAATCACTAAAATGTACACCTGAAACTAATATTACCCTGTATGTTAACTAACTGGAATTTAAACTTTTTAAAAAGAAGTCTCTTTATGGGGTGCCTTTGTGGCTCAGTTGGTTAAGCGACCGACTCTTGATTTTGGCTCAGGTCATGATCTTATAGTTCTTTAGAACAAGCCCCATATGGGGCTTTACACTTACAGTGTGGAGCCTACTTGAGATTCTCTCTCTCTGCCCAATCCCCACTTGTGTGTGTGCACACTCTCTCTCTGTCTCTCAAAATAAATAAATATACTTTAAAGAAAAAAGTCTCTTTATCTAAATTTCTTTCAATGTCTATAGATTTGATGAATTCTTTCCTCTTTGAAATCACCCAAATAATCTAAGATCTCTGACCTACCAAGAAATGATTTTTCTTGTTAGTTGTGGTACTGGCACATTGTAATTCATGTAAGTGCCAGTCCAGTTTGAATGAGAGTGTTATGAGTATTGGTTCCATACTTATGCTTCAATGGTGAACTTCTGAGGCTTATTACTAAGTGTAATAGTCCATTATGACTTTGATTCCACCATCAGTTTGTCAACTGTGTCTTGGTAAAAGCAATGATGGATTCTTTCTTTTTTCTAAAGTTTATTTATTTATTTTGAGATGGGGGTGAGGCAGAGAGAGAAAGAGAGAGAAAGAATCCCAGACAGGCTCCATCCACGCTGTTAGCACAGAGCCCAATGTGGGGCTGGTACCCATAAACTGTGAGATCATGACCTGAACTGAAATTAAGAGTCTGATGCTCAACCAACTGAGCCATCCAGGTGCCCCAGTAATGATGGATTCCTCCTGAACCTGTGAAATAAATGGATTACTATGAATAGTAAGAAGACTCAAAAAAGCATCGATTTCTAAATTCTGAGAGGTCAGTGAGAATCAGATACCGTATTTTAAATATCTCACTTCAACTTACAAAACCATAATCTACTAACTTGAAGGTAAGATATAGATTACTAAGAAAGTAAAAGGCTCTCACATATCCATCAGAAAATAGACCTTTAGAAATAATACTAATAGTAGTATGCCAAGAGAGATAACCACAATTAAATATGCCTCATTAATGTATTTGATTCTATGTAATTAATTCCTATTCTTCTGGATATGTTTTCTTGAAATCTTCTGTTTTTGGACTAAAATGATTCCTGGAAATCATAATTCAGTCCTCTGGGCAGTCTGAAAATTGTCTGAGCAATGTTCACTTAAACTCTGAAGTCGGTACCCATGAGTCTATTTCTAGAATGATTACTTGGTATAGTCCTTTCAATGAGTCTCTGATACTGATTCATTTTTTGCATGCAGTGTGTAGCAAAGCCTTCAAGAAAACATGAAAGGAAAGAAGAAAGTTGATGATGACTGATGAATGGAAGTAGTTAATTTATTAGAGCAGCCAAAAATATCAGAATGAGGAGAGATCACCAAATTGTCAATAAAACTAGGTTCCGATTCATTGATATAACAAATGGAAAATAACTTACCCTGTGCAAAACAGATTCATGTACACATGTTCCTGGTCTTAGTGTCCAACACATTACATAGCATCTCTTTTTATTTAACCCTTTGAACATAACTTCGACTTCAACTCCTACCTGCCATCCTAAATTGGCCTATTGACACTATTGTTAAAGCAGAATAGTCTGTAAAAGACCTAGAATAAGGAAAACATTGAAAAACAAGAAAAAAATTTGAAGTTAGCCATCTGATTTCAAAGGTTGCTACAAAGTTACAGTAATCAAGACACTGTGCTATTGGCATAAGAATGGACATAAAGATGAATGGAAGAACATAAAGTCCGGAAATAGACCCAGGCATAAAAGATCTTTTCCTTTCCCATAGGTGACAAGATAATTCAAAGGGGAAAACATTGTTTTTTTAATACATGGTGCTGGACCAATAAGATATCCATTATGCAAAGAGAAACGAACCTTGATCTATATAAAACTTGAAATGACTCATAGACCTAAATGTAAAAGCTAAAACTATAAAATTTCTGGAGTAAAACATAGGGGAATCTTTGTGATCTTGGTTTAGGCAAAGTTTATGATCCATAAAAGAAAACATTGATAAATTCTACTTCATTGAAATAAAAACATTTGCTTTTGGGAAGTCATCATCAAGAAAATGAAAACACAAGTCACAAGTGGGGGGTATTTGAAGAGTTTGAAGATCATATATCTGATAAAGAGCTTGTGTCTCGAATGTACAAAGAACTCGTACACCTCAATAATAAGAAAACAAACCCAAGTAAAAATGGGGCCAAATATTTGAATAGACACATCACCAAAGATGATATATGGATGACAATAGGCACACAAAAAGATGCCCAGTATAATTGGTCATTATAGAAATTCACTTTAAGTCATATCTACTAGAATGGCTAAAATCCAAAGAAGACAATATGAAAGTTGATGAGGATGTGAACAAACTGGAATCTTCTGCCAAAAATGGAAAGGTCTGAGATTTTACCCTACTTGCAAGCTAACAAGTTATCTGCACATTTTGTGGATGCTGGCAGAAGACACAAGACCCCTGACTCTGAGACAAAAAGGATGGTTTATTATAATAATAGCAGAAGCCAGAGTATTATTTTATTTTTTAATCTTTATTTATTTTGAGAAAGAGAGAGAGAGAGAGAGAGAGAGAGAGAGAGAATGCAAGTGGGGGAGGGGAGGGGTGGGGAGAGAGAGAGAGAGAGAGAGAGAGAGAGAGAGAGAATCCCAAACAGGCTCCATATTGTCAGCAAAGAGCTCACTGCGGGGCTCAATCCCACGAGCTGTGAGATCCTGACCAGGGCTGAAATCAAGAGTCGGCTGCTTAATGACTGAACAACTCAGGTGCGCCCAGGTTGCTTTCTTAGACCAGTTCCTCCAGCTCTAATTCCCACAGAATGATGCAATGAAAGCTGGGTGGATGCTATGTGTACTGTTGTTTTTCTTTTTTAAAATCACACCTGAAGAGCCCTAAGCTTAGGAAATATAAATCTTTTATATTGGGCTGCAAGCAAATCTGCTGACCTTTGCCCCAGAGGGAGATAGTATTTTTATTATACTAGAGAGTAAACAAACATTCTCTTGGCTTTTTCAAGGAGGTTCACTATACAAACATACTTTAAAAAAAAAGATAGTCTGAAACAAAAGAGCAGTTATTTCTGCTGGCAAATGTGGAGAAACATGAAAGAGACATAAAAATTGTCTCCTAACACTTTCAAACATTACTGGTGAAAATGTAAAATGGTACAGACACTTTGGAGAAATTTGGCAGTTTTAAAAAAGTTAAACATACACCTACCATACAATTTGGTGAGTCTATTCCAAAATATTCACTTTTAAAAAGAACCAAAAAATGCCTATATTCATACAAAGACTTGTATGAACATGTGAACATTATTCATAAGAGCCCCAGATTATAAATCAACAAAGCTGGGTTTTTTTTTTTTTTAAAGAAAGCATGGAAAAAATACAGCAGTGTATCTAGAGTTCCAGGTTTTTATTTTTTTTCTACCTGGCACCATAACCATCTCCTCTCCTTTAGGCTGCCTGGCTGAGGCAAGCTGCAGATTCCAGTTACCATCTTACCACCAGGTTTAAAGTACTTACCCTGTTAATAGTTCTCAGCCCTCACTCTGCTTCAGAATCATCTGGAGAGCTTTTCAAAAATATGAGCACAGTATAAGCAATCCCCGAGTCCAAAAATCTGATCCAATCAGCTTGAGTACAGTATTCTTTTGTTTGTTCCCAGTTGATTTTAATGTGCAGCCAAAGCTGAGGAAAAAAAAAACCCAAAACGCTGCGGTATTTTTCCAGAATAATTTGGAGGCCATTTTGGGAGTCAGTATTGCTGGCACCTGCGATCACAGCCAGTCCCCAGTGAAACTGGTAGAAAGAAATTGAAGAGAAGGTTTTCACTACCTAATCAGTAAAGCTGTAGTTCTCAGCACAGGTGAGGGATTAGAGGGTTGTTTTCAACATTCCTTGGGGAGTTTTTCCAAATATGTGTACTTGGGGTGTTGTAGTTCCCCTACTGGATGCTGGAAATTCCCGGGCTACTTGTCACCTCTCTCCACCCAGATTACATGGACACACACTGCAGGGTGATTAAAGCCTCTTTCACCTTTAGGGGTAAAAGAAAAAGAGAAATTAAGATAGACCCTAGGGGCACCTGGGTGGCTCAGTCCGCTAAGTGTCTGACTCTCGGTTTCCGCTCAGGTCAAGGTCTCACAGTTCGAGAGTTCAAGCCCCATACCTGGCTCCACGCTGATGGTACGGAGCTGGCTTGGGATTCTCGCTCTCTCTTCCCCTCCCCTGCATGCTCTCTCTTTCAAAATAAATAAATAAACTTCAAAAAAAAAAAAGATAGACCCTATGACTTCAATATGTACAGAATGTACCTTATTTCCTGAAAGACACGAATACTTCATGTATTCAAATTTAATTTTTTTTAAATAGCAACCTACAGACATATTGATACTTGTCTTAACTAATAAGAAATTCAAAGATATATAAATAAAAAGTTAAAATTTACCCCCACCCTCTTCATTCTTACCCCTTGGTAGCTACTATAAAAGGCTGAGTTCTTTTCCTTTCACAATGCCTTTTATGCTCACACAAACATAAAAAATCATAAATGGGGTATTGTTAATGCTTTTAGTAATGATTTATCATGATTCACCTTAAATATGATCGATACATATTTCTTTCTGATCTCTTTCTATATATCTTTCCTTTAAATAATTGCATAATATGATTGTACCAACATTTATCCATTTATCCATATGTTTTATCTTTGATTGTTATTTGAATGTTCCCTGGTTTTTGCAACATTTGTTACATTAAATGTCACTAGATATATGGCCTTAGATGTTGGCACTTTTGTTTTTGTTGGATAGATTCCCCAGGTGGAATTATTGTGTCAAACGTGTGTATGCGTGTGTGTGTGTGTGTGTGTGTGTTTGATTTAAAGACTTGTCAAATATTTTTTAAAACATTGCAGCAGCTTGTACTGTATGTTTTTGTATTTTTAATTTTTGCCAGTTTGAACAGGGCTTAACATCATTATCCTGTTAATGGTTTGTAACTCTCATTATGCATCTCATTTTCCTTTTCCTTTTCCTTGACCACTAGGAGGATGAGTAGTTTTTCGGATGCTTGTTGACTATTTGGGTTTCTTCTATAAATTTCCTTAGCAAAAGGCTTGGTTTATTTTTCCCTCAGGTTCCTTTTCTTTTTCTTACTACTTTGTAAAAGCCTTTAAATAATAGGGCATTTGTACCTTTACCTATCATATCTGTTGCAATAGTTGCTCCTAATCACTTTCCTTTGACTTTGTTTATGGTGTTTTCCTCTTATGAAATGTACATGCAGCTTAATATGATGACCTTTTTCCTTCTAACTTTTAAATCTCTTGTGTTGTTGAGGAAGACTTTCCCCATCTAGAGATACGAAATTCTCTGATATTATTCTAGTGTTTGTATGGGTTTAACATTTATTTTTAAAGTTTTAAAATTGCATCTGGAATTTCCATTTGTATGGAGTAAAAGGTAGAGGTTTATCCTTGTTTTCTTCCAAAAATGTGACTCATTATGTCAACATACATTGTTATGAAACTCATTCCAAACTGGACTAAATTGTCTTGCTTGTCATTTATTAAATTCCTAAAATTTAATAAGTGCGTTTTTGGATGCGTTTTGGATGCTCTACTCTCTATACTATCTTTTTGTCTTTTCTTGTGTCTGCCTCAAACTGTATTGATTACTGTGATTTTATGTTACTATTCCTTCAATATTCTTATGACACTAAACTATAATTTTTAAGTCTGATAGGAGATAAATATACATATTTTTACTTGAATTTATATCATAGTTGAAGTCATGTAAAATGTAAAATGTTTCTAAGTGCTTCTGTTTTATGCTAGATTATTATGCAAATATAAGAATGTCTTTTTAAGTTAAAGTGCCATCCAAAGCCAGCAGAGGGAGTACAAGGTACTGTTTTACTGGCAAGGAATTAAAAATCATTTAGAAATATGTTCTTTTACCGATTTATGGAAGAAATTTAAGAATTAAAAATAGTCCATCAAATATCTTCACTGATCAAAGTTTACACCTACATAATCAAAACTTGTGTAAATATTTATAGGACCTCCATAAGTCACATAATTTAGAGGAGAGCCTAAATTTCCTTTTGAACAAGAAGAATTTTTGGCACAAGTTTATGCATACAATGAAGATAACATAAAATTGAAATAATATGTGGAGTATAGTAAATGGGATTCCGACTTATTTTTGAAACCCAAAGTCAGAAAAAAAAACCAGAGAAAATGATTATAGATGAGTTAATAAGTGTTGATTATTTTGTCATTTATTTTTTTATCACATGAACACGTTTCTAATACTTGAATGCACATATAAACAGATGAAAATCTTGAATGACTAACACTTCTGAACATTTTGAAGTATGTATGTATGTATGTATGTATTTATTTATTTTGAGTATGAGAAATTAGAAAACCCTGCAAACATGATAACCTAGAAGGGGGTTGACATTTTAGTAGGAACTTATACGTAGATAAATTTATATTGGATATTTTGAAAAAGCTGCGTTCTTCCAATGCAAGTTTTTGTCTGCAGCCTGCTGCTCTTTGATATTTATAAATATCAGAATGATGGAGACTGCTATGAAGTAGAAAATGCTTCACTGAACCTCTCAGTAGCAGTAATTCAATCAAGCAAAGGTTACAAAAGCCCTGTGGGCCACTTGTTTTGTGATAGCAGAGGTAGACCTGATTCTGTTGTATCAAATATTTTTTAAGCCAGGAAGCTCAGTGTTAAATTTAATGCTCTATCAGGGTAACTCGATTACCCTGAGTTTGATGTATCCATTTCATTTTGCTCCACATTTTGCTCTGTTTATTGTCAATACATATTATCTGCTCTGTGTGTGTGTGTGTGTGCACGTGTGTGTATTTACACAAGATGATAAATTATAAATAGAATTAAATATTGAAAAGTGTGTATTACAAGTAGAATTAGATATTAAAAATGTGTTGTTAGAATAATTTTAACATTTATTTTAAAGCTAATATATCTCAACTATATACACTTTGTAGCACAGCCAGAGTTAAATTTTGAAATAAATATCTAGACTGATATATTTTAACTATTATCATTGCTGAATTTTCTGTTTCTATTTTCAAAATATTTTACCTGAGAGGAGCATTTGAATTTTGAATTTTTCAAGAAACACATATTTAACTAATGTTAAGATTCCAGTCATCTTTCATGAAAAGTTGTAAGTGTCTTTGCAAAATGGACTTAATTGAAAACAGGTATAAAACAGCTAGAAAAAAATATACTAGATTATTCACCTTTTCTTGGAGATAGGAAATAAGTGAACATTACCTCAAAATGAATCATAAAGAAAAAAAAGTATATATTTTACTACCTAAACTTAAAAATATTTATGCATGTCAAAATAAACATAATCAAACTTAAAAGGCAAGTTCCAAATGGGAAAAAAAATGTTTGTACCACATATTAAAGGTTATAGATCACAGCTCAATATTGAAAAGAGCATACACTTCAAAACATAGGCCTTTCTTAAAACTACAAATGATTATTACATATACAAAAAAAATTCTCATCATAAAATGCAAATTTCAGGGGTGCCTGGGTGGCTCAGTCGGTTGAGAGTCCGACTTCGGCTCAGGTCATGATCTCTCAGTTCATGGGTTCGAGCCCCGCGTTGGGCTCTGTGCTGATTGCTAAGAGCCTGGAGCCTGCTTTGGATTCTGTGTCCCCCTTTCTCTGCACCTTCCCCGCTCATGCTCTTTCTCTCTCTGTCTCTCAAAGATGAATAAATGTTAAAAAAATAAAAAAAAAAGAAAATGCACATTTCAGATCATTACAGATTTTGTTTTTTAGTTTTTGTTTTAACCTTTCAGTATAGCAGTTAAAAACAATTGTATATAGTGTTTTAATTTGGGAAGTCATTTCTCATGCGTTTCTAGTGAGTGTCTATTCTGATGCAATCTTTCAGGCAGATGATATTTATCAAGAGGTTTAAAAATATCTGTGCACTTTGACTTGGTAATTGCATTCCTAGGAATTTATCCCTAAAGACATGTTCAGAAGCTGACACTTTACATTGACCCTTTCCTTTATCTGGAAGTTCTTTCTGGGATAATTGTGGATAGCTCCCTCACTGCCTTCTCATCCATCTTAACAGTCAACTATTCAGTAAGACCTTCCCTAACCAACCTATTTAAATTGCAAATCCCACCTTTACATCCCAAACTTCCTTATTCTATTCTTATTACTTTGCACATAACATCTTCTAACATACCCTATAATTTACATATTTATCATGTGTATTTTTCATTGGATAACAGGACTGAAATCTTTATCTTGTGCTGATGTCTTGTACCTCCAATTATCTGCAAGAGTATCTGGCATATAGTAGGTATTTAATAAATATTTATTGAATGAATGAATGAATGTCAAGGATTCTAGCCTTACTTATGATAGCAAAAGAAAAAAATGGGAAAAATTCCTGTGTGTCTGAGAATGGTTACATAAATCATAATTTGTTCACATGTGTGTTAGTTCCCTGGAATGGTCCTAACAAATCCCAACAAGTGCCCTCCTTAATGCCCATCACCCATTTAATCCATCCTTCTATCCCCTCCCCTCCAGCAACCTTCAGTTTGTTCTCTGTATTTAAGAGTCTCTTATGATTTGCCTTCCTCTCTCTTTTTATCTTATTTTTCCTTCCCTTCTCCTATGTTCATCTGGTGCATTTCTCAAATTCCACACATGAGTGAAATCATATATTTGTCTTTCTCTGACTGACTTATTTCGCTTAGCATAATACCCTCCAGTTCCATCCACATTGTTGCAAATGGCAAGATTTCATTATTTTTCATTGCCAAGTAGTACTCCATTGCATATGTATATATACAGGCTCTCTCTCTCTCTCTTTCAAAGATCATGAGCAGGGGAGGGGCAGCCAGGAGGAGTGGGGAGAAAGAGAATCCTAAGCAGACTCCACACCATCATCATGGAGCCCAACATGGGGCTTGAACTCATGAACCATGAGATCATGACCTGAGCCTAAACCAAAGTCAGATGCTCAGCTGACTGAGCCACTCATACACACACACACACACACACTCACACACACACTCACACACACACACACACATTGAATAAATAAACTTAATTTTATTTAAATTTGTGAATTAAAAAAGTCCAGAAGGAAATATATCAAAATATTAAAGAAAGTTTAATGCTGGGATGCAGGTTGATAGGAACACAAGTTGTCTTTTTCTCTTCAAGATTTCCACAGTTTCCCAAAATTTCTACAAAGAAAAGATTTTAATTTTTATATTTACAATTTTGAGAAAAATAAAAATGAAACAGTTCTTATAAACAATATATTGTGAAAGTAAGAAAAATTAAGTTTCAAAGTGACAGTGATTAATCATCTCTTTTATATCCAACACCATTAGGTTTATAAAACTTTCATGTCAATTTGCTCAGGAATATGTGTAGCTATTTTCAAGAAAAGATGAGAGGACGATTTTGCTGGAAAGCTTAGAAATTTCAAAATGAATTTTGAAGTGAGTGGATCTAATGCACTCATAGACTCCCTTGTTGTCTTAAGATTTTGTCAGTTTTAACATGTTGCATATTATATGACTTATCAAAGGCATATTAAATAGAAGGTTCTCCATTTTTCTTGATGCTTTTTGTTTTGCTTGCTTTTAAAATGTCACATGATTATGCTTACTTTTTTGGGTTCTCCCACTTACCTTTATCATTAGCTAATTAATTAAACACTTAAACAAGTATTGATTGAGTGCTTCTCATGTCCGAAGCATTGTAATCAGTGAGCTTGAATTTGGGAGAATATCAGTTCTGGATTTGGGACCAGGTGCTTACACAGGGGCCTTGTGTTGGGGCTGTCTGATGAACTTACATCCCCTACATTCCACCTTCATAGCACATACATGGCCACTTCCTCTGAGCCCAATAGGCTCCACAATAGGGTCTGGCCTATGCTAGGATTGGATGGGAGCTTTGGAGGGAAATGTCGCAAATATGATTGTCACAGAGATTACTGGGGTCTTGTCTTCATTTACTAGCACTTTGCTTGAGTGGTGTTGGTTCAAAACCTCAAGAATTTCCGAGGTGAAATCTGAAACTGGCCCCCATACAGGAAAGGCAAGGAGAGACCTAAGAAAGACAGGCAACTATAGATTGGCAGGGGCAGTTTTAATAAGCAAGGGCACTTATCTATGAAGCTTGTCTTGGGTGGCTTCAAGACAAGCAGATCTCTGCACAAGCCTCTTAAAAGTTTATAAAGAGACCCTAACTGGGTTTAATCATGTCTAGATGTTCTCAGTAATGCACTTCTCTTTCAAGGTTGCATCCTTGAAATGGCACCAGCTATGGAACGGTTGGGCAGAACACACATTCCAAAAACAGAGGATGAGGTGAGGAGCACCTGATTGTCTAGGTCCAGCTTGGAATCAACTGGTGGTCACATCCTCTAAATGATCTCCTCCAATAACCAGAGTCCTATGTACAAAAAACCAGTGTAGAAGCATATTCTCCAAGGTAATTGACCTTGTCCATTAGAAAATTCTGGGAGGAGAGTAAAGATATGGAATTCAAAAATTAATGAATGATTCCCTTTGTATTATTTTGATTCTAATGGTTAAATGCTATTTTATGCAATTGGTAATGTTTCAATTAGTGATATATATGTAAGAGATTTCCCTGAGGCATAGAGTGCAATGCAATCAAATATACTTCAAATACTTTTGTATTTATTAATAAACATGAATTCATTGAAGCAAGGAAGAACTTGATTTGTAAACCTTACCTACATTATTGGAGGCACAAATGAAAGCTATTCCTAAATTTCCTAATTGTTCTGTCCTGCTGTGGACACTAACCAGTAATAGGCCTTTTAGCATCAACATGAACACTTCCATTTTGAATCTCATTTAGAAGATGATCCCTCCAGGTATTTAGCAACCCTTTTTGTCACTTCGACAATCTATCTAGTGTACCTCTAGAGAAATCTACTGGATTGCCTCTCAATTAGCTTTTTAAGTCCGTTTCTCCAAAAGCTATTTAGCACATCGATGTTCCCCAGAAGCTACTTGTATCAACTCACATTTAAACTGGTAAAAAGAGCCACTTGCCTTGTCTTGATGGAATGCCGAGTAGGACTCTTTTTATGACTACCGGGGCTGTGGGGAACCCATCCAGTGAGTGTCAGTCATGCGTGGGGAAAACAAGGAAGTCCCTGCAAAAGTTCTGTCTTAAGCTCACTCTCTGGTTCTCCCATTCACCTTTGATAATGTCTGTAAATTATAACAGGGAAGTTTAAAGATTAAGATAGATGACCTAAATCTTTTTTGCATGCAATCTCTCATGGCTTCTGGAGGTAGACATTTACTAGAAGGAAGAATGACGTTGAGACCAACCCTTTGACTTATTTCCACACTCATGTTTTCCAACGGTTAGATTTTTTTGTAGGTTATTTTTGATGAAGCATGACTACTTCTACCCAGCAATTAAGGATGGTGAACTATATCCTGGATGAAACACTCTTCAGTCAGGGCTATGCTATAGTCATGTATATCCATCATTTGCCTGCCATGTCAAATAATTTTAATCAAGTTTTCTTCGATGCACCTAGGTTCAAGTCCCAGCTACTTGAGCCGGGCCAGCCATTTAAGGTGGCTGAAGCTTGTTGTTTTCTAATTTGTAAAACAGATTTTAAAAGTTACTATTCCTCCAGTTTATGGATGATTTTGTGTGGATGATTTTGTGTGGAAAAACAGTTATTGCTGTGTACATACGCTAAAAGTATTTATAGACCCTGCAATCTCAAGTTTATGAGATGAAGTTAAGAGGTGGTTAGAGTACTCAGTTTGAGTGCTGACAAGTGATGTAGATGTATTATATTGTCATTTTGCTCAATTTAAATTTTCTTCATAGCCCTTATGTCATACATACATTTTTTTTTTTTTTGGTTTTAGAATATTTTTCTAACTAGTTCATAACATTTTCTAAAGTAAAGACCTTGCCTGTCATGTTCCCAGATGAATCCCAAGCACTTAAAGTCTGGCACTCAGTAGACATTCAATTATTTTAAAAATAAATCAATACCACCACATTGCAGAGAACCACTCATCACCAGGTCGCTATCTGCTAATGTTTATGGCCAGTTAATATTTTTTAATCTACTTGAGACTAGAGATTATGAGTGATAAAAAAATCACAGTTTTAATATCCTATGTAAATAGCAAAGAAAAATATTTTAAAATATTGTGTATAGACAAGTATGATTTGCTACTGAAAA